>NC_134361.1:28354962-28656212 GCF_048569485.1 Anomaloglossus baeobatrachus
ACAAAGACTGTATGGAGACTGTGAGGCCACAAAGACTGTATGGAGACTGTGAGGCCACAAAGACTGTATGGAGACTGTGAGGCCACAAAGACTGTATGGAGACTGAGGCCACAAAGACTGTATAGAGACTGTGAGGCCACAAAGACTGTATGGAGACTGTGAGGCCACAAAGACTGTATGGAGACTGTGAGGCCACAAAGACTGTATGGAGACTGTGAGGCCACAAAGACTGTATGGAGACTGAGGCCACAAAGACTGTATAGAGACTGTGAGGTCACAAAGACTGTATGGAGACTGTGAGGCCACAAAGACTGTATAGGGACTGTGAGGCCACAAAGACTGTATGGGGACTGTGAAGCCACAAAGACTGTATGGGTACTGTGAAGCCACAAAGACTGTATGGGGACTGTGAAGCCACAAAGACTGTAAGGGGACTGTGAAGCCACAAAGACTGTATGGGTACTGTGAAGCCACAAAGACTGTATGGGGACTGTGAAGCCACAAAGACTGTATGGGGACTGTGAGGCCACAAAGACTGTATGGAGACTGTGAGGCCACAAAGACTGTATGGAGACTGAGGCCACAAAGACTGTATGGAGACTGTATGGGGACTGTGAAGCCACAAAGACTGTATGGGGACTGTGAAGCCACAAAGACTGTATGGGGACTGTGAGGCCACAAAGACTGTATGGGGACTGTGAGGCCACAAAGACTGTATGGGGACTGTGAGGCCACAAAGACTGTATGGGGACTGTGAGGCCACAAAGACTGTATGGGGACTGTGAGGCCATAAAGACTGTATGGGGACTGTGAAGCCACAAAGACTGTATGGGGACTGTGAAGCCACAAAGACTGTATGGGGACTGTGAGGCCACAAAGACTGTATGGGGACTGTGAGGCCACAAAGACTGTATGGGGACTGTGAGGCCACAAAGACTGTATGGGGACTGTGAGGCCACAAAGACTGTATGGGGACTGTGAGGCCACAAAGACTGTATGGGGACTGTGAGGCCACAAAGACTGTATGGGGACTGTGAGGCCACAAAGACTGAATGGGGACTGTGAGGCCACAAAGACTGAATGGGGACTGTGAGGCCACAAAGACTGTATGGGGACTGTGAGGCCACAAAGACTGTATGGGGACTGTGAGGCCACAAAGACTGTATGGGGACTGTGAAGCCACAAAGACTGTATGGGGACTGTGAAGCCACAAAGACTGTATGGGGACTGTGAGGCCACAAAGACTGTATGGGGACTGTGAGGCCACAAAGACTGTATGGGGACTGTGAGGCCACAGACTGTATGGAGACTGAGGCCACAAAGACTGTATGGAGACTGTGAGGCCACAAAGACTGTATGAAGGCCGATAATGTTACTAAAGATTGTGCAACCACGTATCAGCATTGAGCTGGTATATGAATTATATATTTCCTCTATCTATAATATTATTGCTGTTTGTTTCTGTTTTAATAAGGATTTCATTGGCCAGTCTGTAGACTCCTGACACTGTTATTCCTCCTGACGGTCCCTTGTGTTTTCCTATTTCTCCGTAGGACATTCCGCCTCCGCCCGGTCACTCCCTGTTGTGTAATGTCACATGGAGTTGTAAAAACTCTTTATTTTCTCCTACAGTTGCGTCGTATGAAAGAATTGGAGCAGGAGCGAGACGCTTTGCTCGACGGTGTCCAACTGGTGGACCGGGCCCGAGACTGGTACAGGGAGCGCCTGCAGGAGTCCGAGCAGCAGAGGGACTGGCCGGGAACCCTGGTATGGAGAGCGCCAAATATTGTATGAGATGATGGACTCGCACCAATTATATTTCCCCATGCCATGTACCTCATGCCCAGTAGATTGGTACTGAATTAACTTGACAAAATGTTGCTTCTTCTGCCTAGGACCAAATCCCACCGCCTCCTCTCCTCGGCTCCACGGTTTTGGTGCAGATCCAAGAAGTCAACAGATTCTTGAGTGACCTCATCTCACCTCCAGAAAAGGTGGCAGACTCTAATTCTTACTTGTGGTCCTGTCACTTCCCGTAAATATATATATATATGTGTTACTTGGTATAAATGCCGCTGTTCTCCTGAATCTGATGTTGTTTTTCTTCTATTTGTGCAACTTTCCATTCCTGAGATGTGGCCTCCTCTTACCTGTATACACTGAAGAGCAAAAGGGTAACAATGTTTTGAATTTTTGACTTTCAGGCTCCATATCTCACCATCCACTACAGCTTTGAGCGTGACACGACCTTCATTTTATAGACAATCATCTTGGCTATCTCATACATAAATTTGACTTGCAGCTATTTAACATATGATGAGTTATGCAGATTCTTGTCATGTCACTGCATTGTTACTGTTTTGCTCCTGGTGGTGGAAAAATCTTTTTCTTCCTGTATACTACAAATTACAACCTGTTCTCACATTCCCAATAGCTCAGTGTGTTATTATGTGGATTCCCAAGCTAAAGGTCACTGGTTCAAACCGAGGAGCACCCATGAAGATTTCCCGAGAAAAGGGAAAACAGCATCATCCAGCTCATCGATAGCAGTATCTCGGCCCAAAAAATTGCCAAACGGCATCATGTAAGGCCATGACAGTTAGAAAAATCCAAAATAAAGTCCATTCATCGATTGAAAAGCCAAGAGGTGACGTCCAGGCAAAATATTGGAGTCAACAAGTCGCTCATCACAAGATCTATCAGTTCTGGAGACACCCGGCAGTGGAGGCGGCTCGTCTGCTTCATAATAGTGAGATCACAGACGTCCATGGAAGAACCGAGCGACGCGTGTTACACAAGTCTGGAATAGTGTCCCGAAAAAAGGGAAGAAGCCTCAACTTCAATATCCTCATAAGAAGCGTCATCAAAAAAGTACAAAATGTGGACAGTAGAAGATTGGAAACGGGATTTGGAGTAATGAGTCAATAGACTGCTCTGATGGGTGCAAATAGGTCTGGAAGAACCAAGGGAAAAAGGGCGAACGGATTGAGAATTTTAAGTAATTGTCAAGTTCAGTGGAGGAAGCCTGATGATATGGGGGTTGATTCATAGCCCAAGGCGTTGGATACTTGACCAGGATGGATGGTGGCCTCAATGCTGAGCTATATGTGAGTCCTACAAGACGAGTTATTTCATACACTCGAGTATTATGGGTATGAAAAGGACGACATAGTGTTCAAGCAGGACTACGACATGAAGCATACGGTGAGATTGGGGAAGAAATGGTTCAATGACAATGAAGTAGAGGAGCTGGATTGTCCCCACAGTCCCCAGACCTCAACCCAATCCAACACTTGTGGGCAGAGTTGAAGAAAAATACTTTTTCTAGGAACACAAAAGGCCCTTTTCTCTCAAATGTCGTTCACAAATTTGTCTGAATCTGTGTTAGTGATCACTTCTCCTGTGTGGCATAGCGAGATGCTTATTAGATAGCATGATTATTGCACAGGTGCGCCTTAGGCCACAATAAAAGGCCATTCTAATATGTGCAGTTTTACATTATTGGGTTGTGAGGCCGGTTGGATGTTCTGCCAAATTCTCTAAAACATCTTTGGAGACGGCTTTATGGTAGAAAAATGAACATTCGGTTATTGAGCAACAGCTCTAATGAACATTCCTGCAGTTAGCAGCCAAGTGCACACTCCATCAAAACATACGACATCTGTGGCATTGTTCTGTGTGATAAAACTGCACATTGTCGAGTCGCCTTTTATTGTGGACATCCTAAGGCACACCTGTGCAATAATCATGCCGGCCAGCTTAAGGCACACCTGTGCAATAATCATGCTGGCTAGACTAAGGCACACCTGTGCAATAATCATGCTGACCAGTCTAAGGCGTACCTGTGCAATAATCAAGCTGACCAGTCTAAGGCGTACCTTTGCAATAATCATGCTGGCCAGCCTAAGGCGTACTTGTGCAATAATCATGCTGGCCAGCCTAAGGCGTACCTATGCAATAATTATGCTGGCCAGCCTAAGCGTACTTGTGCAATAATCATGTTGGTCAGCCTAAGGCGTACTTGTGCAATAATCATGCACAGCCTAAGGTGCACCTGTGCAATAATCATGCTGTCTAATCAGCATCTTGATATGTCACACCTGTGAGGTGGATGGATTATCTCTGCAGAGGAGAAGTGAGCACTAACACAGATTTAGACAAATTTGTAAACAATATTTGGTAGAAAAAGGCCTTTGTGAACATAGAAAAAGTCTTAAATCTTTTGAGTTCGGCTCATGACAAAATGGGAGCAAAAAGAAAAGTGTTGTGTATAGATTTTTGTTTAGTGTATATATGAGATAGCCAATATGATTGTCTATAAATGAAGGACGTCTCATGCTCAAAGCTGTAGTGAATGGTGAGATATGGAGCCTGAAATTCAAAAGCTCAAAACATTGTTACCCTTTTGCTTGTCAGTGTCTAGCTCTATTCTTTTCAACAAAGTGGGCGTAGCTCCCATCGCTTCTGAACAGGGGTCATCTTGAGGGTCACGCCCACTTGGCTATCAAGACTAGATTTATGTACACGGAAGAGGAGGGCACATCTCAGGAATGGAGGAAATCAGGGACAAAAAAACAACAATGCCGGATTCAGGAGAACAGCAACATTTGCACCTGGTTAAAGTATTACATATTTATGGTAAGTTGCAGGGCCTCTTATAAAGGGGTATTCCCATGGCATAAGCCATAAATGCATATCCCATCTTGGGGACCCTCACCCCAGGAGATCAGTGGTGCCATTGAAGACTATTGCAGCTATGACCACAGCTGGGAGGTGGGACCTATTCTATCACAGATTTATCCTGTGGATAGGTTTACACTGCTGCCCTGTTTTCCCCCATGCTTTATACTGCAGCTCTATGTGCTCACACATCTTGACCATACATAATCTTTGTATTTGTAGGTCAGTCGGAGACAAGCCCCTTACTCAACCAAACATCCTGACCCCGTCACCACTCTGAAGTACCAGAACCAACTGCTGACCAGGGTGAGTAAGCGGTGGGCCCAAATTCTGGGTGTAAACAGGGCAGGACGGCATTATAGTAACTCTATACAGTAAAGGTTTACCTACTAAGGGAGGACATAACCGTAAAAGTCTACCTACTAAGGGGGGACATAACAGTAAACGTTTACCTACTAATGGAGGACATAACAGTAAAAGTTTACCTACTAAGGGAGGACATAGCAGTAAAAGTTTACCTACTAAGGGAGGACATGACAGTAAAAGTCTACCTACTAAGGGAGGACATGACAGTAAAAGTCTACCTACTAAGGGAGGACATGACAGTAAGAGTCTACCTACTAAGAGAGGACATAACAGTAAATGTTTACCTACTAAGGGAGGACATAACAGTAAACGTTTACCCACTAAAGGAGGACATAACAGTAAACGTTTACCTACTACTGGAGGACATAACAGTAAACGTTTACCTACTAAAGGAGGACATAACCGTAAAAGTTTACCTACTAAGGGAGAACATAGCAGTAAAAGTTTACCTACTAAGGGAGGACATGACAGTAAAAGTCTACCTACTAAGGGAGGACATGACAGTAAAAGTCTACCTACTAAGGGAGGACATGACAGTAAAAGTCTACCTACTAAGAGAGGACATAACAGTAAATGTTTACCTACTAAGTGAGGACATAACAGTAAACGTTTACCTACTAAGGGAGGACATAACAGTAAACATTTACCCACTAAAGGAGGACATAACAGTAAACGTTTACCTACTACTGGAGGACATAACAGTAAAAGTTTACCTACTAAGGGAGGACATGACAGTAATTGTTTACCTACTAAGGGAGGACATAACAGTAAAAGTTTACCTACTAAGGGAGGACATAACGATCAGTACAATAGTTGGGATTTTCGATGCCACATATAAGTCGCGTGGCTGTAACATTATTTCCACATTCTTTACTTCTTTTTGTGTGGGTTTAACTTTTTTAAACCTTTTATTTATTAGCATTTTTTTAAATTTTTTATAGTGTTTGATAACATTTGAAATTTTTACAGAAAAAAAAATCCATTAAATAGAAATTATATTTTATTTTTATATTAAAAATAAATGTTATATTAAATATTCTCCAATAATTCCTTCACAATCTGCTCCGTTTCTCCTAGAGATCAAGCTACTTTTTTTTTTATCATTTAGTTAATTTTCATTTTTAGTTTTTTTTTCTTTATATGTTGTCAAAATAGCAGTTTTTTCATACACCATTATGACGGCAACTACCATAGCCACTCCAGTTACTGGAGAAAACCCTCCCTGACTGAGAATCAGCAGCATGATTACATAACAAAAGTCATGTGATCGCCGTGACCAATAGAGAGACAGTGGGGCAGATTAATGACAAATGTCTTTGTTGACCATAGGACCCAATCAGAGCGCAGCTTTCATTTTTCAAGAGCAGAATGTGAAATGAAAGCTGCGCTGTGATTGGTTACTATGGGTGTCAGAGACAATTTTAGTTTTTTTTATCTTAGTTTTTATAATTTTTCTTCCAATTACTGTGCTATTTATGTCCCTTTAACGACGTCTGTATAAAGCTTTATTGTCTTTTTGTGTAAAAATTGGGTGTTTCCATATGTTTTTGTGGCCTTGATTGAGCGTATTGGGTGGGGCTTAAAATAAATAATAGTTTTAATGTTGGGGGGTATGATTAAGGGCTTAAAGGGTATCATGCTTATTGCCCCTGTTAAAGGGAACCTCCACTATGAGAGTTAAAGGGGACCTATCACCAAGACCATTTTTGCACTTATTTTATTCCCGCCGCTCTCCTGAGATTTCCGTTTCTTGTTTTTTTTCAATCGGCCATGTGGTTCCAGAGATATGGGGCTTTTTGTCCTTACAAGGGGGGCGTGTCGCACAGGATCTTCGAGAGGTGTGGCTTTAGACAGCTCTGCCACGCCCCTTTAGTAAAGACCAAATAATAAAAGCACTACATAAAAAGGCCCATATCTCTGGAACCGTGTATCGGATTTAAGAAAAATAAAAACTGGAATAGTCAGGGGAGTAGTGGGAATAAAATAAAAGCAAATCCTGGACATTTTTCACCTGGTGGTAGATGCCCTTTAAAGGGGCAGGTTTGCAGTTCTCTGCACAGATGGGTGATTGGGGATATGCACGTCCAGGGAAAGCACAGAATTAGTGCGGATCCTACAGATCTAATGGGAAGTGTAGAAGATGACCCTGTCCTGACAGACGTATGTGTCCTTACAGGAACTCTCCATGCAGAATGAAAGGATATGGAAGCTGCAGAGAGAGAATGAGGCGCTGTACAGAGAGCTGGAAGAGCGGCAGATACACAGAGCCACCTTCATCTGACACTGGATACGACGGCTGTGCTGGAGGACTGCGAATGCTGCGACCGTTCATGGTGGACATGACACCATCCGGCCATCAGCTTCTATAGTGGCCAACATCTGATCTGCTGTCCTGTACTGTAATATAGGGGCCCGCAGAGCATCTCTTCTCGCCCGACAAGGGCCCTGCAGACTGTCACTAGCAGCAGAGACTTGAGGATGTATCTGCAGAGTATCACCGCCTGCCTGCAATATTCTGTGTGCGCAGACCTGCTCCTTCTGTGTGACTCTGGGGCCACGTACAGTGGGCTATGTGTAGCCCCCCTATGGTTTGTACTAGAAATATAATGACTGGGATGATTTGTGATATGTGATGAAAATAAAGACCAGGAAGATTCCAGGGACCGGTGTGACCTGACCTGGTGGGTCCCGAGGATCATGTGTGTTATTTGTTCCTTGTAGAAAAAGGTTCTGCCCCCGCCATCATCCACCCTGACCCTCCTGTCCCACATTGGCCATACACTTGGGGTTCTCCATTACTGCCAGAAGCGGTCAGATTCTGGGAGGATCGTCGCTCGCCACCCCATGGGTATCGTGTTCCAGGCGCAGCGTCACACATCGTAGTGTTGGTCGGTCCAATTTACCTGGAATAGCCTAATGTTGAAATTAGGTTTATATGTTAAGTGATTCTTTTTTTAATATTTCCATGATTCTATATCTATCACAAGTACAAGGTCCCTGATAACAGAAATCTGTCCACACCGAGCACTAGGCCGAATACTAGACTCGGACTTCCTTTCCTTTTCTGGCTCTGACCCTACTGGCCCTGACCCTACTGGCCCTGATCCTACTGGCTTTGATCCTACTGGCTCTAACCCTGCTGGCTTTGATCCTACTGACTCTGACCCTGCTGGCTTGTACTGAAGAGTGTTCTGCTCATGGTACAAGAAAGGAGATACTTGCTCATCAGACGTTCATCCTCATCAGATGCAGCACTCGTAGCTTGTGGACTGGCCGGACATCAAGCAAATTGGATAATTCCCATCACATAATCCATCGTTTTGGCAAAACGGTAACTTGGTACCAAGACGCGTTAACGTTCAAAACGCGAAGGATTTCATCATTGTCTATGTGGATACTTATTATTACAAAATAAAAAAAGTCACCATGTTAAAGAAACGCTGGGTTGTGTGACGGAAATGATCCATTTACCTTTTCTGCCCATGCTCTGATGTGAGCAAAGGTCATAAGGGGAGAGGGGGAGAGCTGTGACATGACTTATGGTGAATGGTAAATCTACTATACACGGGAGATCAAAATTAGAGAACAATGTCTAATCATTTGCCTTTTTCAGAAACAATGTAATCTACATTGATGAACATTTGAAGGTTTTTTGTAAGGGGTGCACCATGCCACTAGAACAGGGTTTTACAAAAGATCCAAAATTTAACAACATAAGGCTAGGTACAGCAGGCAGGTACGGGCTGCCCCCAACCCACAGCTGCCTATTTGTACCCGGCTGGGAGCCAAAAATATAGAGAAGCCCTTTTTTTTTTAATTATTTCATGAATTTCATGAAATAATTAAAAAAAAAAAATGACGTGAGCTTTGCCTAATTTTTGTGTCCAGCCGGGTACAACTAGGCAGCTGGGGATTGGAATCCACAGTGCAGGGTGCCCATGCTTTCTGGGCACCCCGCCTGCGAATTGCAGTCCGCAGCCACCCCAGAAAATGGCGCTTTCATAGAAGCGCCATCTTCTGGCGCTGTATCCAACTCTTCCAGCTGCCCTGATGCCGGGTGGCTCACTGGGTAATAATGGGGTTAGGGCTAGCTGTATATTATCAGCTGGCCCTAAGCCCGACATTCATGGTGTCATGCCAATATTAGACATGGCCACCATGAATTTCTAGTAAAAATAAAAAAGCCACAACACAGAAAAATATTTTTATTAGAAATAAAACACAACACAATTAGTGACTCCATCTTTATTGAAAAAAAGCACCCCCCTCCGCAGTAATCCTGGGTCAGGGTCCCGCGCCGTCCAATCCGGATCCAATATCATCTGATCGGTTTGCTGGAAGGCAAAGCGATCAGATGATGTGTCAGGTTCTAGGGGCTGAAGCACATCACACATCAGCTGATTGTATAAAGAAGGGAATTTTGTTACTTACCGTAAATTCCTTTTCTTCTAGCTCCTATTGGGAGACCCAGACGATTGGGTGTATAGCTACTGCCTCCGGAGGCCACACAAAGCATTACACTAAAAAGTGTAAGGCCCCTCCCCTTCTGGCTATACACCCCCCGTGGGATCACGGGCTGCTCAGTTTTAGTGCTAAAGCAAGAAGGAGGAAAGCCAATAACTGGTTTAAACAAATTCACTCCGAAGTAACATCGGAGAACTGAAAACCGTTCAACATGAACAACATGTGTACCCGAAAAAACCAAAAATCCCGAAGGAAACAGGGCGGGTGCTGGGTCTCCCAATAGGAGCTAGAAGAAAAGGAATTTACGGTAAGTAACAAAATTCCCTTCTTCTTCGGCGCTCCATTGGGAGACCCAGACGATTGGGACGTCCAAAAGCAGTCCCTGGGTGGGTAAAGAAATACCTCATGTTAGAGCTGCAAAGACAGCCCTCCCCTACGGGGGGGCAACTGCCGCCTGCAGGACTCTTCTACCTAGGCTGGCGTCCGCCGAAGCATAGGTATGCACCTGATAATGTTTGGTGAAAGTGTGCAAACTCGACCAGGTAGCTGCCTGGCACACCTGTTGAGCCGTGGCCTGGTGTCGTAATGCCCAGGACGCACCCACAGCTCTGGTAGAATGGGCCTTCAGCCCTGATGGAACCGGAAGCCCAGCAGAACGGTAGGCTTCAAGAATTGGTTCTTTGATCCATCGAGCCAGGGTGGATTTGGAAGCCTGCGACCCTTTGCGCTTACCAGCGACAAGGACAAAGAGTGCATCCGAGCGGCGCAGAGGCGCCGTGCGGGAAATGTAGATTCTGAGTGCTCTCACCAGATCCAACAAATGTAAATCCCTTTCATACCGATGAACCGGATGAGGACAAAAGGATGGTAAGAAGATATCCTGATTAAGATGAAACGAGGATACCACCTTAGGGAGAAACTCCTGAATGGGGCGCAGCACTACCTTGTCCTGGTGGAATACCAGGAAGGGAGCCTTAGATGACAGCGCTGCTAGCTCAGACACTCTCCGAAGAGACGTGATCGCTACCAGAAAGGCCACTTTCTGTGATAGTCGAGAAAGTGAAACATCCCTCAGAGGCTCGAAGGGCGGCTTCTGGAGAGCAACTAGTACCCTGTTGAGATCCCATGGATCTAACGGCCGCTTGTACGGGGGAACGATATGACAAACCCCCTGCAGGAACGTGCGCACCTTAGGAAGTTGTGCTAGACGCTTCTGAAAAAACACGGATAGCGCCGAGACTTGCCCTTTCAGGGAGCCGAGCGACAAGCCCTTTTCTAACCCAGATTGCAGGAAAGAAAGAAAAGTAGGCAATGCAAATGGCCAGGGAGACACTCCCTGAGCCGAGCACCAGGATAAGAATATCTTCCACGTTCTGTGGTAGATCTTAGCAGACGTGGGCTTCCTAGCCTGTCTCATGGTGGCAACAACCCCTTGAGATAATCCTGAAGACGCTAGGATCCAGGACTCAATGGCCACACAGTCAGGTTCAGGGCCGCAGAATTCAGATGGAAAAACGGCCCTTGGGACAGTAGGTCTGGCCGGTCTGGTAGTGCCCACGGTCGGCCGACCGTGAGATGCCACAGATCCGGGTACCACGACCTCCTCGGCCAGTCTGGGGCGACGAGTATGACGCGGCTGCAATCGGATCTTATCTTGCGTAGCACTCTGGGCAAGAGTGCCAGAGGTGGAAACACATAAGGGAGCCGGAACTGCGACCAATCTTGCACTAGGGCGTCTGCCGCTAGAGCTCTTTGATCGCGAGACCGCGCCATGAAGGCCGGAACTTTGTTGTTGTGCCGAGACGCCATTAGGTCGACGTCCGGCACCCCCCAGCGGCGACAGATTTCCTGAAACACGTCCGGGTGAAGGGACCATTCCCCTGCGTCCATGCCCTGGCGACTGAGGAAGTCTGCTTCCCAGTTTTCTACGCCCGGGATGTGAACTGCGGATATGGTGGATGCTCTGTCCTCCACCCACATCAGAATCCGCCGGACTTCCTGGAAGGCTTGCCGACTGCGTGTCCCTCCTTGGTGGTTGATGTATGCCACCGCTGTGGAATTGTCCGACTGAATTCGGATCTGCTTTCCTTCCAGCCACTGCTGGAAGGCTAGTAGGGCAAGATACACTGCCCTGATTTCCAGAACATTGATCTGAAGGGTGGACTCCTGCTGAGTCCACGTACCCTGAGCTCTGTGGTGGAGAAAAACTGCTCCCCACCCTGACAGGCTCGCGTCTGTCGTGACCACTGCCCAGGATGGGGGTAGGAAGGACCTTCCCTGTGATAATGAGGTGGGAAGAAGCCACCACTGCAGGGAATCCTTGGCCGACTGGGAAAGAGAGACTTTCCTGTCCAGGGACGTTGACTTTCCGTCCCATTGGCGGAGAATGTCCCATTGAAGTGGGCGCAGATGAAACTGTGCAAACGGGACTGCCTCCATTGCCGCCACCATCTTCCCTAGGAAGTGCATGAGGCGTCTTAAGGAGTGCGACTGACCGTGAAGGAGAGACTGCACCCCTGTCTGTAGTGAACGCTGCTTGTCCAGCGGAAGCTTCACTATCGCTGGCAGAGTATGAAACTCCATGCCAAGATACGTTAGTGATTGGGTCGGTGACAGATTTGACTTTGCAAAGTTGATGATCCACCCGAAAGTCTGGAGAGTCTCCAGCGCAACAGTCAGGCTGAGTTGGCATGCCTCTTGAGAAGGTGCCTTGACCAGAAGATCGTCTAAGTACGGGATCACCGAGTGTCCCTGAGAGTGCAAGACTGCTACCAGTGCCGCCATGACCTTGGTGAAAACCCGTGGGGCTGTCGCCAGACCAAATGGCAGAGCTACGAACTGAAGATGGTCGTCTCCTATCACGAAGCGTAGAAAACGCTGGTGCTCTGGAGCAATCGGCACGTGGAGATAAGCATCTTTGATGTCTATTGATGCTAGGAAATCTTGGGACATTGAGGCAATGACGGAGCGGAGGGATTCCATCCGGAACCGCCTGGTTTTCACATGCTTGTTGAGCAGTTTTAGGTCCAGAACAGGACGGAAAGAGCCGTCCTTTTTTGGAACCACGAAGAGATTGGAGTAAAAACCTTGCCCTTGTTCCTGAAGAGGAACAGGGACCACCACTCCTTCTGCTCTTAGTGAGCCCACCGCCTGCAGAAGGGCATCTGCTCGGTCGGGATGTGGGGAAGTTCTGAAGAACCGAGGCGGAGGACGAGAACTGAACTCTATCCTGTACCCGTGAGACAAAATGTCTGTTACCCACCGGTCCTTGACCTGTGGCAGCCAAATGTCGCAAAAGCGTGAGAGCCTGCCCCCGACCGAGGATGCGGAGAGAGGAGGCCGAAAGTCATGAGGCAGCCGCCTTGGAAGCGGTTCCTCCGGTTGCTTTCTTTGGGCGTGATTGAGCCCGCCAGGAATCTGAGTTCCTTTGGTCCTTCTGAGTCCCTTTGGACGAGGAGAATTGGGCCCTGCCCGAGCCTCGAAAGGACCGAAACCTCGACTGTCCCCTCCTCTGTTGAGGTTTGCTTGATCTGGGCTGGGGTAAGGAAGAGTCCTTACCCTTGGACTGTTTAATGATCTCAGCCAATTGCTCACCAAACAGTCTATCTACAGATAGTGGCAAGCTGGTTAAACATTTTTTGGAAGCAGAATCCGCTTTCCATTCCTTTAACCACAAGGCTCTGCGCAAAACTACAGAGTTGGCGGACGCCATTGAGGTCCGGCTCGTAGAGTCCAGGACTGCATTGATAGCGTAGGTCGCAAACGCAGACATTTGCGTCGTCAAGGACGCCACTTGCGGCACTGCTGGACGTAAGATAGAGTCCACCTGTGCCAGACCAGCTGAAATAGCTTGGAGTGCCCACATGGCCGCGAATGCAGGAGCAAACGACGCGCCGATAGCTTCATAGACAGATTTCAACCAAAGGTCCATCTGTCTGTCATTGGGATCTTTAAGTGAAGCCCCATCTTCCACTGCAACTATGGATCTAGCCGCAAGCCTGGAGATTGGGGGATCCACCTTTGGACACTGGGTCCAGCGTTTGACCACGTCAGGGGGAAAGGGATAACGTGTATCCTTAAGACGTTTGGGAAACGCTTGTCTGGATAAGTATGGTGTTTCTGCACTGATTCTCTGAAGTCAGAGTGGTCCAGAAAAGTACTCAATTTACGCTTTGGATATCTGAAATGGAATTTCTCCTGCTGGGCAGCTGCCTCCTCTGCAGAAGGGGCTGGGGGAGAAATATCCAACAGCCTATTGATGGCCGCTATAAGGTCATTTACCATGGCGTCACCATCAGGCGTATCCAGATTGAGTGCGGTCTCAGGATTGGACTCCTGATCACCCCCCTCTGTCTCATCATACAGAGACTCTTCTCGCTGAGACCCTGACCAGCGTGATGACGTAGAGGGTCTCTCCCAGCGAGCTCGCTTAGGCTGCCTGGGACTGTCATCCGAGTCAGAGCCATCAGCCTGTGATGCCAGGGACCCCCTTGGAGCACGGATAAGTTCCAACTGAGGGGGACCAGGGAGCATTGACTCAGCAGTGCCCATGGTCTGGGTAACTGGCCTGGACTGCAAGGTTTCCAGTATCTTTGTCATAGTCACAGACATCTTATCAGCGAAAACTGCAAACTCTGTCCCCGTCACCGGGGCAGGGTTCACCGGTGTCTCTGCCTGGGTCACTACTATCATAGACTCCGGCTGCCGAAGCGGCACAGGGATCGAACATTGCACACAATGGGGGTCCTTGGAACCTGCCGGTAGATCAGCCCCACATGCGGTACACGCCTCGTATACAGCCCGTGCCTTGGCACCCTTGCGTTTTGCGGATGACATGTTGTTGTCTCCTTTAGAGCAGTATAGGGTATACAGCCAAGAAGCGACCGCAGTGCAATATGTATATATATATATATATGGCACAGTAAAAGTACACCAATAACAACACTGTGGCACTAGTGGGGCCAGCACATATGTGCCGCTTACCGCCCGCTGAAAAGCGGGTGTGTGGTCGCCAAAATCCCTTGTCTGGGTCTCCCAGAGCCTGTGTCCGTTCTCCAGCCAGACTGCATGCAGGAATGGCTGCCGGCGTCCTGTGGAGAGGGGCGGGCCCTGGGCGTATACAGACAAAGTGCGGGAAACATGCGTCCCACTGTGCCCAGTGAGAGGGCTGGAGCATGTAAATAAGGCTCCAGCCCTCGGCGCTGCCTATTGCACAGCGTCTCTCCCCTTCCCTGATTGACAGGGTGGGGGCGGGAACGAAGCGGAGCTAGGCCGCAAAAGCCGGGGACTAAATTTATAAGCGCCGCCGTCGTAAAAGCACGGTCGGCGCTAAGTCCCCGGCGCACCACAAGTCTCAGCCGCGCCGCCGCTCTAGGGGCGGTCGGCGCAGTAGTTCCCAACCATAAAGTCACTCAGTTAAGCTGCAGTGACACGACCCCAGCGCTACTGTCCCCGGCGCACTAGCACAGCCAGCAAGTCTGGAGTGTGCCTGTGCCTGTCTGAACGGGGACACAGAGTACCTGAATGTTGCAGGGCCTTGTCCCTGAACGGTACCCAGCTCCGTATCCAGCAGGTTCTATGGGTCTGTGGATGGAGCCCGGTGTTACGGGGGGACCGGCAGATTAGGACCAGGGGGTATATATCCTAATCGCCAGTCGGGGCCCACCGTGCTCCAGATGACAAAGGAGCTGCTGGCACCTGAGGGTTAGGCGGAGACTATAGAGCTGGATGGCTCTGAGAAATCCCAGGAACTCTGGGAACCGGTCACGTGTGTTGGGACACGTCAGACCGGACGACAACCCGATTAGCGTTTTGGTGCACCTAGCGCTACACCAACCACGTGTGCAGGAAACACGTCAGGCCGGGTGGTAACCAGGTAGCGTCGACCGGAAGACCGCCACGAAAGCGCCCTGTCGGCCACGTGTGTAGGACACGTCAGGCCGAGCGGTCCTCCGATTAGCGTTTCTGGCCACCTCTCGACTGGCCACGTGTGTGTAGGACACGTCAGGCCAGATGGGTACACCAGTAGCGTTGACCGGGAAGCCGAGGAGGCTAAGGAACACCCTGTTAACTCCACAGGGGTCCTGGGGTACGCTGTCCGTGCGCGTAGGGGGCACAACCGGACAGGTGGCGCAGCAGGTGCGTTGTCCGTGTGCGTAGGGGACACAATCGGACAGGTGGCGCAGCAGGTGCGTTGTCCGTGTGCGTAGGGGCACAATCGGACAGGTGGCGCAGCAGGTGCGTTGTCCGTGTGCGTAGGGAGCACAATCGGAAAGGTGGCGCAGCAGGTGCGTTGTCCGTGTGCGTAGGGGGCACAATCGGACAGGAAGCACAGCAGCCGCAGCCCAGTTAACGCCACTGGGCTGCTATAGCAAGACTGGAACGGCAGGAGGGAAGCACGGCGCCTGACCCTGATGTGCCGAGCCACGAATCTTGGCGTGACAGGCACCGTTCGCCTAACCCTACCTACCGCTTCCCAACATAGGCTTATGCCGCAATGAGGCTCTAACATGGAGGTGTGCTCTGACTGAGCAAATGTGAAGACTGCGCACCTCCATGTTGTCTCCAGCCCCTTTTATAACCTGGGTCCGCCCCAAACCCAGGGTGGAACCACCAAGGTCCAATAGCAGAGTGCCATGTCATCAGTGACGTCACATGCGACCTATCTGGAACCGCCACGTCATTGATGACCTCATGGCAGCCACGCCCCAAACACTTCACCAGTCATCGTCTGACGACCAATACTGAGGTGCCAGATCATAGGGGCGGGCCTCTGTGAGCCAGTCCGGAGTTGCCACGTCATCAGGACACCTGACACCCTCTGCCCTATCAGGACCTGCCACCTCACGGACATGCTCAGTGAGGTCCTTACCGGACCTAGCCTCTGATGCATTAAGTGCCTGAGCATGCTCAGTAACCTGAGCCACAGGCTTAGAAAGCAGACTATCAGTTTGAGCATGCTCAGTAGCCTGAACTGAGGACTTAGTCTCAGACATAACACAAACAGGCTGAGCATGCTCACTAGGCAAAACACCGGGCTTAAACTCGGGCTGGGGTAAATCGGCGCACGCATGCGCACTAGCCGCCTCTCCACACTTAGACGTGGTGGAAGGAACAGCCAACTGGACGACCCGAGGCACGGCCAAGAACGGCAGCCGCCGCCTGGGCGCAACAGGAACCGCAGCAGGCTGCTTGCGGCTATGGCGGCGCCGGTTCGTAACAGTACCCCCCCCTCTAGCGGCCCTCCCACTCGAATGGTCTATAGTCGCCACAGATACCACTGAGCGATGGGCGGAAGATGGAGACATGCAGTGGGAGCTACAAGACTCGCTCCACCGCGTAATCACCCCAGACGACCAGTCGATATGTGGGGAATGTTGCTTCAACCAAGGAATACCCAGCAGAATATCATCTGCACCCTTAGGGAGAACCAGAAATGAAATTCCCTCCCTATGCCCAGATGACATGGCAAGGGTAATAGGCACTGTCCGCTGGTGAATTACCTTGGGCAACAAGGACCCATCCAATACACGGACTCTCACTGGCCTTGACATTTGCACCAGTGGGATGGCATGCCGCCGGGCAAAAGAGGAGGAGATGAAACTATCCCCAGCACCTGTGTCCACACTTGCCCTTGTGGACCATGTTGACCCCTTAAAGGAAATGGACGCGGGAAACGTCACCCTAATGGATGACGCAGAGTCCAGTCTACCTTCAGCTATGGTCACCAATCGTGGTCGCTTACCCTGACGCTTTGGGCAACGGTTGGCATAATGACCATACTGCCCACAAGCGAAACAGGAAATGCCCTTGCGACTCGAAGACCTAGCAACACCAACCCTAGAGATGTCCATAGGGACAGAGATGTCCTCTAAGGGAGGTGCAGTAGGAGAGACCACTACAGTGGCTGAACGACCCTCTGACCTGCGCTCCAGCTGACGTTCGGAGGTACGCAGGTCAATGCGGGTAGCCAGAGTCATGAGGCCCTCAAGGGTAGTTGGTACCTCACGCGACGCTAATGCGTCCTTCACGTGCGAGGCTAATCCCCTCCAGAACAGTGGAATGAGAGTCCTCTCTGACCACCCCAGTTCTGCAGCAAGTGTCCTGAAACTCACAGCATATTGACTTGAGGAGGTACGCCCCTGCTCCAAAGTCAGTAGCTGTAGGGCCGAGTCGTGAGTGACCTGAGGCCCCAGGAACACTTGTCGCAAGGACTCCAAAAACTCCTTAGAGTCCTGTACTATGGGGTCATTCCTCTCCCACAATGGTGTAGCCCACTCCAGTGCTCTATCAGAGAGCAAGGAGATGATAAACCCCACCTTCGACCTCTCTGTAGGAAACCGTGCAGCCAACAGCTCTAGATGGACTGAGCACTGGTTCACGAATCCCCTACATGCCTTGCTGTTCCCCGTAAACTTGTTGGGCAGCGAGAGGTGAGGGAGGGTTGGAGTAGGCTTGGCGACGGACACCATTGCAGCCACTTGAGCCACCACATCATCCATATCAGCAGCAAGAACAGACTTCTCCAGAGACCTCACTCTGGCATCAAGCTGCAGCATGAACTGACGTAGCTGCTCCATCTCCGCCATGCCAGCCAGACCCTGGCGCAGTCTTACTGTTACGGGGGGACCGGCAGATTAGGACCAGGGGGTATATATCCTAATCGCCAGTCGGGGCCCACCGTGCTCCAGATGACAAAGGAGCTGCTGGCACCTGAGGGTTAGGCGGAGACTATAGAGCTGGATGGCTCTGAGAAATCCCAGGAACTCTGGGAACCGGTCACGTGTGTTGGGACACGTCAGACCGGACGACAACCCGATTAGCGTTTTGGTGCACCTAGCGCTACACCAACCACGTGTGCAGGAAACACGTCAGGCCGGGTGGTAACCAGGTAGCGTCGACCGGAAGACCGCCACGAAAGCGCCCTGTCGGCCACGTGTGTAGGACACGTCAGGCCGAGCGGTCCTCCGATTAGCGTTTCTGGCCACCTCTCGACTGGCCACGTGTGTGTAGGACACGTCAGGCCAGATGGGTACACCAGTAGCGTTGACCGGGAAGCCGAGGAGGCTAAGGAACACCCTGTTAACTCCACAGGGGTCCTGGGGTACGCTGTCCGTGCGCGTAGGGGGCACAATCGGACAGGTGGCGCAGCAGGTGCGTTGTCCGTGTGCGTAGGGGCACAATCGGACAGGTGGCGCAGCAGGTGCGTTGTCCGTGTGCGTAGGGAGCACAATCGGAAAGGTGGCGCAGCAGGTGCGTTGTCCGTGTGCGTAGGGGGCACAATCGGACAGGAAGCACAGCAGCCGCAGCCCAGTTAACGCCACTGGGCTGCTATAGCAAGACTGGAACGGCAGGAGGGAAGCACGGCGCCTGACCCTGATGTGCCGAGCCACGAATCTTGGCGTGACAGGCACCGTTCGCCTAACCCTACCTACCGCTTCCCAACATAGGCTTATGCCGCAATGAGGCTCTAACATGGAGGTGTGCTCTGACTGAGCAAATGTGAAGACTGCGCACCTCCATGTTGTCTCCAGCCCCTTTTATAACCTGGGTCCGCCCCAAACCCAGGGTGGAACCACCAAGGTCCAATAGCAGAGTGCCATGTCATCAGTGACGTCACATGCGACCTATCTGGAACCGCCACGTCATTGATGACCTCATGGCAGCCACGCCCCAAACACTTCACCAGTCATCGTCTGACGACCAATACTGAGGTGCCAGATCATAGGGGCGGGCCTCTGTGAGCCAGTCCGGAGTTGCCACGTCATCAGGACACCTGACACCCTCTGCCCTATCAGGACCTGCCACCTCACGGACATGCTCAGTGAGGTCCTTACCGGACCTAGCCTCTGATGCACTAAGTGCCTGAGCATGCTCAGTAACCTGAGCCACAGGCTTAGAAAGCAGACTATCAGTTTGAGCATGCTCAGTAGCCTGAACTGAGGACTTAGTCTCAGACATAACACAAACAGGCTGAGCATGCTCACTAGGCAAAACACCGGGCTTAAACTCGGGCTGGGGTAAATCGGCGCACGCATGCGCACTAGCCGCCTCTCCACACTTAGACGTGGTGGAAGGAACAGCCAACTGGACGACCCGAGGCACGGCCAAGAACGGCAGCCGCCGCCTGGGCGCAACAGGAACCGCAGCAGGCTGCTTGCGGCTATGGCGGCGCCGGTTCGTAACACCCGGCCTCAGGGCTTGGGGGCCGGTAAGATCCCACTTCCTCAGAGCCCCTCAGGGGGATGGGGAAGGAAAGCAGCATGTGGGCTCCAGCCTCCGTACCCACAATGGGTACCTCAACCTTAACAAACACCGCCAAAAGGAATGGGGTGAGAAGGGAGCATGCTGGGAGCCCTATATGGGCCCTCTTTTCTTCCATCCGATATAGTCAGCAGCTACTGCTGACTAAAACAGTGGAGCTATGCGTGGATGTCTGACCTCCTTCGCACAAAGCTTGAAAACTGAGCAGCCCGTGATCCCACGGGGGGTGTATAGCCAGAAGGGGAGGGGCCTTACACTTTTTAGTGTAATGCTTTGTGTGGCCTCCGGAGGCAGTAGCTATACACCCAATCGTCTGGGTCTCCCAATGGAGCGCCGAAGAAAGCCGTTTATACAATCAGCAGATGCATCGGTGCAAAAGAAAAAAAAAAAAACTCACTTATGTGCTGATTACCGGCAGCTCCTGGAGCGACTGGAGGAGTCTGATCCCGTCCGATCGCTGCAGCAGCTGCCGGTAATCAGGGATGAAGTCTCCTGACGCATCCACTGATAGGTAAACCAGCTGGCCGCTGGCGTCAGCCCGAGACTTACAATCAGCTGATGCGTCAGGTGACTGCATCAGGTGATCCATCGCCAGGTCCTGCATCCTGCAGGCATACGTACCCGGGGAGACTGCACACACCCGGAGCGGCGGTACCGGGAGCGGACATGGCACCGGGAGGCTGCAGACAGGTGAGTATGATTTTTTTTTTTTTCTACTGTTCACTTTTGATTTAGCAGCCACTTCCACCTTCCGCCCGTACATGACACAGCACGGCAGCATACATGCACAGGACTGGAGGTGGAAGCGGCGGTGACGGTACCGGGAGGATTCACGCTTCTGTGCTTACTGACAGAAGGAATCCTCTTCCTGTACACGTCACTTTACTACCCACCTCCTGCGTTTATAGCTGCGTTTATAGCTGCGCTTTTGCTCTTAGAAACGCAGCAAAATGCACCAAAACGCAGCTAGAATAACAATTTGCGTTTCTCATTGCGTCTTTCAACATCCCATTGCACTCAATAGATGAAAAGCGCAGTGAAAAACGCGGGAATAATTGACATGCTGCGTTTTTGTGGCACCACAAAAACGCAGCTGAAAAAAACCGCTGTGTGCAGACAGCAAAAATGAAAACTCATAGACTTTGCTGGGGAAGCAAAGTCCTGCAGTTTTCTGAGCAAAAACGCACCCGAAAACTGCGCAAAAACGCCGCGAAAAACGCACTGTGTGAACTTACCCAACCTCTATTTGGCCCAAAATATGATGATGAGAATTAGAAAACAGCAATGACTGTAGCACAGAGAGGGATTATCAGTCAATTTTCTGAGGATAACAACAGTCACAATCAGTAGGACGTGCACCGGCCGTCGCTGTGAATGACGTCAGCACATCTGCGGCCACAGGACATCACTAGTCTCTCACATTTTTTGGTTCACTCCTCTTCTAGTCTCTTCCACAGTTCTTGGCCATAACTTTGTCACCAAGGATTTTCCAGAGGTTTTCTAATCGGGTTTAGATCAGGACTCTGGGCTGTGGCGATTTCATTGTTTCAATGTTCTCTGTTTCAAGGAACTGCTTTACCCATTTTGCTGTGTGACAGATTAGCACCAGGTACCAGATTAAAGCGCACCAACCACCAGGATTTTCCTATATAACCTAAAGTCAGTGCTATACTGGCACTATCAGGCTAATTCTATACATATCGTTAGTGGTCAGCTCGGATGTTTAGGTTTTGAAATCCAAGAAAGTAAAGTTTATAAAATCAGCAGCTTCTTGAGTGACAGCAGCTGTTGATCAGATAATATCTGGGGGCGGGTATTCATAGTTATCCTCGCCGCCTGTTATTTATGCTAATACTATTATAGAATCGATTTGCTTTGTGACTAAAAGGACCTGTGCTGATGTCATACCCATGTGACCAGAAGGGCGGGGTTTCAGCCAACAGAAAAATGTTGCTTCCCGGTATCAGCTATGTTGGCTGAGGCCCCGCCCCTTCTGGTCACATGGGTATGACATCAGCACAGGTCCTTTTAGCCACAAAGTAAATTGATTTTATAATAGAATTAGCATAAATAACAGGGGGAGAGAATAACTCTGAATACCCTCCCCAGATATTATCTGATCCTCAGCTGCTGTCACTCAACAAGCTGCTGATTTTACAAACTTTACTTTCTTGGATTTCAAAACCTAAACATCCGAGCTGACAAATAAAGCCTGATAGTGCAGTATAGCACTGGCTTTAGGTCATATATGAAAATCCTGGTGATTGGTGCGCTTTAACACCAATAACTTGCATGGATCTGAAAGTGTTCTCTAATTTTGATCAGTGTTCTCTGTCATTTATCTCATTTACATTTTTATTATGTCATTTTGAAAAAATTAAATTTATGAAATAAGCTTAAAGTACTGTGAGTTTCCTCAAGTTAGGATATAATCACATAGGACAACACAATGACCGCAACATTTAGGAAACTGCGTGTTGTTCTCTAATTTTGATATCCACTGTATATAGAGGTGTTATCAGTCCTTGTACAGGGGAGGAGGAGGTGAGCTGTGACTTCACCTATTGTGAATGGTGGATTCTGTTTTTTATACTGTATATAGAGATATTATCAGTCATTGTAGAGGAGGAGGTGAGCTGTGACATCACCTATTGTGAATGGTGGATCCTTTTATCTGCTGTATATAGAAGTGTTATCAGTCCTTGTACAGGGGAGGAGGAGGTGAGCTGTGACTTCACCTATTGTGAATGGTGGATTCTGTTTTTTATACTGTATATAGAGATATCAGTCATTGTAGAGGAGGAGGTGAGCTGTGACATCACCTATTGTGAATGGTGGATTCTATTTTATATACTGTATATAGAGGTATTATCAGTCATTGTAGAGGAGGAGGTGAGCTGAGACATCACCTATTGTGAATGGTGGATTCTGTTTTATATACTGTATATAGAGGTATTATTAGTCATTGTAGAGAAGGAGGTGAGCTGTGACATCACCTATTGTGAATGGTGGATTCTATTTTATATACTGTATATAGAGGTATTATCGGTCATTGTAGAGGAGAAGGTGAGCTGTGACATCACCTATTGTGAATGGTGGTTCCTGTGTTATCTAGTACATAGAGAGGTGTTATCAGTCATTGTAATCCTGTCCGTTATGATAATGAGACGGCTGAAAAGTCATCTGTACAGAACAAAATCTGTGAGTCTAAATTTAAGCTTAGTGGCCAGTGTAAAAATGGCAAGATTTCTGATTGGCGGGGGTGCTGGGCTCACATCAATCTTATAAAGAAATGCCATTAATTTAAATGATATACTCTGCCACCACTAGAGGGAGCTCCCTGCTTGTGGCTTTGCACCACCCCTGCAGGTCTCCGTGGTGGCGGTATAGATAGTGATGTGATGATTGCGGGGACACATGGAAAGGTAGAGAAGTATCCTGAGGTCGTGTTATTCACAGCTGCTCAGCAGATACAGGAAATGTAGCTCTAAGATTTCCGCTCCACCCTGCAGAGCAGTGACGGACATATAGCCGAAGCAGCCGGTCCTACTACACCGGGGCCCAGAGGAGAGGGAGGGCCTCGCAAGCAGAGTCTGCCTGGCCTGGTGGCACAATGTCCTCGTTGGGCCCCTGAGCTGGATACAGATGGGGTCCGCTGCCAGAAACCGCGGTGCTTAGAACGGGCCTATGCGCCATCAAACGTCACTGCTATGCGCCGCGTGGTGACGTCAGAATGCAGCACATAGCCGAGATGTCTACTGGCCGCCGGCCTATCAAAGGTCACGCGTGTCAGAGAGCGGTGTCTGATAGGCCGGCGGCTATTGAACATCACTGCTATGTGCCTGGAGCTGCCGTCAGAGCGCGGTGCCTAGCAGAGACGCTTACTGGCCGCCATTACTTACCACATCACGCTGTGCCGCAGAGGTGGCCATGACAGACTGGAGGCAGAGACTGTGAGTGCACCTCATGGAGCAGTGTGAGAGAGCAGCGTCGCCTGAGTGGACCATATACAAAATGGGGGGGCATAGCATGAAGTAGCGGGAAATAATATGGAGCAGTAAGAATTTGAGGGGACAGTGTGGATAAGTGGCAGCATAGGGGGGACAGTGTGGATAAGTGGCAGCATAGGGGGGACAGTGTGGATAAGTGGGACTATGGGGGACAGTGTGGATAAGTGGGACTATGGGGGACAGTGTGGATAAGTGGGACTATGGGGGACAGTGTGGATAAGTGGGACTGTGGGGGACAGTATGGATAAGTGGGACTATGGGGGACAGTATGGATTAGTGGGACTATGGGGGACAGTATGGATAAGTGGGACTGTGGGGGACAGTATGGATAAGTGGGAGCATAGAGGGGACAGTGTGGATAAGTGGGAGAATAGAGGGGACAGTGTGGATAAGTGGGAGCATAGGGGGGACAGTGTGGATAAGTGGGAGAATAGAGGGGACAGTGTGGATAAGTGGGAGCATAGAGGGGACAGTGTGGATAAGTGGGAGAATAGAGGGGACAGTGTGGATAAGTGGGAGCATAGAGGGGACAGTGTGGATAAGTGGGAGAATAGAGGGGACAGTGTGGATAAGTGGGAGCATAGAGGGGACAGTGTGGATAAGTGGGAGCATAGGGGGGACAGTGTGGATAAGTGGGAGCATAGGGGGGACAGTGTGGATAAGTGGGAGCATAGAGGGGACAGTGTGGATAAGTGAGAGCATAGAGGGGACAGTGTGGATAAGTGGGAGCATAGAGGGGACAGTGTGGATAAGTGGGAGCATAGAGGGGACAGTGTGGATAAGTGGGAGCATAGAGGGGACAGTGTGGATAAATGGGAGCATAGAGGGGACAGTGTGGATAAGTGGGAGCATAGAGGGGACAGTGTGGATAAATGGGAGCATAGAGGGGACAGTGTGGATAAGTGGGAGCATAGGGGGGACAGTGTGGATAAGTGGGAGCATAGAGGGGACAGTGTGGATAAGTGGCAGCATAGAGGGGACAGTGTGGATAAATGGGAGCATAGAGGGGACAGTGTGGATAAGTGGGAGCATAGGGGGGACAGTGTGGATAAATGGGAGCATAGAGGGGACAGTGTGGATAAGTGGGAGCATAGGGGGGACAGTGTGGATAAGTGGGAGCATAGAGGGGACAGTGTGGATAAGTGGCAGCATAGAGGGGACAGTGTGGATAAATGGGAGCATAGAGGGGACAGTGTGGATAAGTGGGAGCATAGGGGGGACAGTGTGGATAAATGGGAGCATAGGGGGGACAGTGTGGATAAATGGGAGCATAGGGGGGACAGTGTGGATAAATGGGAGCATAGAGGGGACAGTGTGGATAAGTGGGAGCATAGAGGGGACAGTGTGGATAAGTGGCAGCATAGAGGGGACAGTGTGGATAAGTGGCAGCATAGAGGGGACAGTGTGGATAAATGGGAGCATAGGGGGGCAGTGTGGATAAGTGGGAGCATAGAGGGGACAGTGTGGATAAATGGGAGCATAGAGGGGACAGTGTGGATAAGTGGGAGCATAGGGGGGCAGTGTGGATAAGTGGGAGCATAGAGGGGACAGTGTGGATAAATGGGAGCATAGGGGGGCAGTGTGGATAAGTGGGAGCATAGAGGGGACAGTGTGGATAAGTGGGAGCATAGAGGGGACAGTGTGGATAAGTGGGAGCATAGGGGGGACAGTGTGGATAAGTGGGAGCATAGAGGGGACAGTGTGGATAAGTGGGAGCAAAGAGGGGACAGTGTGGATAAGTGGGAGCATAGAGGGGACAGTGTGGATAAATGGGAGCATAGAGGGGACAGTGTGGATAAATGGGAGCATAGAGGGGACAGTGTGGATAAGTGGGAGCATAGGGGGGACAGTGTGGATAAGTGGGAGTATAGAGGGGACAGTGTGGATAAGTGGGAGCAAAGAGGGGACAGTGTGGATAAGTGGGAGCATAGAGGGGACAGTGTGGATAAATGGGAGCATAGAGGGGACAGTGTGGATAAATGGGAGCATAGAGGGGACAGTGTGGATAAATGGGAGCATAGGGGGGACAGTGTGGATAAATGGGAGCATAGAGGGGACAGTGTGGATAAATGGGAGCATAGGGGGGACAGTGTGGATAAATGGGAGTATAGAGGGGTCAGTGTGGATAAGTGGGAGCAAAGAGGGGACAGTGTGGATAAATGGGAGCATAGAGGGGACAGTGTGGATAAGTGGGAGCATAGAGGGGACAGTGTGGATAAATGGGAGCATAGAGGGGACAGTGTGGATAAATGGGAGCATAGAGGGGACAGTGTGGATAAGTGGGAGCAAAGAGGGGACAGTGTGGATAAGTGGGAGCATAGAGGGGACAGTGTGGATAAATGGGAGCATAGAGGGGACAGTGTGGATAAATGGGAGCATAGGGGGGACAGTGTGGATAAATGGGAGCATAGAGGGGACAGTGTGGATAAGTGGGAGTATAGAGGGGACAGTGTGGATAAGTGGGAGCATAGAGGGGACAGTGTGGATAAATGGGAGCATAGAGGGGACAGTGTGGATAAATGGGAGCATAGAGGGGACAGTGTGGATAAATGGGAGCATAGAGGGGACAGTGTGGATAAGTGGGAGCAAAGAGGGGACAGTGTGGATAAGTGGGAGCATAGAGGGGACAGTGTGGATAAATGGGAGCATAGAGGGGACAGTGTGGATAAATGGGAGCATAGAGGGGACAGTGTGGATAAATGGGAGCATAGGGGGGACAGTGTGGATAAATGGGAGCATAGAGGGGACAGTGTGGATAAATGGGAGCATAGGGGGGACAGTGTGGATAAATGGGAGTATAGAGGGGTCAGTGTGGATAAGTGGGAGCAAAGAGGGGACAGTGTGGATAAATGGGAGCATAGAGGGGACAGTGTGGATAAGTGGGAGCATAGAGGGGACAGTGTGGATAAATGGGAGCATAGAGGGGACAGTGTGGATAAATGGGAGCATAGAGGGGACAGTGTGGATAAGTGGGAGCAAAGAGGGGACAGTGTGGATAAGTGGGAGCATAGAGGGGACAGTGTGGATAAGTGGGAGCATAGGGGGGACAGTGTGGATAAATGGGAGCATAGAGGGGACAGTGTGGATAAGTGGGAGCATAGGGGGGACAGTGTGGATAAATGGGAGCATAGAGGGGACAGTGTGGATAAGTGGGAGCATAGGGGGGACAGTGTGGATAAGTGGGAGCATAGAGGGGACAGTGTGGATAAATGGGAGCATAGAGGGGACAGTGTGGATAAATGGGAGCATAGAGGGGACAGTGTGGATAAATGGGAGCATAGAGGGGACAGTGTGGATAAGTGGGAGCATAGAGGGGACAGTGTGGATAAGTGGGAGCATAGAGGGGACAGTGTGGATAAGTGGGAGCATAGGGGGGACAGTGTGGATAAATGGGAGCATACAGGGGACAGTGTGGATAAGTGGGAGCATAGGGGGGACAGTGTGGATAAATGGGAGCATAGAGGGGACAGTGTGGATAAGTGGGAGCATAGAGGGGACAGTGTGGATAAGTGGGAGCAAAGAGGGGACAGTGTGGATAAATGGGAGCATAGAGGGGACAGTGTGGATAAATGGGAGCATAGAGGGGACAGTGTGGATAAATGGGAGCATAGAGGGGACAGTGTGGATAAATGGGAGCATAGAGGGGACAGTGTGGATAAATGGGAGCATAGAGGGGACAGTGTGGATAAGTGGGAGCATAGAGGGGACAGTGTGGATAAATGGGAGCATAGGGGGGACAGTGTGGATAAGTGGGAGCATAGAGGGGACAGTGTGGATAAATGGGAGCATAGAGGGGACAGTGTGGATAAGTGGGAGCATAGAGGGGACAGTGTGGATAAGTGGGAGCATAGAGGGGACAGTGTGGATAAATGGGAGCATAGAGGGGACAGTGTGGATAAATGGGAGCATAGGGGGGACAGTGTGGATAAGTGGGAGCATAGAGGGGACAGTGTGGATAAATGGGAGCATAGAGGGGACAATGTGGATAAATGGGAGCAAAGAGGGGACAGTATGGATAAGTGCGAGCATAGGGGGGACAGTATGGATAAGTGAATATAGGGGGACAGTATGGATAAGTGAATATAGGGGGGCAGTATGGATAAGTGAATATAGGGGGACAGTATGGATAAGTGAATATAGGGGGACAGTATGGATAAGTGAATATAGGGGGACAGTATGGATAAGTGAATATAGGGGGCAGTATGGATAAGTGAATATAGGGGGGCAGTATGGATAAGTGAATATAGGGGGGCAGTATGGATAAGTGAATATAGGGGGACAGTATGGATAAGTGAATATAGGGGGACAGTATGGATAAGTGAATATAGGGGGGCAGTATGGATAAGTGAATATAGGGGGGCAGTATGGATAAGTGAATATAGGGGGACAGTATGGATAAGTGAATATAGGGGGGCAGTATGGATAAGTGAATATAGGGGGACAGTATGGATAAGTGAATATAGGGGGCAGTATGGATAAGTGAATATAGGGGGACAGTATGGATAAGTGAATATAGGGGGGCAGTATGGATAAGTGAATATAGGGGGACAGTATGGATAAGTGAATATAGGGGGACAGTATGGATAAGTGAATATAGGGGGGCAGTATGGATAAGTGAATATAGGGGGGCAGTATGGATAAGTGAATATAGGGGGACAGTATGGATAAGTGAATATAGGGGGGCAGTATGGATAAGTGAATATAGGGGGACAGTATGGATAAGTGAATATAGGGGGGCAGTATGGATAAGTGAATATAGGGGGACAGTATGGATAAGTGAATATAGGGGGGCAGTATGGATAAGTGAATATAGGGGGGCAGTATGGATAAGTGAATATAGGGGGGCAGTATGGATAAGTGAATATAGGGGGACAGTATGGATAAGTGAATATAGGGGGACAGTATGGATAAGTGAATATAGGGGGACAGTATGGATAAGTGAATATAGGGGGGCAGTATGGATAAGTGAATATAGGGGGACAGTATGGATAAGTGAATATAGGGGGACAGTATGGATAAGTGAATATAGGGGGACAGTATGGATAAGTGAATATAGGGGGACAGTATGGATAAGTGAATATAGGGGGACAGTATGGATAAGTGAATATAGGGGGGCAGTATGGATAAGTGAATATAGGGGGACAGTATGGATAAGTGAATATAGGGGGGACAGTATGGATAAGTGAATATAGGGGGACAGTATGGATAAGTGAATATAGGGGGACAGTATGGATAAGTGGGAGCCACTTATAGGGGGGACAGTATGGAGAAGAAGGGAAACTATATGTTGAAGTGGAACCATGGGGGACAGTATGGAGAGGTAAATCTGATGTTTTCTGGTAACAACCTTACCATTGTTAACGAAGCCTCCCATTGAATTGTGTATTCATTATGTTTGTGTGTGGATGTGATGTGTGAGTGTCCTCACCTGCCGCTGCTCTGTCTGGTGCCGGCTCCTCGTCTGCAGACTCTCCTCGCTGCTCTGTCTGGTGCCGGCTCCTCGTCTGCAGACTCTCCTCACTGCTCTGTCTGGTGCCGGCTCCTCGTCTGCAGACTCTCCTCGCTGCTCTGTCTGGTGCCGGCTCCTCTTCTGCAGACTCTCCTCGCTGCTCTGTCTGGTGCCGGCTCCTCGTCTGCAGACTCTCCTCGCTGCTCTCTCTGGTGTCGGCTCCTCTTCTGCAGACTCTCCTCGCTGCTCTGTCTGGTGCCGGCTCCTCGTCTGCAGACTCTCCTCGTTGCTCTCTCTGGTGCCGGCTCCTCTTCTGCAGACTCTCCTCGCTGCTCTGTCTGGTGCCGGCTCCTCGTCTGCAGACTCTCCTCGTTGCTCTCTCTGGTGCCGGCTCCTCTTCTGCAGACTCTCCTCGCTGCTCTCTCTGGTGCCGGCTCCTCTTCTGCAGACTCTCCTCGCTGCTCTGTCTGGTGCCGGCTCCTCGTCTGCAGACTCTCCTCGTTGCTCTCTCTGGTGCCGGCTCCTCTTCTGCAGACTCTCCTCGCTGCTCTCTCTGGTGCCGACTCCTCTTCTGCAGACTCTCCTCGCTGCTCTCTCTGGTGCCTGCTCCTCGTCTGCAGACTCTCCTCGCTGCTCTCTCTGGTGCCGGCTCCTCTTCTGCAGACTCTCCTCGCTGCTGTCTCTGGTGCCGGCTCCTCTTCTGCAGACTCTCCTCGCTGCTCTCTCTGGTGCCGGCTCCTCTTCTGCAGACTCTCCTCGCTGCTCTGTCTGGTGCCGGCTCCTCTTCTGCAGACTCTCCTCGCTGCTCTCTCTGGTGCCGGCTCCTCTTCTGCAGACTCTCCTTGCTCCTCTCTCTGGTGCCGGCTCCTCTATTGCAGGCTCTCCTCGCTGCTCTCTCTGGTGCCGGCTCCTCGTCTGCAGACTCTCCTCGCTCCTCTCTCTGGTGCCGGCTCCTCGTCTGCAGACTCTCCTCGCTCCTCTCTCTGGTGCCGGCTCCTCTTCTGCAGACTCTCCTCGCTGCTCTGTCTGGTGCCGGCTCCTCTATTGCAGACTCTCCTCGCTGCTCTCTCTGGTGCCGGCTCCTCGTCTGCAGACTCTCCTCGCTGCTCTGTCTGGTGCCGGCTCCTCGTCTGCAGGCTCTCCTCGCTGCTCTGTCTGGTGCCGGCTCCTCTTCTGCAGGCTCTCCTCGTTGCTCTCTCTGATGCCGGCTCCTCGTCTGCAGACTCTCCTCGCTGCTCTCTCTGGTGCCGGCTCCTCGTCTGCAGACTCTCCTCGCTGCTCTCTCTGGTGCCGGCTCCTCGTCTGCAGACTCTCCTCGCTGCTCTGTCTGGTGCCGGCTCCTCGTCTGCAGACTCTCCTCGCTGCTCTCTCTGGTGCCGGCTCCTCGTCTGCAGACTCTCCTCGCTGCTCTGTCTGGTGCCGGCTCCTCGTCTGCAGACTCTCCTCGCTGCTCTGTCTGGTGCCGGCTCCTCGTCTGCAGACTCTCCTCGCTGCTCTCTCTGGTGCCGGCTCCTCGTCTGCAGACTCTCCTCGCTGCTCTGTCTGGTGCCGGCTCCTCTTCTGCAGACTCTCCTCGCTGCCCTGTCTGGTGCCGGCTCCTCGTCTGCAGACTCTCCTCGCTCCTCTCTCTGGTGCCGGCTCCTCTTCTGCAGACTCTCCTCGCTGCTCTGTCTGGTGCTGGCTCCTCTATTGCAGACTCTCCTCGCTGCTCTCTCTGGTGCCGGCTCCTCGTCTGCAGACTCTCCTCGCTGCTCTCTCTGGTGCCGGCTCCTCGTCTGCAGACTCTCCTCGCTGCTCTGTCTGGTGCCGGCTCCTCGTCTGCAGACTCTCCTCGCTGCTCTCTCTGGTGCCGGCTCCTCTTCTGCAGACTCTCCTCGCTGCTCTGTCTGGTGCCGGCTCCTTGTCTGCAGGCTCTCCTCGCTGCTCTGTCTGGTGCCGGCTCCTCGTCTGCAGGCTCTCCTCGCTGCTCTCTCTGGTGCCGGCTCCTCGTCTGCAGACTCTCCTCGCTGCTCTGTCTGGTGCCGGCTCCTCTATTGCAGACTCTCCCCGCTGCTCTGTCTGGTGACGGCTCCTCGTCTGCAGACTCTCCTCGCTGCTCTCTCTGGTGCCGGCTCCTCTTCTGCAGACTCTCCTCGCTGCTCTCTCTGGTGCCGGCTCCTCGTCTGCAGACTCTCCTCGCTGCTCTCTCTGGTGCCGGCTCCTCTTCTGTAGACTCTCCTCGCTGCTCTCTCTGGTGCCGGCTCCTCGTCTGCAGACTCTCCTCGCTGCTCTCTCTGGTGCCGGCTCCTCTTCTGTAGACTCTCCTCGCTGCTCTGTCTGGTGCCGGCTCCTCGTCTGCAGACTCTCCTCGCTGCTCTGTCTGGTGCCGGCTCCTCTTCTGCAGACTCTCCTCGCTGCTCTCTCTGGTGCCGGCTCCTCTTCTGTAGACTCTCCTCGCTGCTCTGTCTGGTGCCGGCTCCTCGTCTGCAGACTCTCCTCGCTGCTCTGTCTGGTGCCGGCTCCTCTTCTGCAGACTCTCCTCGCTGCTCTCTCTGGTGCCGGCTCCTCGTCTGCAGACTCTCCTCGCTGCTCTGTCTGGTGCCGGCTCCTCTTCTGCAGACTCTCCTCGCTGCTCTGTCTGGTGCCGGCTCCTCGTCTGCAGGCTCTCCTCGCTGCTCTCTCTGGTGCCGGCTCCTCGTCTGCAGACTCTCCTCGCTGCTCTCTCTGATGCCGGCTCCTCGTCTGCAGACTCTCCTCGCTGCTCTCTCTGGTGCCGGCTCCTCGTCTGCAGACTCTCCTCGCTGCTCTCTCTGGTGCCGGCTCCTCGTCTGCAGACTCTCCTCGCTGCTCTGTCTGGTGCCGGCTCCTCGTCTGCAGACTCTCCTCGCTGCTCTGTCTGGTGCCGGCTCCTCGTCTGCAGACTCTCCTCGCTGCTCTGTCTGGTGCCGGCTCCTCGTCTGCAGACTCTCCTCGCTGCTCTGTCTGGTGCCGACTCCTCGTCTGCAGACTCTCCTCGCTGCTCTGTCTGGTGCCGGCTCCTCGTCTGCAGACTCTCCTCGCTGCTCTCTCTGGTGCCGGCTCCTCTTCTGCAGACTCTCCTCGCTGCTCTGTCTGGTGCCGGCTCCTCGTCTGCAGACTCTCCTCGCTGCTCTGTCTGGTGCCGGCTCCTCGTCTGCAGACTCTCCTCGCTGCTCTCTCTGGTGCCGGCTCCTCTTCTGCAGACTCTCCTCGCTGCTCTGTCTGGTGCCGGCTCCTCGTCTGCAGACTCTCCTCGCTGCTCTGTCTGGTGCCGGCTCCTCGTCTGCAGACTCTCCTCGCTGCTCTGTCTGGTGCCGGCTCCTCGTCTGCAGACTCTCCTCTCTGCTCTACGTGTGCCAAAGGTGACTTTTAGGCCTGGGGGCAGACACAATTCTTGCACAGGCTTTCAGTGTCCTCCTCTTTCTGTTACCTGAAATTCTGCCTTCTACCTCTAGATGGCAGCATAGACCTGTCTTGTGGATATCTCACACATCCTGGACTGCGCCATGCTGAGCTCTGCAGGGTCCTCCACAGCGGGGTCCAGGAAGGAGATCTGCTGGAGGTATGGCCCTGTACACAGCCATGGGCGTACCCAGGATCAACACTAGGGGGGGCAAGCCATGGTCGCTCAGGTTGTAATATATTAGAACAGAAAAGGTGAATGAAACAAAAATTTTAAGATAATTAAATGTAATTATTGCTCGAATAATGACTCCGCGCCCCCCCCCCACACTATAATGCACCCCCATTACCCTCACACACACACACACACACACACACACACACACACACACACACACACACACACTATAATGCACCCCCATTACCCACACACACACACACACACACTATAATGCACCCCCATTACCCCCCCCACACACACACACACTATAATGCACCCCCATTACCCCCCCCACACACACACTATAATGCACCCCCATTACCCACACACACACACACACACACACACACACTATAATGCACCCCCATTACCCCCCCCCCCCCCCCACACACACACACACTATAATGCACCCCCATTACCCCCCCCCCCACACACACACTATAATGCACCCCCATTACCCACACACACACACGCACACACACACTATAATGCACCCCCATTACACACACACACACACTATAATGCACCCCCATTACCCCCCCCCACACACACACACACTATAATGCACCCCCATTACCCACACACACACACACACACACACACACTATAATGCATCCCTATTACACACACACGCACACACACTATAATGCACCCCCATTACCCACACACACACACACACACACACACTATAATGCACCCCCATTACACACACACACACACACACACACACTATAATGCACCCCCATTACCCACACACACACACACACTATAATGCACCCCCATTACACACACACACACACATACACACACTATAATGCACCCCCATTACACACACACACACTATAATGCACCCCCATTACACACACACAAATACAATGCACGCTCGATTACAAACACACACACACACACAATACAATGCACGCTCCATTACACACACACACACACACACACACACAAATACCATGCAACCCCCATTACCATTTCCCCACGCACACAATGCAATGCACCCCCCATCAACCCCCAAACACACATGTGGCGCCCTGGACAAGCCAGGACGTCACAGGTACTACACCAACACACCCCACACCCCGGTCAGGCACACCTAAGTCAAACAAAAATCCTTGTTGCCTTCCTCCAGGGGCTGATGTTCACACCAGGGGGTGGGCCAGGCGGTTGGTCCCGCCCACCGAGGAGTTCACAGTCCTGGAGGCGGGAAAAGCAGAGCAGATTAGTTTGGAAGTGGAGAAGTGAGGTGGTAAAACAGCAGTCTGAAGTTGGTCCGGGTGTGTGGCCCGGACGGAACAGCAAGGTTGGCAGACGGTGGTGACCGTCTGCAGGAGAGGCCTATTGGAGTTAGGCGTAAGGACCGGTACGCAAAGAGAAGCCAGCACCAACCGGCAGGGCTTACGGACCCCGGCAAGGCTAGGAGTCGTCGCTGAAATTGTCAAATCCGTTAGCGAAGGGAACCGCCGGGGTTTCCCAGCAGCCAAGTCCCGATAGAAGGCAACAGTCCAACCGTTAGAGCGAAACACAGTCACCGCCAAGGCTACAGTTCCCAGGGCCAGAGCCTGCTGGCAAAAGGGGCTCCTTCAGCACATATCCAAGCTGGGGAGCGGGTTACCGGTGGGAACCCATTGGAACCGTCTACACTACACAGGTGCAGGGAAAGGCAGTCACCATCCACCTGCCGGGAGGAAAAACACCGCAGCCGTCTGTGGGACCCGTCTATCCAGCCGTTTGTTTTACCGGAGACTTTGTGTTCATGATTAGCTGAGTGAGTACCACCGTGCCGTGCGGCACAGCGCTGCCCCCGCGACCCTGCACCTCACCAGGCCCCGTAACCCGCCTGCCATCCATCCCTACCCCATCACCGGGCCCCGGGACAACCAACCCCCTACCCACGGAGGGGAGAACCAACATCCAAGCTGCTCCCTGTCATCGCTCCCGGGATCCCCGTCCAGAGCAGCGGTGGTGTCACCAATCTCACCACAACCGTGGGTGGCGTCACGGACAATAAATCCCCAAAACCAAACCCCCTTTTCACTCACGGGCGAGGAACGCCGCTCGAGTTCCCGGGATCCGGCCCACCGCTCGAGCCACCACCGAGCAGCAGCAGCCGGACCCGAGCAGTGGGTGAGCGCAGCGTCCCCTCCTCTGCCCGCGACAACTTGGCATCACAAACAGGATCTTACCGCTCTGCCGTCTGGTAGAGGTGCGCCTTGTGACCGCCGGAGGTGCCCGGCCGAAAAATTTGAAAAGCCGCCATCTTGGGCGTGAAAAGTCCCCGCTCGAGCGTCTCCTCGAGCAGTGGAGGCCCGAAAATCAAAACCCCGCCCCTGTAGAGGAGGAGGCGGGAAAAGACTAAGGGGGACTGATGGCGTCTGGCCGCATGTAGCTCGCGGCTATACGAGCAGGGACGCTGGGACCCCGCGATCCACTGAGCCCTGCAAAGGATGTCTGCCCCACCCAGCTATGCGGATGCTACCGAGCCGGTGCCCGGAACAGCGGCGTGGCTGAGGGCCCGAACGGCAGGGATCTGCCGACACTACCGAAGTCAGATATGCATACTGATGGAACAGTGGACCGCGGAGGTGGAGGAGGTAGCTGCAGTCGCCCGGGTGTATGGAATGGAAGAATGATGGAGGAGCTGGAGAGTGACCTACGCCCCTGTGTCCCCGAGGGACCGGCCGTTGCGGCTGAGGGACCCGGTCTACCCCTGACCCCCATTCAGCCTCCGTCTTCCCTGCCCGTGCACCGCACTACTGCTGGTCCGTGTGACGTGCGCCCCTTCGTCATGGCATCCGAAAGGGAAGGGAGCCCAGAGACTGCGGCAGCTGGCGGTAACCCGTCCGGCGTAGGTACAGATGATATTGACTCCGGGCCTGATACCGAGCCCGTTTCGGAGGAGGACGAGGGAGTCGTCGCCCTGCATGGCATGGAGGCCACTTACATCCCACGGAGCGGAAATAACGGGTATCCGGCGGCCCTTCCTCGTCGCGCCTGCTATGCGCTGTAGGGGCTGGTGCCCGTGTTCTTCCAACCAGAGCCGGGTGAGGAGGACGAAAGTGCACCGTGAGGTCAGCGGAGTCCCGTTGCAAGTTGTCCCTGTTGGGACCACCAAAGTACCGTTTTGAAAGTTTGTGAATGATAAGTGAAAATGATTAACCGAAGATGTTACCTGATTGACCAACCCTGATTTGAACCGCTCGTTGCTGGCAACTGTTGTCCCCGTGGGGACTGTTTACAACCCAATGCGTAGAAACTGCTACGGACAAGCCCTAGAACTGGCAGGGCAACCACGAACTTGTGGTGTGTAAATAGATATATTTTTATGGCTTTACCGTTACCGCCTCCGGAGAGGCTGATTTGGAGGATGGGCCTGGAGGAAAGTGATGGCCCAGGCCCGCCACTGCCGCAACCGGTGGCGATCCTCTGGGGGTTTCAGGGGTTCCCCATGGACGTGGGTCCCCTGAAAAGGACAGAACCCGCTCGGGTAACTTGTGCTAGACTGGGGTCAAGGGGTGCTGCCCATTTGCTTAGGGGCAGCATCAGGGCCAGATTGCTTGGGTGGGAGAGAGCGGAAGCTGTTACCGTTAGCAACGTTTAAGAAATGTGCCTCCCGATGTGGGAAGAGTTAATATACTTGTATTATATGTTACAGTTTTATCTCTTTTCAGTTGTGAAAATAAAACCGGTGATGGACGGGCAGCCCGCGGACAGTCTGCATTTTACTAAGGGGGAATGTGGCGCCCTGGACAAGCCAGGACGTCACAGGTACTACACCAACACACCCCACACCCCGGTCAGGCACACCTAAGTCAAACAAAAATCCTTGTTGCCTTCCTCCAGGGGCTGATGTTCACACCAGGGGGTGGGCCAGGCGGTTGGTCCCGCCCACAGAGGAGTTCACAGTCCTGGAGGCGGGAAAAGCAGAGCAGATTAGTTTGGAAGTGTAGAAGTGAGGTGGTAAAAGAGCAATCTGAAGTTGGTCCGGGTGTGTGGCCCGGACGGAACAGCAAGGTTGGCAGACGGTGGTGACCGTCTGCAGGAGAGGCCTATTGGAGCTAGCCGTAAGGACCATGGACGGGCGGTGGCCCGGCGGTACCGGACCGGTACGCAAAGAGAAGCCAGCACCAACCGGCAGGGCTTACGGACCCCGACAAGGCTAGGAGTCGCCGCTGAAATTGTCAAATCCGTTAGCGAAGGGAACCTCCGTGGTTTCCCAGCAGCCAAGTCCCGATAGAAGGCAACAGTCCAACCGTTAGAGCGAAACACAGTCACCGCCAAGGCTACAGTTCCCAGGGCCAGAGCCTGCGGGCAAAAGGGGCTCCTTCAGCACATATCCAAGCTGGGGAGCGGGTTACCGGTGGGAACCCATTGGAACCGTCTACACTACACAGGTGCAGGGAAAGGCAGTCACCATCCACCTGCCGGGAGGAAAAACACCGCAGCCATCTGTGGGACCCGTCCATCCAGCCGTTTGTTTTACCGGAGACTTTGTGTTCATGATTGGCTGAGTGAGTACCACCGTGCTGTGCGGCACAGCGCTGCCCCCGCGACCCTGCACCTCACCAGGCCCCGTAACCCGCCTGCCATCCATCCCTACCCCATCACCGGGCCCCGGGACAACCAACCCCCTACCCACGGAGGGGAGAACCAACATCCAAGCTGCTCCCTGTCATCGCTCCCGGGATCCCCATCCAGAGCAGCGGTGGTGTCACCAATCTCACCACAACCGTGGGTGGCGTCACGGACAATAAATCCCCACAACCAAACACCTTTTCACTCACGGGCGAGGAGCGCCGCTCGAGTCCCCGGGATCCGGCCCACCGCTCGAGCCACCACCGAGCAGCAGCCGGACCCGAGCAGTGGGTGAGCGCAGCGTCCCCTCCTCCGCCCGCGACACACACACACACACACACAATACAATGCACCCCCCATCACCCCACCACACACACAATGCACCCCCTCATCACCCCCTACACACACACAATACAATGCACCCATCATCACCCCCCCACACACACAATGCACCCCCTCATCACCCCCTACACACACACACACACACACAAACACAATGCACCCCCCATCACCCCCTACACACACAATGCACCCCCAATCACCCCCCCCCCACACACACACACACACACACACACTATAATGTACCCCCCATTACCCCTCTCCACACACAATACAGTGCACCCTCCATTACCCCTCCCCCACACACAATACAATGCACCCTCCATTTCCCCTCCCCCACACACAATACAATGCACCCTCCATTACCCCTCCCCCACACACACAAATACAGTGCACCCTCCATTACCCCTCCCCCCCACACAATACAATGCACCCTCCATTACCCCTCCACATATATACATACACACACAAACACAATACAATGCACCCTCCATTCCCCCCCCCCACCCCCCCATCACCCCCTACTCACAAATTACACTGCCCCATCACTACACACTCCTGCCTCTCCTCCCTCGGAATACAGTGCTCCTCCTCTGCCTGTCACAGAGCTGTGTCTCCTTCACAAATGTTCCCCGTTATGTGTCCTCAGACCCTCCCCACTCATCCCCATTAATTTAACCTTCCATCTTCGGTTCCTCCATGGAGCGCTTACCGCTGCCTGATGAATCCAGTGTGGCGCCCGCAGCACTGTGATGACGTCAGCAATGTGTTGATCTCATCACGTTGCTACACGTCAGGGGCGAGGCCCCGTCCCGGCGCGCTGTTCAAATGTATTTACGTCTGAAAGACGCAAATACAGAATAGGAAGAAGGAAGAAGCTGCAGTCACCGGCACCGCCACCGGCGCGCTCCTCAGCAGTGTGTGCATGCCGGGCCGGCACAGCAGCACACAGCAGGGCCGGCACAGCACAGCGCGCTGCCTCCTGCTGCAGCTAGTGTGCCCGGCATGCACACACTGCTGAGGAGCGCGCCGGTGGCTGCAGATACAGTGGCCCACTACACCGTGCCCCTGCATCTAGGGGGGGCAGCTGCCCATAACACAGCTCTGACTGCAGGAAAGATTACACAAGAATATCACTATCAGGGGATAGAAACTGCTCCCTGTACAATCACAAGGCACCTTCTCCTTTTGGAGGGGACTCTGGTATCTTAAGTCACTTGGCAAGATTCGATAAAGAGGCAGAAAATGATTTAATGGAGGTTAATGGAGCAATTTGGTAATTTGTTTTATAAAATGTAGTATTAGTGACACCCAATGGACAATGCAACAGACCTTGCTGTGATTACTGTAAAGCTCGCGAGCGATTTGTGATCTGCAGACAAAAATCCATGAGATTTAGATTTTTTTCACCCATTTATACTGTGCGGCTTGTAGACAACATAACGTCTCGGGCAGAGTTTCCGAAATATCGAGCTTTATCATGGAAGTTTAAGATTTGCAGAACCAGTAATCTACCACAAGGTGGCAGTATAACAGCACGATCCAGAAAACGTACAGCTAATGAAAGGGGTTGTGCAGCATCGGTCATGGGACGTGGGAAGACCCTCACTGACTCCGATACCGAGCAGGTGTCCTGTCCCTTATAATTAGGATACTTAAGGGTGTAAGTTTAATAGGTGCAGGGGGTGCAATCACACCAAGGCCCTGGAGCTCACATTGGCTCACATAAAAAGACTTAAGCGGGCTTTACACTGTAGCGATATCGGTACCGAGATCGCAAGCGATCGTACCCGCCCCCGTCAGTTGTGCAACACGGGCAAATCGCTGCCCGGGCCGCACAACCTCACTTACCCCCATCACACGGACTTACCTGCCCTGCGATGTCGCTCTGGCCGGCGATCCGCCTCTTTTTTAAGGGGGCGGGCCTTTTGGCGTCACAGCGACGTCACACGGCAGGCGTCCAATAGAAGCGGAGGGGCGGAGATGAGCGGGACGTAACATCCTGCCCACCTCCTTCCTTCCGCATTGCTAGTGGAGGCAGGTAGGAGATGTTCCTCGCTCCTGCGGTCTCACACAGCGATGTGCCCTGCCGCAGGAACGAGGAACAACATCGCTAATTAAAAAAAAAACGATTTTTTGTTTCAGGATGACCTCTCCGTGGCTAACGATTTTTGCCGCTTTTGCGATCGTTTTAGGTTGCACAGAAGTGTCACACGCTACGATATCGTTAATGACTCCAGATGTGCGTCACAAACACCGTGACCCCGACGATAATTCATTAACGATATCGTAGCGTGTAAAGCCCCCTTTAAAGAATTTTACTATTAAAGACCCAAGATAATTGGGAGCCCTATTGCAGATTTTGCATTGGGGCCTAGAAGCTTCACGTTTTGGCACTCCTTAGTTAGCTTCTGACTAGTGATGAGCGGGCACTACCATGCTCAGGTGCTCTGTACTCGTAACTAGTGATGAGCGGGCACTACCATGCTCAGGTGCTCTGTACTCGTAACTAGTGATGAGGAGCACTACCATGCTCAGGTGCTCAGTACTCGTAACTAGTGATGAGGAGCACTACCATGCTCGGGTGCTCTGTACTCGTAACTAGTGATGAGTACATCACCAAGCACAATGCTGAGCCATACATCACCAAGCACAATGCCAAGCCATACATCACCAAGTACAATGCCAAGCCGTACATCACCAAGCACAATGCCGAGCCGTACATCACCAAGCACAATGCTGAGCCATACATCACCAAGCACAATGCCAAGCCATACATCACCAAGTACAATGCCAAGCCGTACATCACCAAGCACAATGCCGAGCCGTACATCACCAAGCACAATGCCGAGCCATACATCACCAAGCACAATGCTGAGCCATACATCACCAAGCACAATGCCGAGCCGTACATCACCAAGCACAATGCTGAGCCGTACACCACCAAGTACAATGCCGAGCCGTACATCACCAAGCACAATGCCAAGCCGTACATCACCAAGCACAATGCCGAGCCATACATCACCAAGCACAATGCCAAGCCGTACATCACCAAGTACAATGCCGAGCCATACATCACCAAGCACAATGCCGATCCATACATCACCATGCACAATGCCGAGCCGTACATCACCAAGCACAATGCTGAGCCGTACATCACCAAGCACAATGCCGAACCGTACATCACCAAGCACAATGCCGAACCGTACATCACCAAGCACAATGCCGAGCCGTACATCACCAAGCACAATGCCGAGCCGTACATCATCAAGCACAATGCTGAGCCGTACATCACCAAGCACAATGCCGAGCCGTACATCACTAAGCACAATGCCGAGCCGTACATCACCAAGCACAATGCCGAACCATACATCACCAAGCACAATGCCGAGCCGTACATCACCAAGCACAATGCCGAACCGTACATCACCAAGCACAATGCCGAGCCGTACATCACCAAGCACAATGCCGAGCCGTACATCACCAAGCACAATGCTGAGCCATACACCACCAAGCACAGTGCTGAGCCATACATCACCAAGCACAATACTGAGCCGTACATCACCAAGCACAATGCCGAGCCGTACATCACCAAGCACAATGCCAAGCCATACATCACCAAGCACAATGCCAAGCCGTACATCACCAAGCACAATGCTGAGCCGTACACCACCAAGTACAATGCTGAGCCATACACCACCAAGCACAGTGCTGAGCCATACATCACCAAGCACAATACTGAGCCGTACATCACCAAGCACAATGCCGAGCCGTACATCACCAAGCACAATGCCGAGCCATACATCACCAAGCACAATGCCAAGCCGTACATCACCAAGCACAATGCTGAGCCGTTCACCACCAAGCACAATGCCGAGACGTACATCACCAAGCACAATGCTGAGCCATACATCACCAAGCACAATGCTGAGCCATACATCACCAAGCACAATGCCGAGCCATACATCACCAAGCACAATGCTGAGCCGTACACCACCAAGTACAATGCCGAGCCGTACATCACCAAGCACAATGCCGAGCCATACATCACCAAGCATAATGCTGAGCCGTACATCACCAAGCACAATGCCGAGCCGTACATCACCAAGCACAACGCCGAGCCGTACATCACCAAGCACAATGCTGAGCCATACATCACCAAGCACAATACTGAGCCGAACATCACCAAGCACAATGCCAAGCCGTACATCACCAAGCACAATGCCGAGCCATACACCACCAAGCACAGTGCTGAGCCATACATCACCAAGCACAATACTGAGCCGAACATCACCAAGCACAATGCCAAGCCGTACATCACCAAGCACAATGCTGAGCCATACATCACCAAGCACAATACTGAGCCGAACATCACCAAGCACAATGCCAAGCCGTACATCACCAAGCACAATGCCGAGCCATACACCACCAAGCACAGTGCTGAGCCATACATCACCAAGCACAATACTGAGCCGAACATCACCAAGCACAATGCCAAGCCGTTCACCACCAAGCACAATGCCGAGACGTACATCACCAAGCACAATGCCGAGCCGTACATCACCAAGTACAATGCCGAGCCGTACATCACCAAGCACAATGCCGAGCCGTACATCACCAAGCACAATGCCGAGCCGTACATCACCAAGCACAATGCTGAGCCGTACATCACCGAGCACAATGCCGAGCCATACATCACCAAGCACAATGCTGAGCCGTACATCACCAAGCACAATGCTGAGCCGTACATCACCAAGCACAATGCCGAGCCGTACATCACCAAGCACAATGCTGAGCCGTACATCACCAAGCACAATGCTGAGCTGTACATCACCAAGCACAATGCCGAGCCGTACATCACCAAGCACAATGCCGAGCCGTACATCACCAAGCACAATGCTGAGCCGTACATCACCAAGCACAATGCCGAGCCGTACATCACCAAGCACAATGCCGAGCCGTACATCACCAAGCACAATGCCGAGCCGTACATCACCAAGCACAATGAGGAGCCCTACATCACCAAGCACAACGCTAAGCCGTACATCCCCAAGCACAATGCCGAGCCGTACATCACCAAGCACAATGCCGAGCCATACATCACCAAGCACAATGCCGAGCCGTACATCACCAAGCACAATGCCGAGCCATACATCACCAAGCACAATGCTGAGCCGTACATCACCAAGCACAATGCCGAGCCATACATCACCAAGCACAATGCTGAGCCGTACATCACCAAGCACAATGCCAAGCCGTACATCACCAAGCACAATGCCGAGCCGTACATCACCAAGCACAATGCCGAGCCGTACATCACCAAGCACAATGCTGAGCCGTACATCACCAAGCACAATGCCGAGCCGTACATCACCAAGCACAATGCTGAGCCGTACATCACCAAGCACAATGCTGAGCCGTACATCACCAAGCACAATGCCGAGCCGTACATCACCAAGCACAATGCCGAGCGATACATCACCAAGCACAATGCTGAGCCATACATAAAGTAAAGCCGTCAGCAATGAATTTCTATTCTACAGGAGGTGCAGTAATTGCACAATTTAGGTCCCAGTTAATCATATGACTGATTTTTCCATAGAGCCTGAGCCTCCTTCTGTACTATTGTTAGATTCCTGTACAACACTACAGCTTATGTCACCACTATATAGATAACACTGAAAATCTGAAAAGAAATAATCCCGACAACTGACATAAGATAAAAATATTATTTTATTGAGGGTCTTGAATGATCCCTGCAGGGAACATCATTTCCATGAACGCTATTTAAAGAGACAGAGACAAAAATGACATGCAGCAGGGCAGGCGCGGTGTCAGCCAATCATGGCTTCACCACAGTTTGGAGATCCACACCGCCACTATGGCTGCCAGGATGCCGACAGCAGGGACCTCCAGGTGCGCCACGGAGTTGCACAGATCGGTGTTGCAGCATTTATTTGTGACGGAGAAGGCGGTGCCCATCACGGTCTCTGTGGTCACAGAGCCGCACACAGTGGTGTTGGCACATCCCCGCTTACGGGTGGTGATGCCGGCTGTGAGGGAAGAGAAACAGAACATGTCAGGAGGGTTCAGCACAAGTCACAAGGAAGAAGGAGGGCAATGAGGATCCTCCTCTGCGGGAGGAGAAGCGGCTTCTACTGGCAGCCCCTTGTCTCCTCACCGCTCCTGTTTTTGTGATAGCAGTGTCGGTGCGCAGCTACTCACCAAACGTCCTCGTCTTTGTCAAACAGAGGTCCTTCACTGCACAGGTAAGTAGTGTCCTGTCCATACACGGATAATCACAGGAATAGCACAGCAGGGGCGCTTCTGCAAAATACAGACATGTCACTGGTCAGAGAGAAGCAGAAAACATGGACACGTCCTTCACAGCAGAGCTCCGACAGCAGATCGGGAAGAACGGGACGAGTCCCAGAAGGAGGAGAGGAAATAACATTTAGGAATGTGGATGCTTAATCTACATAAAAAATAAGTCACTTTCTAAATTCAGAACATTACTTGTATTGTGTCCTGAGATACAGCTGAATTCACAATTCAGAGCTGAAATCTTCCAGCATGCCTTTATTCTTTTGTGTCTGATTAGCATTCAGTGAAGGGTCCTTATGTCAGGGGTCATACAGCAACGTGATGTTTGGAAAACTAAAAGTCCTCTGCATCATAGGAGAACAACAAGAATAGAAGGTGGTGGTGGGTTTAATCAGCAGAATAGTGAGTGCAGCTCTGGAGTATAATACAGGAGCCAACTCAAGATCAGTATAGGATCACTAATGCAATGTATGTACACAGTGACTGCACCAGCAGAATCGTGAGTGCAGCTCTGGAGTATAATACAGGATGTAACTCAGGATCAGTACAGGACAAGTAATGTAATGTATGTATTGTGAGGTATCAACCGGCTGTATTACAAAGGGCCGGTATGTTTTGCAGAAGCGTGGGTGCTCTGCAATGTGAAGCTGGCTGGGACCTGTGGTTCCACAGGATTGCATTACATGCAGAGCCATGGAAGGGTGTGTGATGCTGATTACACACTCCTTACCACCTGTGGGTGTGGCTCCAGGGGTTAAAGCAATCCTGTCTCTGAACCCAGGAGGAGTGTGTCTAGGGCAGTCTAGTTAGAGACTAGCTCTAGACTTCCAGCGTGTATGCTGGGAGAGAGTGAGAGCAGAGCCGAGAGTTCTGCATGAAGTGTGTCTAGGGCAGTCTAGAGAGAGACTGGCTCTAGATGTCCAGTGTGTGGACTGGAAACAAGTGAGAGCAGAGCCGGGAGCTCTGGGTGTTTCAGCCTGCATGGAGGCTGATCACAAGGCTCTGATATTGAGTCTGAGGTGAGTGCAGCCAGGCCAGGGCTGTAGGGCCGAATCTCTCCTGGAGGAGAGACAGACAGGGGTCTGCAGAGGGCCCTGGGTGCTGGAAGGAACCTTGGCTAGAGCTGTACGCTGGCAGGTGCCAGAGAGTGGGGAAGTTGCTAAACTTCCATTATGGACTTATTGTTTATGTTTGAGGGCAGTTTATGCTGAGTGTTTTTAATAAACTGCCAGAATTTTTATGAAGAGACTGTGTACGTGTGTTGCTGAAGCTACCTCACACCGCTGCAAGCGAGTGAAACCCCCCACGTTGCAGGGCGCAACGTTACATATGGTGTCTCGAATGCGGGCATGCGGTCTGGTTGCTAGGGGCAACGCAGCCTGATTGCTAGGGGCAACGCAGCCTGGTTGCTAGGGGCAACGGCCTAGGACATATTCCTGTGGATACGGACTGCTTGCGGTGGATCGGCGGGTCCACGAAAATTTTTTGAAGCGGTTTGCGGTGGATCGGCGGGTCCACGAAAATTGTCTGCGCACTCAAGCAGCTGGCGGTGGATCGGCGGGTCCACGAACAGGGACAGCGCTCTCAAGCACCTGGCGGTGAATCAGCAGGTCGTTGGGGACCCGTGCTGCAGTGGCGAGAGTCCAGCGACTGGAGGTTCCAGGCCAGCCGGAATTGCGAGGCCCTGCTTGGTGAGCAGTGATACACCACAGGCTGGAGACCCTGGTTGTACGGGCGGTACAACCCGGAAAGGTTAGTGGTTCTCTAACCCCCCCCCCTGTCTTTGACCACCGGGTATTACCCATTGGAGCGCCCCTCCTGTTCCTCTTTTCGTTGCAGCATGGAGGAGCTCCTGAACCAGCTGCTGCAGAGCCAGCAGCACCAACAGCATGTGCCTGGAGGTCCAGTGACAGCAGTGGGGGCTAAAAGCCAAAAAGAGGGAATGGTCCCTGCAGACGTTGTGGAGGAGCTGTACCAGTTCCTGGTGCAGGGACAGCAGGAGCTGTCAGTGTGCAGCGATGTGGCAGCCATGGACCAGTTTGAGCGTTCCCTTCGGGGGCCGGTATGGACACTGGGTGCCCAGGGAGATAAGGGCGAACGGTGTGAACTGGGGGCTAAGGACGTTGCATGGAAACCCCAAAAGGGGGCGGAGTCCCATAAAGGGGTGGTTGCCTATAAGGGGATGGAGTCCCAGAAAGCGGTGGTCCCCCAAAAGGGTGCGGAGCATCCCAAATCCAAGGGTGAAGTGGCGCAGATGGACTGTTGCCAGGGACAACAGTGTTCATGCCACAAGTGTCCTGTTTGCAATATAGACCACCCATCCGACGAGAAGCCACGTCTGTGTTCCGTGGAAGTGGATGGGGAATCTGTAACAGGAGTCGTAGACTCAAGGAGCTTGGTGACCCTGGTGAGGGCCACCTCTGATGTCCACTTGATTCCTGGAAGGAAGATCCACGTCGGCTGCACCCACAGTATTGAGACAGAATACCCGGTCTCCAGCGTGGTCATTAAGACAGCCTGGGACAGTGGTTCTCATGATGTTGGAGTAGTCTCAGATTTACTGCACCCAATTATTATAGGTTGGGACTCTAAATTATTTGTGCACTTGTGGAAGCAGGGGGACGTATACGGTTGCTTGTGTAAGAGCCGGAACAGCCGAAAGGAAACCCCACCACGTTGGGAGGTGAAAAGGGGTCCTTGTTGTGCAGTTATGTGTGGTAAGGAGGAGATAGCACCTCCTAAAATTGACTGTCCTAAGTTAGGGGTGACCAAAGAAAATGATAGACGGACCCAACTTAGTGACATAAGGACTAAGGGAATAACCGATAGTGTGACCGTTAAAAACGGGGTAGCTCCAGAAAGGGAGGCAGACATCTGGTTAAGTGGGGACATGATAGTCCAGGATACCAGGGTGAGTGATGATGATTCCAGTAAAGACACTGACTCTAGAAAAGTGACACACGAGTACAGTGTGGTACAGATGGGCGAGAAGGGGAAAACTTCCTCCCGGCGCCGAAGACGTAATAAGCGCCGAGAGGGGGCACAGTGTAGGCCGTCTGAGGGTGCAGAGAAAGTGACATGCCTGGTTAATGAAGACATGATGCTAATAACACCTGCTACGGTGGAGTCAGACGGTGATATCCTACAAAAGACTGAGGAATCAGAGATTGAACTGACACATTGTGACGACAGAAATCAGCGCGCTGCAAGTGCGGAGAAGGAGCCAACCAAGGACGTAATGGTGGTGGTCCCTATGATTTCAAAGTGTGAAGTTGATAGTCTGTCAGACGAGAGTGGTATAGGAAAGGGAATCCTAGAGAGTGTGGGGGAAGGAATAATCCCCAACAGTCGTGGTGAGCAGACTGGTGAACTACCAAGTGCTGCGGTGGATGACAGCGAATTTAGCCCCAAAACTCTAAAAGGAACAGAGTGCCATGTTGAAGGGTGTGACACCCAGGCTGAGGGTGGCACTGCAGAGACCCCAGAGGAAGGTGAAGATAATGCAGTGAAGACCCAAGAAACAGCTGGCGCTGAAGTGAAGAGAGCCTCTGAGGAGGTGAAGTCTGGACCAGAGGTCTCATCCAGGACTGGGAGCCTGCCTGACCTGCTTGGTAAAACTACGATGGAGGATATAGAGACGGTCATGGGTAAGAAGAGTAAGAAACCCAAATGTTCTGAAGCGGAGTTGGAAGAAGCCTCAGAAATAGTGTGTCGTAGACCAGAGAGGTCCGCAAATGAAGACTCATTCAAGAGGATGAGCAAAGACCATCTGCAACAAGAGATACTTCTTAGGCAGGCTACTGAGAGTCGAGTAAGGGAGCTGGAGAAAGAAGTGGCTGAGCTCCGAAGTCGCTTGGCAGAGTACCAGTCCAAGTCCCAGGGAGCCTTGGAGCAGATGGAGCAGCGAGTGTCAATCCTGACCAAACATGTTGAAGCAGGGGAGGCCCAAAGAGAGCTGACTTTGGAAGCTAAACTTGACAAGCATGTGGCAGGGATGAATGAGACTTCTGTAGTCAAGTGCATGGTGGATATACCTGAGGACTTAAGAGAAGCGTGTGCCACCGAGTGCATGCATGACGAATTTAAGAGAGCTGTGAAAGCGTGTGAGGTCTACTGTACCCCAGGGGCTGAACAGTTAGTGATATTGTCCACCAGTGAAATTACTGGGCAGCGGGTGGCTATTCTAAAGGACATGCACTTCAGATGTGTTCGTATGAAGTGGCAGGTCCAACTGCAAAAGGAAGAAGCCACTAGACAGCTAGAGTATAAAAGGAAAGCGCAGAGTCTGGCGGAAGATATTGTCCAAGTACCCCGGGCTCTGGTGGGGAGAGTCATTGGAAAAACCGGACGAGTCATGCAAGACATGGTGAATAAATCAGGATTGGTGAGATTAAGAATCCCTGCTGCTAATGAGAGCAAGATACCCAGGGAAGCTGGTATGGTTCCGTTTGTCTGTGTCGGGACTGTAGAGAGTCTTGGAAACATTCGAAGCCTTATTGAATATCGGGTACACCATGTACGTGACATGGAGCGGTTGTGGCAAGAAAACCTGAAAATTAAGGAGCAGCTTCGCCAACTGTGTGGGGGACAGCAGCCGTCTTCCACCCGTTGTTCAGGGGAAAGAAGTGGAAGATGGCGTGTCAGTCCAGTAGTTCAGACGTGCGATAAAAGGAATCGCCGACAGAGTGGTAACCTACGATGTACTGTAGATAGTGGCCGCTATGAGCTTGGAGTTCCCGACAGTAGCCTTGGGGGTACTCGAGAAGGCCTAGGTTCGGACAAGACTGTAGGTTTGACTGGGGACATGTCTCTCTACTACGGTGACCCTGGGAGGGGGTCAGGGAGAGAACGGTCTGGAAATGGGACGTCCTTTAACCCTAGGTTGACAAGACAGAGTTTGGTGACAGTGTCGGGCGATGTCTCAGGGACTACTGCTCTTGGACGGCCCTCTCGACTGGTGGGGCATGGCAGCGGGAATGCCCTGTCTCGCAGCCCCAGGTCATTGGCAAGTGTTCTCCCCTACGGGTTTGAACAGAGGGGGAGGGTATGTGAGGTATCAACCGGCTGTATTACAAAGGGCCGGTATGTTTTGCAGAAGCGTGGGTGCTCTGCAATGTGAAGCTGGCTGGGACCTGTGGTTCCACAGGATTGCATTACATGCAGAGCCATGGAAGGGTGTGTGATGCTGATTACACACTCCTTACCACCTGTGGGTGTGGCTCCAGGGGTTAAAGCAATCCTGTCTCTGAACCCAGGAGGAGTGTGTCTAGGGCAGTCTAGTTAGAGACTAGCTCTAGACTTCCAGCGTGTATGCTGGGAGAGAGTGAGAGCAGAGCCGAGAGTTCTGCATGAAGTGTGTCTAGGGCAGTCTAGAGAGAGACTGGCTCTAGATGTCCAGTGTGTGGACTGGAAACAAGTGAGAGCAGAGCCAGGAGCTTTGGGTGTATCAGCCTGCATGGAGGCTGATCACAAGGCTCTGATATTGAGTCTGAGGTGAGTGCAGCCAGGCCAGGGCTGTAGGGCCGAATCTCTCCTGGAGGAGAGACAGACAGGGGTCTGCAGAGGGCCCTGGGTGCTGGAAGGAACCTTGGCTAGAGCTGTACGCTGGCAGGTGCCAGAGAGTGGGGAAGTTGCTAAACTTCCATTATGGACTTATTGTTTATGTTTGAGGGCAGTTTATGCTGAGTGTTTTTAATAAACTGCCAGAATTTTTATGAAGAGACTGTGTACGTGTGTTGCTGAAGCTACCTCACACCGCTGCAAGCGAGTGAAACCCCCCACGTTGCAGGGCGCAACGTTACAGTATATAGTGACTGCACCAGCGGAATAGTGAGTGCCGCTCTGGAGTATAATACAAGAGATAACTTAGGATCAGTACAGGATAAGTAATGTAATGTATGAACACAGTGACTGCACCAGCAGAATAGTGAGTGCAGCTCTGGAGTATAATACAGGACGTAACTCAGGATCAGTACAGAGTCAGTAATGTAATGTATGTAGACACTGACTGCACCAGCAGAATAGTGAGTGCAGCTCTGGGGTATAATACAGGATGTAACTCAGGATCAGTACAGGATAAGTAATGTAATGTATGTACACACTGATTGCACCAGCACAATAGGGAGTGCAGCTCTGGAGTATAATACAAGAGATTACATTACTTATCCTGTACTGATCCTAAGTTATGTATGTACACAGTGACTGCACCTGCAGAATAGTGAGTGCAGCTCTGGAGTATAATTCAGGATGTAACTCAGGATCAGTACAAGATAAGTAATGTCATGTATGTACACAGTGACTGCACCAGCAGAATAGTGAGTGCAGCTCTGGAGTATAATTCAGGATCTAACTCAGGATCCATACAAAATAAGTAGTAGAACTTGAACTTAATTATGTTTAATGTGTAATGTGATTTTCCTCATATCTGGACAAACCCTTTAAGTATCATCTGATGTGTGACAGAGACGTGTCAGAATATATCATCAGTTCCGCGGCCCCTGCTCCAGTTTCTGGTGATGGCCCCATCAATTTTAATCAGACGACTGTGAATGTAATTTATTAAACGTTTAGAAAGTTGTGAGTTAAACTAAGTGGGCAACAGGGGGCAGAATCATGAATGTTACAGCCGTATCGCTGCACATTACATCATTGGCTTTCTCATGGAGGTCACATCGGAAGTAAAAGGCACCGCATACCTCTGCTGCCATCATTGGACGCTGGAGCATCAGGACTTGGGGCGGCCGCGATGGTAATCCGGGGGTCATTACACCGGTCTTGGTCACAACACTTCCGGACTATAGAGCCATCGCCCGGATTGTTACAGAACTGCGGGGACTGACAGCCCATCTGCCGGTCTTGGCGAGTTCCATCTGTTAATAAAATACAATAAGTCATCAAAGAGGATTGATATGTCACATTGGCGCCATGTAAAATACTATATTTCCAGTGGCGTAACTAGAGTTTGATGGGCCCCGGTGCAAAGTTTGGACCAGGGCTCCCCCCAACTGTATACTGACACTCGAGGTACGGGATAATAAAGCCAACACTTGGGGTACGGGATAATTACGCTGACAGGGTACAGGATAATTACACTGACACTCAGGGTACAGGATAGTGTCGCTGAAACTTGGCTCTTTCCCTCAGCACTCCGGTTTCCCATGATCTGAAATCCCTCTATCAACACTCAGCTTTCCTATGTTCTGATATCCATCTTTTCCTTTGAACCCACCTTTCCCATGAAATCAGAGCAAGGGAAAGCTGGGTGCTGAGGGAAAGAGCCTCCCTACCTCTGCACAAAACGTTCCCATCCCATGCTTTTATCTTCGTCCCTTCTTGTATATACATAGCTCTCCAAATACTATAATGGCCCCCACATGACCTTCCATATAGTATAAAGGGTCCCACATAACCCTCCATATATTATAATTCACCCCCATAGTCCTCTATATTTTATATTGCAGCCCCCATAGCCCTGCAGTTATAATGCACCCTTATAGTCCTCCATGTATTATAATGCACCCCATAGTCCTCCATGTATTATAATGCACCCCATAGTTCTGAATATATTATAATTCACCCCCATAGAGTCCTCTATATTTTATATTGCAGCCCCCATAGCCCTGCAGTTATAATGCACCCTTATAGTCCTCCATGTATTATAATGCACCCCATAGTCCTCCATATATTATAAAGCACCCTATAGTCCTCTATATATTATAATGCAGCCCCCATAGTCCTCCATATATTGTAATGCAGTCCCATAGTCCTCCCTATATTATAAAACACCCCATAGTCCTCCATGTATTATAATGCACCCCATAGTTCTGAATATATTATAATTCACCCCCATAGAGTCCTCTATATTTTATATTGCAGCCCCCATAGCCCTGCAGTTATAATGCACCCTTATAGTCCTCCATGTATTATAATGCACCCCATAGTTCTGAATATATTATAATTCACCCCCATAGAGTCCTCTATATTTTATATTGCAGCCCCCATAGCCCTGCAGTTATAATGCACCCTTATAGTCCTCCATATATTGTAATGCAGTCCCATAGTCCTCCCTATATTATAAAACACCCCATAGTCCTCCATATATTATAATGCACCCCATAGTCCTCCATATATTATAATGCACTCCCATAGTTCTCCATATATTATAAAACACCCTATAGTCCTCCATATATTATAATGCAGCCCCATAGTCCTCCATATTTTAAAATGCTTCCCACAGTCCTTCATATTGTGTCCCGCGCTCTGCAGTTTCAGCTCAGCAGTGCACAGTAATGACGTCACCATGCTCTGCTGCACTGAGGTGTCGAGCCCAGGCACGGGGGGAATGATGAAGGATGGACCGGAGTGCTCTGCTCCATCCTTCATCATTACTTTGTGCGATGATGGGTAAGGCCCCATAGCGGCCATGGGGTCTGCCACTAAACAGCGCAGCTCCTCCGAGCTGGCTGCTTCTCTGCAGAGCGGGCGCCGGGCCCCTAACCCTGCTGGGCCCGGTCACAGTCACGATCTCTGCGACCGCAATCGTTACGCCCCTGTATATTTCCCTCTCTATCACTGAGATTTCCAACTGTTGACCCGTCTAATGAACACAATGGGAAATATAGGTAATGAGCATGAAGTTTTATCTTGAACGGGAGCTGCCTGTACAATACCCGAAGGGGGTTCCACCCTGTAATAGTATATAGTGCCGTGATCACAGCTGGATATGGATGATTTCCATCAGTCAATTGAGTTTATGTATTTCTAAATACAACAAACAAACACAGACATCTCAGGCAAAAATATAAAAAAACAACTCAGGAAAACCTCCATATTGGCATGTTGAGTGCTAGGAAGGAATTAGGAATTTAAAGAGGACCTGTCGGCAGGATACTCGACCCCTAACTAAACGTTTGAGTGTAAAGACGCCTTAATGCTTATTACATTTATACCCTGATAAAAGAATTTTGTTGGGGCATTTTTTGAGAAATCTATTCTTGAAATTTTATCCTCAAGTGAAACGGTGTCACAAGTGTGTCACGGCCTGATGTGATCTCGTAGCGATCTGGGATCAGTAGGTCACAGAAGGTGGATCTCATTTACCCAAGGTTGCTGCAAATTTAATTCCATTCAGTACCTTGTGTTATCTTATTATGGTTATTATTATAGTGCCATTTATTCCATGGCACTTTACAAGTGAAAAGGGTATACGTACAACAATCATTAACAGTACAAAACAGACTGGTACAGGAGGAGAGAGGACCCTGCCCGCAAGGGCTCACAGTCTACAGGAGGAGAGAGGACCCTGCCCACGAGGGCTCACAGTCCACAGGAGGAGAGAGGAACCTGCCCGCGAGGGCTCACAGTCCACAGGAGGAGAGAGGACCCTGCCCGCGAGGGCTCACAGTCCACAGGAGGAGAGAGGAACCTGCCCGCGAGGGCTCACAGTCCACAGGAGGAGAGAGGAACCTGCCCGCGAGGGCTCACAGTCCACAGGAGGAGAGAGGACCCTGCCCACAAGGGCTCACAGTCCACAGGAGGAGAGAGGACCCTGCCCACGAGGGTCACAGTCCACAGGAGGAGAGAGGAACCTGCCTGCGAGGGCTCACAGTCCACAGGAGGAGAGAGGACCCTGCCCACGAGGGTCACAGTCCACAGGAGGAGAGAGGACCTTGCCCGCGAGGGCTCACAGTCCACAGGAGGAGAGAGGAACCTGCCCGCGAGGGCTCACAGTCCACAGGAGGAGAGAGGACCCTGCCCACAAGCGCTCACAGTCCACAGGAGGAGAGAGGACCCTGCCCACGAGGGCTCACAGTCCACAGGAGGAGAGAGGACCCTGCCCACGAGGGCTCACAGTCTACAGGAGGAGAGAGGACCCTGCCCACGATGGCTCTCAGTCCACAGGAGGAGAGGAACCTGCCCACGAGGGCTCACAGTCCCCAGGAGAGAGGAACCTGCCCGCGAGGGCTCACAGTCCCCAGGAGGAGAGAGGAACCTGCCCGCGAGGGCTCACAGTCCACAGGAGGAGAGAGGACCCTGCCCACGAGGGCTCACAGTCCACAGGAGGAGAGAGGACCCTGCCCACGAGGGCTCACAGTCTACAGGAGGAGAGAGGACCCTGCCCATGATGGCTCTCAGTCCACAGGAGGATAGAGGACCCTGCCCATGAGGGCTCACAGTCCACAAAAGGAGAGAGGACCCTGCCCACGAGGGCTCACAGTCCACAGAAGGAGAGAGGACCCTGCCCACGAGGACTCTCAGTCTACAGGGGATGGGTGAGGATACAATAGGTGAGGACAGAGCTGGTTGAGCAGTGGTGTACTGGACTGAGGGTTATTGTAGGTTTTAGGCTTGTTGGAAGAGGTGAGTCTTCGGGTTCCTTTTGAAGCTTTCCATGGTAGGAGAGAGTCTGATGTTTTGGGGTAGAGCGTTCCAGATTGCGGGGAAGCCATGACAGAAATCTTTTATGCGATTGTGGGAAGAGGAGATAAGAGAGAAGCAGAGAAGGAGATCTTGTGAGGATCTGAGGTTGCGTGCAGGTAGGTACTGGGAGACTAGGCCACAGATGAAAGGAGGAGACAGGTTGTGGATGGCTTTGTAGGTCATGGTTAATGTTTTGAACTGGATTCTGTGGGCAATGGGAAGCCAGTGAAGGGATTGGCAGAGTGGCGAGGCTGGGGAATAGCGAGGGGAGAGGTGGATTAAGCGGGCTGCAGAGTTTAGGATAGATTGGAAGGGTGCAAGAGTGTTGGAAGGGAGGCCGTAGAGCAGGAGGTTGCAGTAGTCGAGGCGGGAAATGATCAAGGCATGCACTAGTGTTTATTCTGATTCTTGGTTATGGTGAGAGATAAGGTCTCGCTGGCTCTCACTACCCTGGGTGAGTTTAGGGTCAGCAAGGGCCTAGGCATGTGATCGATGATGGGGGGCGGAAAGGCTGTGTATAGGGATGTTAGGGAGTGTAGGGATCAGCCTAAGGTGAGTGTTAGGAGGACATGACCCTGCTCCCCTCTCTCTAGTGCCAGGGCCCACTGTTGTGTTGTGTTCCCGGTGTACCTTGTGTATTGCGGCGCTCACCAGAAGACAAGTCACCGAGGGAAGACAAGTCACCGAGGGAAGACAAGTCACCGAGGGAAGACAAGTCACCGAGGGAAGACAAGTCACCGAGGGAAGAGTAACCTGTCAATCAACGACCAGAGGCCGGCAGTGGGCAGCGAAGAGCAGCAGTGCTGAGGAGTGCAGTGCTTAACACGCTCCCCTTGAGGATAAAATTTCAAAAACATACTTCTAGAAAATTCCCCAGAGAAACTCCATTTGCAAGGTATAAATGTAATAAGCATTTAAGGGACTTAACGCTCATATCTTTAGTTAGAACTTGAATATCCTGCTGATAGGATCCCATCTCTGCACCCGGACACCTCTATGAACAGGCAGCTGATGGCTGCTTCCTCTGTGCTGGGATTTCCTGCTGTGAACGGGGCAGGAGGAGCTGCTTATTTCTGTTTCTGTATCTGAGTACAGAATAAGTTAGTGATTTTACTATGAGCATCTACGGTACATTACATGTACAGAAGATATATTTTTTTTAGATTTTTGGTAGGAGTCTATCTGTCTATATGGGGAATGGGTCTATAAGGCATAATCCAGGGGTAGGCGGCACTGCCATAATACTGGTAGGAGAAATTAAGATCACTTCTAAGTAATTAGATGCGCTGTATTAGTGCCACTTTACGGCTTGTAATTGGTAATTATGTATTACTCTGTCTGGGCTTGTACTAATTAAGAAAAGTTGGTACACAGCAGAGGGAAGGGCACTTAATAGATACTTTGCTGCGTGTGAAATAAATTCTAGCGCCGTCCTTGTGTAAGCACCCTGCGCAATATGAAAATGACTCATATTACAGACATAAGAAAATTAAACAAAAACTTACTGGAATATGTTTCGACCGTCATACATTGCTGCCCCTGTTCACACTGCGCGGTTTCACCATTTTCACAATTTCCACTGCATGAATAGCAAGTAAGAGCCGAACCTGGGAAATAAGACGGTGGTACACGTGAATGAGTAATGAACAAAGGATCCCTGTGATACCCCAACCCCACTGTGACACTGATCCCAAAAATATAAAGAAACCTTGTTTGACCCCTTCCTCTCTTCCAGACCACACATGAGACCTTATCCTGTCCTACTACCTCTGTTTTAAAAACATTTAGAAAAAAAACACTGCTTTTTCCTTGGCCTTTGCCAACAAAATGTTTATACATGCCCTCATCATCTCCCTCCTAGACTACTGCAACATTCTTCTGTGTTTCCATCCTGTTACCACCCCTCCAATGCATTCTCAGTTCTTCTGTCACTTCTGCCCTTGCTCCTCTGCGATCGAGTCTCGCCAGTCCCCTCACTGGCTGCCCATCCCAACAAATACTGCTCAAAATACCGACTATGATAAAGGAAAGTCCACACATTGGCCTTTGTCCGCTAGAACACTGCCATAATCTCCTCCTGATAAACCATCACATGACTTTGCTGTCTTCTGGTTTGTTCCTCTGTTTATCATATTCCAAACTTCTCTTGTGCTTCCCCTACACTGTGGAACTGACAGCCCCAACACACCATCCTCTATCCAACTATCCATTTTTCTGTAGCTCCTCTGCATCCACAGAAGTGCTGGGTCCTCCTGAGTCAGAATAGCTCTTTGTAGCCCCTGATCTTCTCAGTGGGGGTCATGTAGATGCCAGTTGTTGCACCCAGTGATATGGGGTACTCGGTTCCGGGTTATGTACGACCTAGGGATGTCACGATGGTGGCTGTTACCCGATTCCGTGCCTTGGGCCCTTTTTATAATAGGGATATTTACAGGGGATATACGTGACATCACCTGTGGTGTTGCGGCTTAGTGTAGGGAGCCGCCACTGCAGAATGTTTCTACTGGGGCTGATGGTATGAGCAGCTAGTATGGTAGTCCCTCCGCAAGTAGGGCCCTGCCCCTGCGGGTGTATGGTGCTGTGGGCGTCAGAAGAAGGAGTCCAGACAGGTATTCAGTGCAACTGGATTACTCACTTTTAGAGTGTTAACTGGTTGTCCGAGGCCGGCTGGTTTTGCCTGCAGGTCCCTTCCTCCCAGTGCCAGTCTGGTTTCTCTGGTACCTTCTTCCCCTGCACCTGTCTCTGGTAACTGGGTAACTGGGTCCCTGTGGTATAGAACACTGGGGGTCCCCAGTCTGTGGTTTGTTCACTTCTGCCCGCCTGACGGTAGCGTGAACCCTGTGGGGTAGGAGTCTCTGGTCCTGTCCCCGGTTCTAACTTTGCTACTGAGTCTTTGGATTCTTTAGGGTCAGCAAGGTCTTTGATGGTCCCCTTTGCTGTGCAGGTGTTAACAGGTCGACTTGAAGCTCTTTCCTGTCCTAGGGTCCTCTACCCCGTCGGTGTGTAGTTCCGGGAATACTCCACCATACTCCACCGGCAACCACCTCTCCTGGGTACCAGGTCACCGTCAACCCGAGTCAGGGTATCACTTCACTTCCACTCTCTAACACTTTCTACAGTCCCTGCAGTTCTGACTACTCTCCACAGTCTGCCCCTCCCACCTGGTCAACTAGTGGACTGGAGTGGCTCCACCTCTAGGCGGCCATCCATAGTTCCATAGTCCCACGTTAGCCAAGTACCATTATATAGGGGAATGTTGGGAGAACTGGGATTACCTGGGTTTTTGTAGGTACCGGCACCGGGGTTCTGGGTCCATAAGGGGGTAGGCCCTGCATTCTGGTGGGGATGCAGAACCTTGTAGCACCCTGAGGTTTTTAGGGGCACTACACCAGGTGCTTCTATAACTCAACCGTTGCCGTCTTCATTGGTACCAGGGGTCATTGGCACTTATGGAGTTGACCCCACAATGTCCCCAGCTACGCGATCAGAAACTCAGCACTAACAATAAAGGATATAGAGAGTGGTAAAGGGATTTCTTGCTATTATACTTTTTTACCACTGATATCGCTCCTCTGTGCTGCTTAACTTAAATGACAGTACAAACTCCTAGGTCCTGTTACTGGTACCTCAGACACTATGGTACCCAGCAACATCCCACAGACATTTTTTACACTTGGGGTGTATCTCTCATATATCACTAACAACACCATCATAACTCACTCACACACTACTACACCATGACCTGTATACACAGCACAGTGCACACAGCAGTGTCATCTCCTCACACTACTACACCATGACCTGTATACACAGCACAGTGCACACAGCAGTGTCACCTCCTCCTCACACTACTACACCATGACCTGTATACACAGCACAGTGCACACAGCAGTGTCATCTCCTCCTCATACTACTACACCATGACCTGTATACACAGCACAGTGCACACAGCAGTGTCATCTCCTCACACTACTACACCATGACCTGTATACACAGCACAGTGCACACAGCAGTGTCATCTCCTCCTCACACTACTACACCATGACATGTATACGTAACACAGTGCACACAGCAGTGTCACCTCCTCCTCACACTACTACTCCATGACCTGTATACACAGCACAGTGCACACAGCAGTGTCACCTCCTCCTCACACTATTACACCATGACATGTATACGTAACACAGTGCACACAGCAGTGTCATCTCCTCCTCACACTACTACACCATGACCTGTATACACAGCACAGTGCACACAGCAGTGTCATCTCCTCCTCACACTATTACACCATGACCTGTATACACAGCACAGTGCACACAGCAGTGTCACCTCCTCCTCACACTACTACACCATGACCTGTATACACAGCACAGTGCACACAGCAGTGTCATCTCCTCCTCACACTACTACACCATGACCTGTATACACAGCACAGTGCACACAGCAGTGTCATCTCCTCCTCACACTACTACACCATGACCTGTATACACAGCACAGTGCACACAGCAGTGTCATCTCCTCCTCACACTACTACACCATGACCTGTATACGCAGCACAGTGCACACAGCAGTGTCACCTCCTCCTCACACTACTACACCATGACCTGTATACACAGCACAGTGCACACAGCAGTGTCACCTCCTCCTCACACTACTACACCATGACCTGTATACGCAGCACAGTGCACACAGCAGTGTCACCTCCTCCTCACTCTACTACACCATGACCTGTATACACAGCACAGTGCACACAGCAGTGTCATCTCCTCCTCACACTACTACACCATGACCTGTATACACAGCACAGTGCACACAGCAGTGTCATCTCCTCCTCACACTACTACACCATGACCTGTATACACAGCACAGTGCACACAGCAGTGTCACCTCCTCCTCACACTACTACACCATGACTTGTATACACAGCACAGTGCACACAGCAGTGTCACCTCCTCCTCACACTACTACACCATGACCTGTATACACAGCACAGTGCACACAACAGTGTCATCTCCTCCTCACACTACTACACCATGACCTGTATACACAGCACAGTGCACACAGCAGTGTCATCTCCTCACACTACTACACCATGACCTGTATACACAGCACAGTGCACACAGCAGTGTCATCTCCTCCTCACACTACTACACCATGACATGTATACGTAACACAGTGCACACAGCAGTGTCACCTCCTCCTCACACTACTACACCATGACCTGTATACACAGCACAGTGCACACAGCAGTGTCACCTCCTCCTCACACTATTACACCATGACATGTATACGTAACACAGTGCACACAGCAGTGTCATCTCCTCCTCACACTACTACACCATGACCTGTATACACAGCACAGTGCACACAGCAGTGTCATCTCCTCCTCACACTATTACACCATGACCTGTATACACAGCACAGTGCACACAGCAGTGTCACCTCCTCCTCACACTACTACACCATGACCTGTATACACAGCACAGTGCACACAGCAGTGTCATCTCCTCCTCACACTACTACACCATGACCTGTATACACAGCACAGTGCACACAGCAGTGTCATCTCCTCCTCACACTACTACACCATGACCTGTATACACAGCACAGTGCACACAGCAGTGTCATCTCCTCCTCACACTACTACACCATGACCTGTATACGCAGCACAGTGCACACAGCAGTGTCACCTCCTCCTCACACTACTACACCATGACCTGTATACACAGCACAGTGCACACAGCAGTGTCACCTCCTCCTCACACTACTACACCATGACCTGTATACGCAGCACAGTGCACACAGCAGTGTCACCTCCTCCTCACTCTACTACACCATGACCTGTATACACAGCACAGTGCACACAGCAGTGTCATCTCCTCCTCACACTACTACACCATGACCTGTATACACAGCACAGTGCACACAGCAGTGTCATCTCCTCCTCACACTACTACACCATGACCTGTATACACAGCACAGTGCACACAGCAGTGTCACCTCCTCCTCACACTACTACACCATGACTTGTATACACAGCACAGTGCACACAGCAGTGTCACCTCCTCCTCACACTACTACACCATGACCTGTATACACAGCACAGTGCACACAACAGTGTCATCTCCTCCTCACACTACTACACCATGACCTGTATACACAGCACAGTGCACACAGCAGTGTCATCTCCTCCTCACACTACTACACCATGACCTGTATACACAGCACAGTGCACACAGCAGTGTCACCTCCTCCTCACACTACTACACCATGACCTGTATACACAGCACAGTGCACACAGCAGTGTCATCTCCTCCTCACACTACTACACCATGACCTGTATACACAGCACAGTGCACACAGCAGTGTCACCTCCTCCTCACACTACTACACCATGACCTGTATACACAGCACAGTGCAGACAGCAGTGTCACCTCCTCCTCACACTACTACACCATGACCTGTATACACAGCACAGTGCACACAGCAGTGTCATCTCCTCCTCACACTACTACACCATGACCTGTATACACAGCACAGTGCACACAGCAGTGTCATCTCCTCCTCACACTACTACACCATGACCTGTATACACAGCACAGTGCACACAGCAGTGTCATCTCTTCTTCACTAATAATGATATTTATATAATAAAAGTGATGAGTGAGCACTCGCATGCTCGGGTGCTCAGTACTTGTAAGAGGCAGTCGGACGCTTGAACAGGCGTGACTCAAGTTCCCGAGTATAATGGAAGTCACTGGGGAACTCAAGCATTTGTCTGGGAAATCTTGAGTTACACATTGACCATTATACTCGAGTTGTGTCCATCTGTGCACCCAGTTGTTTGTTACGAGTGTCAAGAACCCAAGTATGGTAGTGCCCGCTCATCACTAGTTACGAGTACTGAGCACCCGAGCATGGTAGTGCCCGCTCATCACTAGTTACGAGTACTGAGCACCCGAGCATGGTAGTGCCCACTCATTACTAGTTACGAGTATCGAGCACCCGAGCATGGTAGTGCCCGCTCATCACTAGTTACGAGTACTGAGCACCCGAGCATGGTAGTGCCCACTCATCACTAGTTATGAGTACTGAGCACCCGAGCATGGTAGTGCCCACTCATCACTAGTTATGAGTACTGAGCACCCGAGCATGGTAGTGCCCGCTCATCACTAGTTACGAGTACTGAGCACCTGAGCATGGTAGTGCCCGCTCATCACTAGTTACGAGTACTGAGCACCCGAGCATGGTAGTGCCCGCTCATCACTAGTTACGAGTACTGAGCACCCGAGCATGGTAGTGCCCACTCATTACTAGTTACGAGTATCGAGCACCCGAGCATGGTAGTGCCCGCTCATCACTAGTTACGAGTACTGAGCACCCGAGCATGGTAGTGCCCACTCATCACTAGTTATGAGTACTGAGCACCCGAGCATGGTAGTGCCCACTCATCACTAGTTATGAGTACTGAGCACCCGAGCATGGTAGTGCCCGCTCATCACTAGTTACGAGTACTGAGCACCTGAGCATGGTAGTGCCCGCTCATCACTAGTTACGAGTACTGGGCACCCAAGCATGGTAGTGCCCGCTCATCACTAGTTACCAGTACCGAGCACCTGAGCATGGTAGTGCCCGCTCATCACTAGTTACGAGTACTGAGCACCCGAGCATGGTAGTGCCTGCTCATCACTAGTTACCAGTACCAAGCACCTGAGCATGGTAGTGCCCGCTCATCACTAGTTACGAGTACTGAGCACCCGAGCATGGTAGTGCCCGCTCATCACTAGTTACGAGTACTGAGCACCCGAGCATGGTAGTGCCCGCTCATCACTAGTTACGAGTACTGAGCACCTGAGCATGGTAGTGCCCGCTCATCACTAGTTACAAGTACAGAGCACCCGAGCATGGTAGTGCCCGCTCATCACTAATAATGGCACCAGTCATAACATTACCAGTGTAAGTTCATTTACACCATAATAACCCACATTGTGCATTTAAAAGTATCATTCTTTTTACATCCAAAACAGTGCCCTCCATAGATAAAAGTAATTTGCCTGGAAGAAATCAATGTGCAAATACCCAACAAATTCCACATATCAACCTTAAGACTCAAATAAAATATCAATCCCAAACCCTAATTTTTTCTTACGTCTACTGATAACCAAAACAGTCCCCCCTATTCCCCAGAAAGTACGTGAGGTGTATCCTGAAGCCCTATCAGCAGGTATATCCAACAGTGCCAGTCACTTTGATATTCTTCATGGTTTTCTTACCAAGGTGGCATCTGAGGAAAACGAAGAGGAAAACTGAGAAAATTCCTTTTATCTGCATCCTTAGGATTTCCCAAGTTTCTTCCTTGCCAACCGTCTTGGAACAAAGCCTCGTTACCTCCTGGAGACTTTTATATTATACACTCATCTGGGTGTGTCCAGACCTGACGAGACCTCAGTTTTGGATACAGGTGTCGAAGCTCATAAATTAAGGGACAGGAGACATCCCATAATGATAAAGTCATAGATCGATAGATAGATAGATAGATAGATAGATACATAGATAGATAGAGGGATAGATAGATAGATAGATAGATAGAGGGATAGATAGAGGGATAGAGGGATAGATAGATAGATAGATAGATAGATAGATAGATAGATAGATAGATAGATAGATAGATAGATAGATAGATAGATAGATAGATAGATACATAGATACATAGATAGATAGATAGATAGATAGAGAGATAGATAGAAATCTGACCATATGATGGACACAGCTTCATGGCTTACAGTAAAGTTCTCAGCTCTGTCATGTAAGGAATCAGGCTCCCTGTATCTATCAATTGACTAAGACCAAGTCCTTTTTTCTTTCCCGTGACTGGAAAATTCTATAACTTTATTCTCTAAAATCTTTCCGCTCATAAAAGGTCTAGAAAACATCCTCTGAACTTAGGAAGAAACTTGGCCACAAGACCACATTCACAGAAGAATTGGCCTACACATGGCCAGGGCTGATCCTAGCTTTTTCCTATCTAAAGCAAGAATTAAGATCCCCCCCCCCTCAATCCTCCCCCCAAATATGTTGTTTTCTAAGACATATACGCATAGATAAAATCTAAAATTGACTTTTTGTTCCGAAACCCCTTCATGACCAATGATGTAAATGTACATCTTTGGTTGTGTCCCTTCAGTTACCATGGTGATATGGTGGACATGATAATGTAGCACCCAGGGATATGGGGTACTTGGTTCCAGGCAGTGTACGTCTTGGGAATGTCACGGTGGTGGCTGTTCCCCAGTTCCGTGCCCTGGGCCCTTTTTGTAATGGGGATATTTACAGGGGATTTGTGAATAGAGTTTATTCATGATGCCACTTGCGGTGTTGCATCTAAAGGCCCCGTTACACGCAACGACGGATCTAATGATATATCGCCGGGGTCACGGATTCCGTGCCGCACATTTAGCATCGTTAGCGACGTCGTTGCGTGTGAGAGCAAGGAACGACCGTTAACGATGGAAAATACTCACCTTATCGTCCATCGTTGACACGTCGCTCCATTTTTTTTTAAAAATCGTTGATTGTTGAGGTCACAGGTTGTTCGTCGTTCCCGAGGCAGCACACACTATGTGGGACACTTCGGGAACGATGAACTGCAGCTTACCTATGGCCGCCGGCAATGCGGAAGGATTAGATGGGCGGGATGTTACGTCCCACTCATCTCAGCCACTCGGCTTCTATTGGGCGGCCGTTTAGTGACGCCGCTGTGACACCGCACGAACCGACCCCTTAGAAAGGAGGCGGTTCGCCGGCAACAGAGACATCGCTAGGCAGGTAAGTATGTGTGACAGCTCCAAACGATTTTGTGCGCCACGGGCAGCGATTTGCCCGTGACGCACAAACAACGGGGGTGGGTGCTTTCACCAGCGATATTGCTGCGTGTAACACCCCCTTAAGTTTAGGCAGCCGCCGCTGCAGACTGTTTCTACTGGGGCTGGTGGTATTGGCAGCTAGTATGGTAGTCCCTCCGCAAGTAGGGCACTGCCCCTGCGGGTGTATGGTGCGGTGGGCATCGGAAGAAGGAGTCCAGACAGGTATTCAGTGCAACTGGTTTACTCACTTTGGGTGTTAGCTGGTTGCCCGTGGTCGGCTGGTTTCGCCTTAAGGTCCCCTTCATCCCAGTGCCAGTCTGGTTCTCTGGTACCTTCTTCCCCTGCACCTGTCTCTGGTAAGTGGGTCCCCGTGGTATGGAACAACTGCGGGTCCCCGGTCTGTCGTTTGTCCACTTCTGTCCGCCTGATGGTAGCGTGAACCCTGTGGGGTTGGAATTTCTGATCCTGTCCCTGGTTCTCTCTTTGCTACGGAGTTTTCGGGTTCTTTAGGGCTCATGCACACGTTACGTACTCACATGCATTTACACTGCGTATTGCACTGCAGCGTAAAAGCATGCGTCCTGCGTCCCCTGCACAATCTATGAAGATTGTGCATGAGACGTGCGCACAATGCTATTATGAATGCAACCATTTGGGTGCTAAAATTTTTACCCAAATCCGTACGTTCATAAAAGCAGCATGTCAATTATTTGTGCGTTCTGGATGCAGCTCCCACTCTGTCTATGGTGGGGGCAGCAGCCATAGCGCATGAAATCGGCCTTTTTTTAACAAAAAAACTGCATTTATTCTGCAGTCTTTCTGCAGCGATTTGACGCATATTATGCATATTCTAAATATTCTGCAGTTACGTGCGTATGAGCCCTTAGGGTCAGCAAGGTCCTTGATGGTCCCCTTTACTGTACAGGTGTTAACAGGTCGGCTTGAAGCTCTTTCCTGTCCTAGGGTCCTGTACCCCGTCAGTGCATAGTTCCGGGAGTACTCCACCGTACTCCACTGGCAACCACTTCCGGAGTCAGGACTCAGGGGCACTAGAATTATATGAAGATACCCAAGATACAGGAAAACATGGCACTTGCACCCATATCTGCATTCAAAGACACTTAAAAGACATTTTTGCTTTCAATTCTGTTTGACAAGAATCCCCCACACATGTCTGCTGATCTGATCAGCAGACATGTGCAGCTAACAGGTGCGGATGGATTGAGCGGGTCACGCGATCATGGGGCGCCGACGTGCTAAGATGATGACCCCTGATGCTGTCATGAGTCACTTCCTGTGAGAGCCAACAGAGCACGGCACCCACAGGAACATCGCTGCAGCATCGCTGTGATCAGGAAAAGCGATCGCAGTGTGCAGTCATAAAGTCTCCTAGGAGGACTAGTAAAATCAGTATAGAAAGTTAAAAAAAGTTTTAAAAAAATATAAAAAAAATAAAAGTTCAATTCACCCCGCCTCAGGAACGACGAACAACCTGCGTCCAGAACGAGCAACGACATTATGAAAATGAACAACGTGTCAACGGTCAACGATGTGGTGAGTATTTTTGATCGTTAGGGGTCGCTCGTAGGTGTCAGACGCAACGACGTCGCTAACGAGGCCAGATGTGCGTCACAAATTCCGTGACCCCGACGACATATCGTTAGATACGTCGTTGTGTGTAAAGCGGTCTTTAGACTATATTAATGGGTTATTCCCATCATTAAAAGGCATTGCTGATCCAGAATGGTAATGCGCACAAGAGTTTGCTCAATTTTTTGTCTATGAGACTCCCCCTTCAGAATCGGACGGTGGCCGCGCATGCGCACCACCACTGCTCCATTCACTTACTAAGAGACTGCCAGATCAAGCAGAGCGCGGCGGCTCAGCCTTTTCCAGCAGTCTTGTAGACGATGAATGGAGGGTGCGCTACCACGGTTCCATTTTACCATGTGTCCTTGGATAGGTGATAAGTTTTACTGATGGGACTATCCCTTTAAGTATTTACTGGGGACAAGTCTTCTCTTGTATGACAAAAAACGCTCCAAATTAGACACTGTCCAATCAGGAGTCTGCAAAAAAAATACTACAGGGTGTGATCAGGACGTCATCAATGTATCACGGTATTTTGGGGATTTTCCTGTCTGCTTCATGTTTTGGTTTCAGGGACTGAGTTTATTATAGGACAGTATCATTAAATATTGCAGTAGTCTCCTATTACGTGTCTGTGTAATCATAGTATGAGCTGCGATAGGAGAAAAAAAAACACACATTGCTGTAAGGATTCATTATACTCGATGTATGTCATCATGCTGTATGGTGTAATGACAGAGGATGTGGTATACAGTATATGTCAGTTACAGCTGTGGGTCGCCGGGGGCCATTACACCCTATAGGAGCCGCGCAGTGCTCCAGCTTTATGTGGCACAATGTTATCTTTTCAAAAGAGGCCAGCGCAATGTGCCATAAGATTCCAGTCTTTATATCTCTGTAGCACCCCTGAACACCTCAGGGTGCTACAAGGCTCTGCATTCCGACCAGAATGCAGGGCATAACCCAGGTAATCCCAGTTTTCCCAAACAAATCTCCCATACAATGGTACCCAGCTAGAGTGGGACCAAAGGATGGCCGCCTAGAGGTGGAGCCACTCCAGTCCACTAGTTGACCAGGTGGGAAGGGCAGACTATGGACAGAGTCGACACAGGAAGTCAGTAGTCAGTCAAATCTAAGTCTAGTGAAAGTGGAGACAGTGAAGGTGGAAGCGGTGACTGAGCAACATCCTGACTCAGGTTAACAGTGACCTGGTACCCAGGAGAGGTAGTTGCCAGTGGAGTACTCCCAGAACTACGCACCGACGGGGTACAGGACCCTAGGACAGGAAAGAGTTTCAAGCCAACCTGTTAACACGTGCACAGCAAAGGGGACCATCAAGGACCTTGCTGACCCTAAAGAATCTGAAAACTCAGTAGCAAAGAGAGAACCGGGGACAGGACCAGAGCATCCAACCCCACAGGGTTCACGCTCCCGTCAGGCGGACAGAAGTGGACAAACCACAGACCGGGGACCCCCCAGTGTTCCATACCACGGGGACCCACTTACCAGAGACTGGTGCAGGGGAAGAAGGTACCAGAGACCAAACTGGCACTGGGATGAAGGGAACCTGGAGGCGAAACCAGCCGGCCTCGGGCAACCAGTTAACACCCAAAAAGGGAGTAAACCAGTTGCATTGAATACCTGTCTGGACTCCTTCTTCCGACGTCCACCGCACCATACACCTACTGGGCCAATACCCTACTTGTGGAGGGACTACCATACTAGCTGCTCATACCATCAGCCCCAGTAAGGACTTCTTGCAGCGGTGGCGCCCTACACTTGGCTGCAACACCACAAGTGGCGTCATGAATAACTTTATCCACAAATCACCTGTAAATATCCCCCATTACAAAAAGGGCCCAGGGCATGGGTAACAGCCACCATCGTGACATTCCCCGTAGAGACACTGCCTGGAACCGAGTACCTCATATCCCTGGGTGCGACATCTCCATAGGCAAAGATGAAAAAAATACGTTCACAGCCCGAGTGGAAAGATATCCTTACCCAAAGTCCATGGTATAGGATAAGCATTTACAGCCCTATTTGCACTTTTCATAGTCTATTGTATATGACTAGCAAATGATTTTCATATACTATGATCAGAAATGCGTCAGCCCTAGAAATGTCTTTTTTTTTAATCTTAAGAAATAAAGACTGGAATCTTCCGGAACGTTTTTCTGCCAATTTTTTATCCTTTTTATGAGTGGCTTCATTAGGAAGGGTAGTAATAACATAAGGATTCAAATTTGCTATTTCATGAGGTCTCCATTGAAAACCAGACCCAGACGCCCCTTTACAGGGTTTATGTAATCAATTAGGTTTTATCAAGCAGAGTCCATGGAACGTTGATGGACTCTACAGAGATTGTTGTCCGAAAGCACATTGGTTCCACCAGAAAAAGTGATGCTGATGCCACCTAAAATAAACTGTATATGAAGCGTTGTGCTCTGCGGAGCCGTACAAAAAAGAAGTCTATAATTGTAACCTCCTGTGGAGTCCATCAAGGTATATGTGCTGGTGGGTCCTGAGAATGACGTGAGGACACACAGAAGTGCAGAGAGGGTCCTTTCATAAAGACTAAGTAGCCTAATAATGGTTCAGCTATGGAGGAAAGTTTGCCCCGAAAGACCCACCTCAGCATTGTAGAACGTGCTGCATAGTCTTGTTAAGGATCGGGTGTAACAGATGACCAGGAAAGATGGGGTAACCTATGGAGACCCTAATGCTGGGGTCCCTGAGCTCACCCTCACACTTGGAGGTACTCTTGAAGGTAGGGAGTCCGGGACCCCGACCTGGCCCTGACTCCTGCCCTAAACCTGATGACAAGTCCCCACCACCCGTTGACTGACCAAGACAGAGATCCCCAAAACCTCTAAAATAACAAACTACAGACAGGGGTAAAATAAAACTCATACACACACAAAACCTACACCAGGGAACAACCAAGGATATACAGGTAAGGGATAACAAAACAACTTGAAACAAACTGCAATAGACAGCAACAACAGCAACAACCACGTCCTCTCTACTCCCAGGCTAGCTCCTAAATGAATAGAATAACCAGCACCAAGTCCAGGAAGCAGAGGGCTTTAATTCTGGCCGAAAGTTGATTAATTGCTGCCAGCTGAACCAGTCTGCTTCTGCACCAGAGAAGGAATTAATCCTTAATGTGCCTATAGAAAAAACAATGTTTAAAGTGCATGGTCCCAGATGGTAAGAGCTAGCCCTGAGCCTGTCCCTATACACGTTAAAAGTCACACGGGTTGGCAATTCCTTCAAATGTTGAGTTCCCGAACCCTGTTTTGGACCACCCTGAAGAGTCGTGATGCCTGAAACGTTAAATCTTTTAATCTGCAACATTTCTTTTTTACACCAAATCCCAATCATCATAACGAGAGGGAAATTATGGATAGGGTAACAGCAGCACAGGGGGTCCATAGATCGACAAAAGGAATTGGACAACTACAATATGTTGGCACGGGAAGGCAAGTTAAGCAAAGTCAGTAGAGACGTTGGTCAGTAAAGTCTGGTATAATAGGGGATTTCTAAAAGGGAATTTCAGTGAAGCCAAGGGTTCGATAACAGTTTCTAAGTAGATCTGGGTATGTGTTACAGTAAAATATGTGGAAAAAGTGGTGAAAAAAAAGTAAGAACTCCAAGGTTTAGAAAATACAAGTCGAGTAGAACGTTGACCACCAACACTAGTGCATTTATGGTTGTTGTGATGCATTACTTGGGTTGTCTGTGGTTGATGGACGATGAAGAAACGGTTCTGGACAGCTGTCATGTGAATACATTACATACTGAGAAGACCAGAGGGTCTTGGATCTCCTACAGTATTAGGATTGTAGCTTTATGGTGGGAAAGTCTTAATATTGTCGGAGAGACTAGACCCTCTGGTTTTCTCAGTCCAATTCCAACAACCCACCAGGATTCATGATCTTGATTACATTTCATGCTGATAGTGAAGATGTTCCTCACATATACTGCTTATGAAAAATGCTTTTCTCACTCTCCGGTTGAATATCCTTTTAATATAAAACTCATTTTGGAGATTTGCATCATTGTTTGTGTGGACTACTTAGATTTGTTCCAGATCATTTTGACTGGTGTTGTGTTTGAACACAAATGTTTTTAGGTGATGTCTACATCACAGACCTGTTATTACTGCATATAGGTCATCAGTTTTTACCAAAAATTAGCAAATGAAAATGTTAGATTGGGATTACCGTATGTAAAACAATGAAATGCATGCAAGATACGCCTTGACGCTGGCTGCTGGGCTCATATAACTCCTTTTTTATGCGCAAAGTGTCTCAATTTTTACATTTATTTCCTTAGCATTAATTCATGCCCAAGTTGCTGTATTCAATGTTTGCATGGCTTAGCGTGTAGCTGTTTATTTGTTAGTTTATCAACAAAAATAAAAAATGGAAGAAACAACTGGCAGTGGTCAAAAGACTGAATAAATTATATCAGCATCTGAACACAAATGCAAAACCAAGAAACAAAAGTAAACCATCTGTTCGTCTCTCACACAATTAGTGTATATGACTCCACATCTTGGGAAGTCAATTCTCAGCTTTGATAATGTGAAGCCAATAAATGGATAAAGGCTACTGAGAAAGAAAAGACTTCTATGAAGTTCTATATAAAGCAGTCAAACTATTGAAAGATCCACCACAGAAAGAGGAAATGTCAGAAGTAGGGATTGGCAGATCGATTCGCAGATCAGCCAGATGAGTAGTCTCTCGAATTTTGTACCTTGCTGGTTCCTAGGCGCACCTATCACGGTGAGTGGGGACAAAGCAGAGGAAAGGGGCTCCTACACTTGGCCCTCAGGCTAGGGAACGCTAGCTATTCAAAATCTCAGATTTACCTCTGAAGGTGAGGATGTCTGAGCCACGTTCTTGGCCCTCCTCCTGACCAGCCCTGATATTATTCCCCCTCCCCCCAACCCCGAGGAAGAGCCAGGACCGGAGTGATTAAGCCAACAGAAATAGACAAACAGGGGAAACCAAAACTCTATCTCTCAGCACACACACAGAGGTATGAGAAGATATAATAGATCGCATGCGGCGCTTCCAATATATCCAGCCTTGATAGGGTTGGTCTTTGTAGATTATTTTAATAAAAAGTACATATGTGTGATATAATAAAACAACGCGTTTCGGCTCTATTCTTAGAGCCTTCTTCAGGTTAAAAAACATAAAACAATGTATAATGGGCTCCTCAGTGCTATACCACTTATCAAAATAATCTACCAAGACCGACGTTATCAAGGCTGGATATATTGGAAGCGCTGCATGCAAACTATTGCATCTTTTTAGACTCCATCTGTGGTATCTTCGACGGAGGGGAATACTCACAGCACATTGATTGGGCAGAAGACCAGAACACCAGCAATAAGGATATATTTTACATGAGCCTTATGTGCTCACTATAGGTGAGTGCAATGATTACATATATTGCCAATATAAGTTTAAAGGTTTACTACGCTTAGAAAAAATGCTGCACCGTGTCTTTTACTTCTCTCCTACAGGGGGATATATTGAATAATTAACATACAGAGGTATAAGACAAAAAGAACTTAGGGGAAAAATAAGAGCAGTAAGGAAACAACAAGACAACAGGAGAACTCCACAATAACTCCAAGTGCAAAGTAATACAATGACCAGGAGGACTGGGACACAACAGCACACAGACCAACACAGCAATAAGCTATAGTCGGCGTGGGAGCACAGATTCCACCATCTTAAATAGGAAGAGAGACAATGTGATTGGCTTGCAACAACATGTGATCCCAGAAGTAACCAACAGGCTAGCAGAGGTTATAAACTTGCTAGCCTGATCATGAATGAGCCCCCAGCTTGTCGACACCCAAGCCTGACTGTGTAGCTCAGAAGCACTAGAGAAACCATAAGGGTGTGCTCACACGAGCGTATGACCCGCATGATTATTGGATCGCATCACCCGATGTGGCCGCACACTCTTCGGACAGGATCATGTCAGCTGCATGTATTTCTATGCAGCTGACGTGCTCCTGTCCGAAGAGTGTGCGGCCGCGCCGGGTGATGCGATCCGATATTCGTGAGGGTCATACGCTTGTGTGAGCGCACTCTAAAGTGAAGTGTCTTGATCTGTAATGTGAATCTGAGGGCATCAAAGCAATCAATGTTTTGTGCAAAACTCCTAGTGACAGCCAGGCTGGCGTGACATCATCTATGCATAACACCGCATTGATAACATGACGACAGCTCCGGTTGATCAAAAGCCACAGCAGGGATCCTGGAAGGCAAGAAAGTCACCAGACTGCTGACCTGATCAATGGACTGGAGACCGTGCATTATCACACCCATCTATAATCAGAAGGTATGCAAGGCAGAGAAAGGTTCTAAGGTAACAGATCAAGCAAGATAGATAAAGAGCAAGAAACAGGAAGCAGATGTTGTAAAGTAATGAGAAAAAGAGCAAGAAACAGGAAGGAGATGTTGTAAAGTAATGAGAAAAAGAGCAAGAAACAGGAAGCAGATGTTGTAAAGTAATGAGAAAAAAAAAGATTTGGGACTTATGATGCAGAAGAAGAAGAGAGAAAAATAGACATGATGATCCTTGAAACGACCATTCTGAAAGTGAATATCGGGAAAGTTAGAGAAGCCATCAACAATATTACTGCAAACTCTCTGACTACAGGGAGCAACATTCTGCTGAAAGCTGAAATCTGCAACACTGCCAAGGAAACTAGTGGTCACATTATAACCTGAAACATGGTCATCATATAATTATACCATTTATTTCTAGACATTATAGCATTCATGGATGACACCAGCCGTGGTGACCATCTTATGATATCAACTACTGCATATATGTTATATTAGTAATATGTTTATATTAGTATCAGTACACAATATTGGACATAGATACATTTGTAGTGCCAGTCCTTGCTTTTTACAAAAATATTTAGACGATATCTGTTACCTTGATATTGTATTGATGGGGCGGGGAGGTTAATTTAGGAAAAATATCACATTAGGCAAATAAGGGTGTGTTTGATCAACCCAAGAACACCTATGGGTCCCTGAGACTATGAGAGAAGCTGCGGGACAATTCCTATTGTTCTCATTCAGGCTAAGGTGCTGAACTGTCCCGTCATCTGCTTTATATTCATGTGATTTCTATGGGACCTTTATGGATGGATCGAGAACTATTGTCTCAGTATGAATGTGACTGAAACTAGAAAACGGGGACAGGCGAGAGCATGCGATGTCCTCTAAAACTGATTACTATTTTCTTCCAAGATGAGTCAAGTTCCTCCAGGGAAACATCAACAATAGAAACCTGGTTTTACTGGTAGATTTATCTGGTATTGGATTAATTTGCATTTATTAATTTATTTTTTATGAGTCATCACCTTATTACACAAGATGTCCTTGCAGATAGTAAAGTGTGAGAGATGTCGCAGTGTAGGGTGGATGGGAGGGTTCCTGTCTGAAACTTCACTGATTAATAAAATAGAACTAAAGCTCAAAATGTTTTGAAGGGTGGTCCGACTTGGGCAATATAATTTTCTTAAAAGGATCCCATTACTGCAAGCTTATTCCAGTATGCTCTACTGTTCTAAAGCACAGGGATCAGCTACAATATCTATGAGAATTTGAGAGGCCAGTGTTAAATTTATCTGCAGAGCCTCTGTAGGACTCAGGGATGTGGGGTACTCTGTTCCGGGCAGTACAAGTTTTGGGGAAGTCACGGTGGTGGCCGTTAACCGGTTCCGTGCTCTGGGCCCTTTTTGTAATGGGGATATTTATAGGGGAGAATAAGGTAATGTTCACATGTGACGCCACTTCCGGTGTTGCGGCTAAGTGTAGGGAGCCGCCACTGCACAATGTCTCTACTGGGGCTGTGGTATTGGCAGCTAGTATGGTAGACCCTCCGCAAATAGGGTTTTGCCCCAGAAGGTGTATGGTGCGGTGGGCATCGGAAGAAGGTAGTCCACACAGGTGTTCAGTGCAACGGATTTACTCACTGCTGGTAGATGCTGACTGGTTGCCCGAGGCCAACTGGTTTCGCCTCCAGGTCCCCTTTGTCTCAGTGCCAGTTAGGTTCTGTGATACCTTCTTCTCCTGCACCTGTCTCTAGTAAGTGGGTCCCCGTGGTATGGAACAACTGGGGGTCCCCGTTCTGTGGTTTGTCCACTTTTGTCCGCCTGACGCTAGCGTGAACCCTGTGGCAATGGAGTCTCTGGTCCTGTCCTTGCCACTGAGTCTTCGTATTCTTTAGAGTCAGCAAGGTACTTGATGGTCCCTTTGCTGTGCAGGTGTTAACAGGTCGGCTTGGAGCTCTTTCTTGTCCTAGAGTCCGGTACCCCGTCGGTGTGTAGTTCCGGGAGTACTCCACCGTACTCCACCAGCAACCACTTCTTCTGAGTACCAGGTCACCATTAACCCGAGTCAGGACGTCACTCTGCTTCCACCTTCACCCTCCTACTGTCAACTCTCAACTCGCTACTCTCCACAGTCTTCCCCTCCCACCTGGTCAACTAGTGGACTGGCTTGGCTCCACCTCTAGGCGGCCATCCATTGGTCCCACCCTAGTTGGGTACCATTATATGGGGGATTATTGGGGAAAAACTGAGATTACCTGGGTTTTTGTTGGTACCGGCACTGGGGTTCTAGGTCCCTAAGGGGGTAGGCCCTGCATCCTTGTGGGGATGCAGAACATTGTAGCACCCTGATAGTTTCAGGGGCGCTACACCTCCATAGGGAAAATGAAGCATTACACAGTTTATTATACCGTTAGTATACCGTTTCTATTAAAATCAATAGGTTGGCAGTGTATTGCATATTCCTTCCAGGTCCTCCAAAATAAGAGATCGTCTATGCATCTCTTGTAGCTTACTTTGGCTAATGGATGAAGAGCCTGCACTGACAATACCCTCTTAAATGTCAATTTAATAGCAGAATATATGAAATGAGTTAAAAAATATCTCACACAAGTCCAAAGCTGAAAAGTAAAATCCATCTTACAACAAGTATCTTCACAACCTTCTGTTTTTTAATTGAATTACCGTTAATGTGAAGTAATGTGATGACAGCAGCATGGTGGTCTCTGATTACATGACTGATTCAATTTGTAAAGCAAAGTTACCAACACTGGTTTCATTTTTTTATGTATTGTCTTATATTTTTTTTTTTACAGGAATTGCAGTCATAATGTTTAATTACCTTCTCACTTGATCTGAACGTGTAATGTTGTCACACAAACTTCACCGACTGTCATGGTGGCGTCAAGCTCTGTTCACATTGCAGATTCTGACACTTTGCCCAATGGTTTCTCTGGTGTTTGGGATTAACACAAGCAAACTCGGGCGTTGACCTGCTGTGTGCTCATTCATAGGCAGGCTAGCAAGAGTTAATCTCTGCTAGCCTGCTTGCTATGCAAATCAAAAAGGTCCATGGAGCCTCTGTTAGGAGTCTCAACACAGACAATAGCCAGATGTCCCTCCGGGGAGGACCTAGCCAAGGAATGACTCTTTTTAGGAGACCACAATAACCACCATATTAAGTGGCCCTTTTAGTCAATATCCAACTCTTGACGAGTTTAAAGATATGACAAGGGAAAAACCAAGGCCAGGTATATATCCACATACAGCTGTTTCGGGGTATTGCCCCTCATCAGTGTGGAGTAGGATTCTGGCTAGGTGGGAGCAATGCCTAGTAGAGCAACAAGACAAAACAATCACTGATCTCATTGAGACCAACCAGAGAAAACACTGCCGGCAGCCAGGGAGGGCGCTCAACACAGTGAAATCCTAGGTGCATTTCCCCCTGGGAACTATGCAAATCAAAAAGGTCCGTGGAGCCTCTGTTAGGAGTCTCAACACAGAAAATAGCCAGATATCCCTCCGGGAAGGACCTAGCCAAGGAGAGGTTATGGTGGTCTCCTAAAAAGAGCCACTCCTTGGCTAGGTCCTTCCCGCAGTATTTTCTCTGGCTGGTCTCCCCAAGATCAGTGATTGTTTTGACTTGTTGGTCTACTAGGCATTGCTCCCACCTGGCCAGAATCCTACACCACACTGATGAGGGGCAATACCCCGAAACAGCTGTCTGTGGATGGATACCTGGCCTTGCTATTTCCCTTGTTATATCTTTAAACTTGTCAAGAGCTGGATATTGACTAAAAGGGCCACTTAGTATGGTGGTTGTGGTGGTCTCCTAAAAAGAGCCACCCCTTGGCTAGGTCCTTCTCAGACGGATATCTGGCTATTTTCTGTGTTGAAACTCCTAACAGAGGCTCCACAGACCTTTTTGATTTGCATAGTTCCCAGGGGGCAATGCACCTAGGATTTCACTGTGTTGACCTCCTTCGCTGGCTGCCGGCAGTGTTTTCTCTGGCTGGTATCCCCGAGATCAGTGATTGTTTTGTCTTGATAGTCTGCTTGCTAGACTCCTGTGATCAATTGTGGTGGGGAAGTCAGTCACATCTACTCCCCACCTATTTATCTTGGATGAAATCTTCTACCCATGCCAGCTATAGGTTATTATGTGTTAGTCAGTGAGCTTTGGTGTCCCAGACGTTCAGGTGAAAGTGTTGCTTTTGGTTGGCGCAGTTGTGGAGTTTATGCCTGTTGTTTTGTTGCTTCCTTCCTGCTCTTGTTTTCCTCCTAATCTATTATTGTCTTATAACTCTGTGAGTAACAGAGTTTTGGTTTCCTGTCTGTCTATTTCTGTGGTTTTCAAAACACTCCTGTCCCATCCCTCCCTGGGGGCAGGGGGAGAGGGAATAAGATCAGCACTGGTCAGGAGCAGGGCCAGGAAGGAAGCTCAGGCCTCTCCACTACTAGGAGTATCTCTGAGGTTAGAGAGAGCATAGGGCTCCCTAACTTGAGAATCAGAGTAGGAGCCCTGTGTTACGGGGGGCTGTCAGATAATAACCTAAAAGGAGTATCAGACAGTCAGGGTCCACCGTGCAAAGACTTTGCTGCAGACTATGGCAGAGTGCAATACCTCTGTTAACTCACAGAAGGATATAATAAGTAAGTAAAGCAATTCCTCCCTTACTTGGAGGGTGTGTGGAATGATCTCTGTTAATAATCACAGAGACAAAGGCAATGTGTGCGAAATGGCACATACCTAGGTCCGCTCTTCTAGTGGTGCAAAAGAGACGAACAGCAGCGTAAGCCGCACAAAGCTCCTACCTCTGTTCGCTCCCCTAGTGTGCGAGGATACGAACAACTGCCAGACGCAGTATAAGGAACGTTACCCTAGCGGCAACGTCCACCTACGAGTAGAATCACAAGGCCCAGCCAGACCATGTGCCTCAGGCACCTGCCTATGTCCGCTCCCCTAAGAGGTAAGGATACGGACAGCAGCCGAAGCTGTAAGGTATAAGAACGCTACCCTGCCGGTAGCGCTCACCTAGCATAGACAGAGGAATGCCTAGAGGAACGCGCACAGAGCGTCTACTCATATGCATGAACCAAGAGGACTGAGCGCCATGCGGCGTGTGTCAGGGTCTTATATAGACTCTGTGCCTCATCCAAGATGGAGGACACCAGAGCTAATCCGCTGCCAGAACCACAGGAGTGACGTCATGCTGGCCTATCACCGAGCAAGACGTCACAAGCACATGACCAGCGACCAATCCGCATAGAAGGTGTCAGAGACATGTGACCTCGTGTCAGCGATGATGTCACCCGCACATGTGCAATGGCTCCAAGATTGAACTTAGTCTCCGGCGCTCGCACATGTGCAGTAGCAAGAAATCTGGACTTAGTCTCCAGCGCTCGCACATGTGCAGTAGCAAGAAATCTGGACTTAGTCTCCAGCGCTCGCACATGTGCAGTAGCAAGAAATCTGGACATAGTCTCCAGTGCTCGCAGCAACCGTAACACCCTGGTTCCCTGTTATCCCATAGTCATCGTGATATGTGTAATGCCTATCTTCCCCTGAAGGAGTGCTGCAGAGAAATGAAGCTCATAAAGCCAGGTTTCCGCACAGATTACAGCTGATCACTGGAAGTCACTGTGTGATAATAGTATTACCATGTGACCATTCTAACAAGCAGGTAATGGCCGAAGGTGAAAAACTCTTTTAAAAAGTGGCTTCCTCTCCTTTCTATATTTTGGCAAAAATAGTCGTCACAATAAAAGTAAACAAACAAAACTAAATCTCTACAAGTAAATAAAGCATAATCATCAAACTTTAGTTACCTTTCTTATTTTTTTATTTGAACATCCCTGAGGCAGCACATTTATAGACCCAGGTAGCTATACAAGAAACAACATGGCTCTTTCCCATGCCACTCGACCAACACTAAATTTTTACCTTTTAAAAGCGTAATGATGTATTTTCCTGGGTGCGCACCATCATTAAATGTTAATTCTACTCATAAATACTTAATAAAACAGCCGCACGTAGAGTTACATACTATTGGAAAATCTCTGAAGATATGAAAGCAGTTGCCTGGTTTGGGAAACCTATTTTGAAACACCTTGTTAGTGAATTTGGAATTTATAGTGGTCGGTAACTCATTCCAGACCTCCATAAATGTGGTAGGGATTGGCGACAAAGAGAATCTGTGTCTCTGGAGGACTGTCAAGAGGGTACCACAACGGAGAGTAGTCCCTCCTATTTCTGGTGTCAAGGGATCACAGCACAGGGCTTCATACACACTTGCTCAGGTTAATACTGCTGGCTGTGCAGATTCTTCTTTACCCAGCGCTGCTAGCGTTAAGTAGATCCTCTGGTCTCCTGAACTCTGAATAAAGGCTATAGCCAGCTGTTCTCTATTGCTAATTAGCTCTGCTACAACGACTTCTCTCCTAGCTCAGGTAATTGCTGGTGATAGCTTCCACTTAGCTTGCTTCTAGAGAGAACCTGTGAGCTTTCGACCAGGAAGTCATTCAGAGAACATTTGCTGTGTGAAAATTGTGTTGAGTTTTCCCTTTCTTTGTCCTTTTTGGTTTTTACTCTCTGGCCCATTCCTCATTATTACCTCTTGTTCTGTGGAGTGCTTTGTATGACTACTGTTTATTTTACTCCTGTCTTATCCTCTCTGTGTCTTTACCTAGAATGGGACTAGCGTTCCCGCTTCCCTGCGCACTATACAGGGCTGAGTCTAGGGAAAGACAGGGATAGGCACTTGACTGGCGACGGGGTGAAATAACTCATATAGGGATGTTATTGAGATCAGGGATCAGCCACAGGTGAGTTTAGGAGGTCACTCTGTTCCCCTTTCCTTAGTACCACAGCTTACCATTGTATTATGTACCCTGTGTATTGCGGTGCTGGCCAGGGGTTCCAGTCTACCTGGCGGAACCCCGGTAGTCACTGCGTGACAAGGACCCAGAACATCCGTGCTTTATATAGGCATAGTGCAATTCTTCATTTTGCCTGTGAAGGCACTATAGGGAAATGTAATACTCAGTTAATGGCTGTATCCAGACTTCAAAAGGATCTGATTAATTTTAGAACAAATATTTGGTGTAATCAGAAAAATGTGTAGAACTGGTAAATATGGGGTCTCTGCTAGAAACAAAATCATTATAGAAAATACCACCCACAGACGGAATATTTTGGGATTGTGGCACATATGGTACAATTTGGAGCTCAACCAAGATCCTAAAAATGAGACTCTGCTTCCATTTCTCAGTAATCCCAGCAAAGATCCAAGGAGCTCGGATTTGCTCCCCCGTTGCTCCTCTTTTTAACCACTCTTCTAAAAGATTCATCATTAAATAAAATAAAACTCACGAGGTGGAGGGAGCGATTGCCACACCGGGTTATTATTCTTATCAAAAGTTCTTGGGTGTAACAAATTAGAAACTTTTATTAAATCTCCTACCAGTGCTGACACGATCATGCTGCGGGCTGTGTGTGTAGTAATCCTACAGCAGTCTGCTGGATGATGAGTTCAGAAGCTCCAGCTTAGACTTACTTAATTAAAAGGCTATATTTGGGAAACTGATTTCATAGCAATATACTAAATAATTAGCGATTTGTCCACTTTAGAATCACCAAATGGCAAACAGATCACAAGGTGTTTAATAGAGAATCTGATGTTAAGAGCTCAATCTCCCTGCAGCGCCCCCCTCCCCAGGGGAAATGGAGCTTTGCCCAGTTCTCGTTGGAATCCACACACATGTATTAGGTGCTTCAGAATAAAAGACTTTCTATTTTCTGGTTTACAAATTAGGTTCTAGAACTTGAGTTTCCTCCCAATCAACTAGGGATGACTGGACAGGGACACCTAAGCTGACCCTCAGACTGGGGACCCTGTGCTGTCCCTTAGCTCAGAGGTACGCTTGATAGTAGTGAGGTCTGAGTCGCCAGTGTGACCCTAACTCCTGTCCAATTCCTGGTGTAACTCCCCTTCCCCTCCTCCACTCAAGGGGTGAGCCGGGACTATAGAATAAAACCCACAACTAAACACGGACAGGGGAAAAACCAAAACTCGTACACACGGCAATCAAACATAAGGAGCGACAATACGTGCACAGGAAAAATAACATAAAAGGAAGTAAACAGACAACTGGGAAACTTCCGCACCACACAGTATAGCACACCTCAGATCACCAAAATTGGATCACCACAATAAGACCGGAATCCCTACACAAGCTGGAGCTATCATTGGTACTGAGTAGCAAGATCCAGAATCTTATATCATAAGGAGACGGCTTTGATTAGTAATTAGCAACCTGAGCCCCCAGCAGAGTTCCTCAGGTCAGCAGGAATTAACTCCTGTAGGACTGAGGAACAGAGCACATGAAACAGCCGACGACCGGCTCTGGCTGAACAACAAGGACACATTAGGTTGCCTGTCATGTTCTGCAGTGTGAACAGAGCCTGACGCCTAATGAGTCTTGAACCAAACATTGCATGGCAGTATGGTTGTTTTATTTGGACATTAGAAAGCAGCATTATTTGTGCAGACAGAACACACAAACCCATAAGAGTAAAATATTCTGAACATTGCTTAATTGTTTTACTGGATGACAAATGCTATTATATCTGACACATTATATTTGTATGGAATCAGAACTTTGCAATTTATCACTGTGAATTTCTAGAATTAATTATACGCTACATTGTACCAAGACATCCTTCTCAAGAACCTAATGGATTTGGCTTTTGACTATGCCAAGATAGGAGTCTAGGAAGTTGGAAGTTCTTCTTACTGAACCCTCGCAGGATGGTTTTGGACCTCCCCACGCTATCCCTAGAGTAATGTCTGTTAGAAATCGATGGTGGTTTTGGACTTCACCACTCTATCCCTAGAGTAGTGTCTGTTAGAAATCGATGGTGGTTTTGGACTTCACCACTCTATCCCTACAGTAGTGTCTGTTAGAAATCGATGGTAGTTTTGGACTTCCCCATGCTCTCCCTAGAGTAGTCTCTGTTAGAAATCGATGGTGCCTATGTAAAGTGACCAAGGGTTTTGGTGGTAGCCATCCCACTAGAGGTATGGGGTACAGCAAGGAGAGGGGTCAACACTGTTGGAACCTTAAGAGCTAAACATTTTACAGAAGCTTTGGTATGATGTTAAAAATAAGAAATGGGTTCTCATGGAGCTGTACACTTGTTGGTTCTCACAAAGAAGCACAACCCTTGGATGTTCAGTCATCAGTTAACAAGGAGGCCACTAATAAAGGTGGCCAAACTAGACTTGGCAGCAGTGACTTGCTGTTCTGGATTGTTCTCTCCAGTTTCCTGGGAAAATCTCTTAGCCAAGTCTGTATGTCCCCCAGATGTTCTTCATGTCTCATAATCAACACAAAGAAGGGAGACTCCCTCTCCTACCGGGGAGTCCTCACAATCGTCAGTGTGCAGGTAAACTCCACACCCAAAGCCTCAGGCTCCTAACACCATTCAAGCTGTCTTCTCCGCACACTGCACCCAATGTGGGCTCACCGGTAGCTCACGGGAGGGGGGGGGGTGTGTACCAGTGATTAAGGAGGCCTCTTCCAACTCTACAATTCTTCGATTCTCTTGCCTCAGACTCTCACTCCTGGTCCCCCCGGTATTGGGCTCTCCTTCTAGATGCCATCTCTGGAGCTGCTTCTTGATCACCGCTCTGGACACTGTTGTGTCTCATGCGCCACATTTTCCCTAATCTGCTTCTTGCAGGGGACACACCCTGCAGTACCGGGCAGTATATGCTGCCAGTTCGTAAACACCTGCCCAAACTCACGTACTTGGTAATCTGATATATTTTTGCACAATTAATGACAAAGAAGGGGTCATTATGAACCCCTACAAAATACAGCCATACGAAAGGATAAAACAAATTATTTTTTTTATTTATATCATAATAAAACATACATATTAAAATGTAGGATGATGATACAGAAATGGATATGAGGGTCCTAGCATAAATGAGAACAAGCGTATACTAAGGTAAGTATACAAAGGATCTACAGACATGCTGCAATTGCACAAAAAGTATATCAACAATAAATAAGACCATACTAATGGCCAAAATTATGAGGTAGATAATGTATATAAACTAAAAGAACATGAGATGAGTATAAATAAAGTGCAATCAACGTATACAAATTGTATATTGAGGTAGTTAGTGGCGTAATACACCAGTGTGGTCACATTTAAAGTAAAAAACACAGTTGAATGCTGTGATCTATAATATGACCACTGGATGGCATAAAAGTGCATGACTTAGGAACGTCTGACTGACGGCCCTAATTTGCCGTTCTGACCCAAACCAGTTATCCACCTTTCACCACTTTTCCACTAAAATAAGACACAGACTGCGTGACATTGGATGTAAAGGCCACAGCAGCCTCGTTTATTAACACCAAATTAATCAATAACATTCATAAATATAGTAAATAACTCCATAAGCATAACCACCAGCAAAGGAGGGGGGGTAAGTGAAGAGTCCCTTTGTCCATGATTGCAACACCAGCTCCACCATGTGCCCTCAGCCGCACCACACCGACTCGAGGACACCCAGCCGAGTGTTGCTCCACCATGTGCCCTCAGCCGCACCACACCGGCTCGAGGACACCCAGCACATTAACATGCCCTGCTGTGACCCAGCACAGCAGGGTCCCACGTTAACATGTCCCGCTGTGACCGAGCACAGCAGGGACCCACCAACCATACCATTGCACACCAGGGGTAACCCGCTCCTGCACTGGGTTCCCCCCCGCTCTTTGTGCAATCCACCGACTTCAAATACCCCCCTCCTTTCCGCCGACTGCTGCGACAAGGTCGATCCTCCTCGTCTCTCCATGACGATCGCCAGGAATCCCAAAAATAGGGCGGGTGGGCGGGACAATTCAAGACGTCTTCCAGGTAGTGAATGACCTCCCACCTCCTAATCTAGCCCTGTATATACCCCCCTACCCTAGCAACCCCCCTGACCAATTACATGGCCCCACAGTCCTATAACTCCACCTCCCACTTTTCCCGCACAAAATACCCTGTACCTTAACCCCTTGCTAACCCTCAGGCCTAGCATCCCTCCTCAGTCATGTTGCCCTCCCTTGAGCCCTTTCAGGGCAGGCGTCCGGGCTTTTCTTGACTTAGGAACGTCTGACTGACGGCCCTAATTTGCCGTTCTGACCCAAACCAGTTATCCACCTTTCACCACTTTTCCACTAAAATAAGACACAGACTGCGTGACATTGGATGTAAAGGCCACAGCAGCCTCGTTTATTAACACCAAATTAATCAATAACATTCATAAATATAGTAAATAACTCCATAAGCATAACCACCAGCAAAGGAGGGGGGGTAAGTGAAGAGTCCCTTTGTCCATGATTGCAACACCAGCTCCACCATGTGCCCTCAGCCGCACCACACCGACTCGAGGACACCCAGCCGAGTGTTGCTCCACCATGTGCCCTCAGCCGCACCACACCGGCTCGAGGACACCCAGCACATTAACATGCCCTGCTGTGACCCAGCACAGCAGGGTCCCACGTTAACATGTCCCGCTGTGACCGAGCACAGCAGGGACCCACCAACCATACCATTGCACACCAGGGGTAACCCGCTCCTGCACTGGGTTCCCCCCCGCTCTTTGTGCAATCCACCGACTTCAAATACCCCCCTCCTTTCCGCCACAGCGAGCACGTATGACACCTTGTACGTGCGAGCCCCACCACCAAAACCCGACCCGAGCCGACTCCTCGGGTCGAGCAACCAATACTGCGGGACCAATGTCAATCAAGCAAAATGACCCCCCAATAGACTTTACAATGTCAACCTGCACCAAACCACCAATACAACAAGGTCAGCCAACCCAAGACCTGCAACTAGCCGACCACATCGTCCGATCCTATGTACCGCCTGCGCGACCAGTCCCCAACGAGCCACCAGAGCCGCCGCCCCCATCTCCCCGGAATAGGGGGCAAGCTTGGCCTCGTTGAGACAGCTACCCTGCAGGCGCCGCTGAGATTTACCCATCCACTGATAAACAAAGCCAACCATTATTGGTGTACCAGTACCACAAGGGCAGCCGCCCCAAGACAAGCAACTAGCCAACCACGCTGTCCGATCCTATGCACCGCCTGCGCGACCAGTCCCCAACGAGCCACCAGAGCCGCCGCCCCCATCTCTACGGAATAGGGGGGCAAGCTTGGCCTCGTTGAGACAGCTACACTGCAGGCGCCGCTGAAATTTACACATCCACTGATAATTAAACAAAGCCAACCATTATTGGTGTACCAGTACAACAAGGGCAGCCGCCCCAAGACCAGAAACTAGCCAACTCCGCTATCCGATCCTATGCACCGCCTGCGCGACCAGTCCCCAACGAGCCACCTGAGCCGCCGCCCCCATCTCCAAGGAATAAGGGGGGAAGCTCGGCCTCGTTGAGACAGCTACACTGCAGGCGCCTCCAAATTACATATCAGCTGGTAATTAAGCAAAGCCAACCTTTACAGTTGGAAACAAAACAACCTCCCCTGGTTCCCCAACATCTGGCAGATCCTAAGACATACCAAACAATGAACCGCTAGACAGTCATGCCCCTGCGAACAACAACACGAGCACGCCACCCAGGCAGGGAGAAATGGCCCAGGGCAATCAAGCCCGATGTCACGGATCAAGCACCCCGGATGCCCCCCCAGCGACCACGTCTCCTCCACCCACGTGCGGTACCAAAACGCTGCTGTTCCCGTAAAATGTGTATTATCACACCGATCCTGGAATCACCACCCATTCCAATAGCCAAAACCATTCTACCCCAAAGACACAACAACACGGGACCAAAGACAGTCAAGCCGACCACCGGCCTGAAGAAAAGACCTTAACTATATCCCACTGTGTAACCATACTCCCACCACCAGATGATTTCCCTAATTAAGTCAGCATACACCCTTCTGACCACCGCATAATGCTCAAAACCCCGTAAAAGGGGGGGGGGGCACCTAAGCACGGTTAATCATTGGTATCTCCGTGTGCTTTGAACCTGGAAGCACAACCCTACCGTTGCCACCCTCTCACCAAAAGCCAACTGCACACCACACCCCATCCCCGCTAAACTGCAGATTCAATACAACTCACAAAATGAGAGAAAAGAAACTCCCACTCGACCCGTAATCCAGGGAAACTCAAACACCATATTTCTCCGAAATTGCAGACACCATAAGCCAGGGCCAACCGTCAACGTTACACCCACGAGTGTCTGGTGCCTCCCCGCCATTCAGCCCTAAAACGCCGCAAAACAACCCCCCAAACGGGGCACCACCCCAGACAATTACCACGTCCTTAAACCATAAGAGCCAGTGCATACCGCCCTGGCTACCCCAGCCATCCAGCCCAACATTGCGGGAGGGAATGGCATAAGTACAACCTGCTCACACACTACTTCAAATACCTCACCCGCAGCTGCGCCGCACCACTGTGCACCCGTGATACCTGCCGGTCCCGACCAATACGTAAGACCAAAGGAACCACCCGGCAATGTACTGCCGGGAGGGGCTGCACCACCGCGTGACAGCCCGCGAAACCCACAACAGGCCCCACAGTCTGTCCACATAATCAACAAATGGAGCAACACCCGCCAGCAGCACTACCTGGCTGGAAACTCCCGCAAGTCGCCAATAGGAGGCCCCCCCCGACACCAATAAGCCACACACTAGATCACCCAATGCAAATGTCACTTATTCCTTGCACCGACACATTACCCGAGCCCCCTACCCGGGGGGCACCAGGAAGAAACACACCAAGGCGAACCATATACCCATAAGGCAAAGCCAAGTCAGCTGTACCCAGAAGAAACACCCCAAACCCATCGTAAACGAGAACCACCTACTCCTATTATAAACTCCTGTGGAGCTACTATCAACCGCCATAACGAATGCCGCCCAATACGGACTGCCAACGTTAAGCCGGCAACCCTACTAAGAACCGCATACCAATCCGCGTGTATAAAACTTGTTACAACTGCCCCCGTGCAGACACTGCCGGCAGACTCCCGTAATCTCCCCATGAACCCCCAAACGGCACGTGAACCCACGAATTCAAGAAGCCAAACTGGACCACAAAACAGTAGCATGATGTACACGGGAACCTGATAATGGCCCGTAACTGTACCTCAAACATAGGGCCCCACCTATACAAACCACACACATCGATTTATCCCACACATTCTAACTCTGCAAATACCCTCTGGGAATGAAGAAACAGCTTAGCAAGCCCCAGGTTGTCCCAGAAGCAGAAAGTAAGCACTCAACCATCCCGAATATTGGAATAATACCCAACTATGGGAACGAACCCGAACCATAGACCCCAATAACCGGCATTGCCCAACCATAAAACATCCAGCTCCACACAATACATGTACGAAAGATATCGGAAACAAACACTGAAAAACGATTACAGGCAAAGGCAACAAAATCGTGACTTTTTTTTTTTTTATTTTTTTTTTTTTATTTATCGCCTCTTACTCCTGTCAATAGACGGCTAGCCTGGGCACCGCATACAGGGGACTGCTCAACTTCAAGACCCCCACAAGGAAGGACAGATATCCAAAAACTGCTGTTCCCATCATCTCGACCTTAACGTCTGGCCGCAACAAAACATGCCGCGCCCCAGTGGACCAGCAAAATACCCCCAGTACTCACACAACACCAGTTGGAGAACCGGGCTAGCCCGATGCCCATAAAACTTAAAGCACCCCTCTTAACACACAACCACCTTCCCCTTCACCTCTCAAATAGCACACACCCCCTGCAACGCTCCAAAGTAAGACGCCGAATGCAAATGCGCCCCCGCACGCCAGGCCACCATGTCAGTGGACTACCATCAAACTCTTATCACATATTATGAACCGAGATAATCCTCTAGCTAAAAGACCCCCATGACCATTACAGAAACCATGGGATTGCCGTGACCGTGGCTATCCACAACCCATTTGTAAGTATTGTATCCCTGCCTCAATCACCGCCCCACCGCCGACTTCCACCTGAATCAGTCACAAACCACCTGGAAATCACCCAATCATACAAAACACCCAGAGAATGCAAGCGCCATTACGCCATCCAGAATAAACCAAGTCGTCACCCATAAATAGACACCCTAGCATAGCACGGCACCCGGGACCACGTAGCCACCACTCACACATAAAATTCAACGCCATACTCAGGGTCCCCAACCTCCTGCCGAAACTCGCTGACAAACCAACTACCGCCCTAATGCACCCAAAATCATACCTAACGACACCCTTACCACCCACCATAATTCAAGCATTAATACAAGGTTTTAAGTGAGCCGTAACTTACTAGGCTGACTCCATGGGATCCCACGGAACAGCCGTCACATGTCCTCCGCGTCGAGCACCGCCATCTTCTCCACGGGTAAACGCAGGTTGCAGCCCTCCAGGGCCGCAACGCAACCGGCCGGACTGGCCGGCCAGCCGGGGACGCTTGTCAAGTAGTCACCGGCTCGGAGCCACAACTTAGGGGGGGGGGGTGGTGCGCTCCAGCCGCACATCCGCCAGCTGGCATATGCTGGCCGTAGTAAACGACCGAGATGCCAGGGGCATGTGACTGCGTCGCCAGACCCCGCACCGCGCCATGGGTCACGTGGCCGCGCCGCCCAGGTATCACGCTGACCCCCGCACCGCACTGATCTGAGGCTGTCAGGGCCAGTGATGTCACTTACCACTGCCCGCACCACTGCTGGACGGTCGTCTGGGTCTGCGAAATCCTCCCCGCATCCTGCTCTGCAGCCGCCGCCGATCGCTGCAGGCTTCATCGCCAACACTTCCGGGTCAGCTGACACCAGCGCCGAAGCACGTGACCGCATCGCCAGACCACGTGACCGCGTCGGGTCACGTGGCCGCGACGCGCGCGTCACCAGTGCGCGCCGCAACCCGGAAGTGGAGGAGAGGCCGGTTACGTCACACCGCCCCGCTGCCGACATCCGATGCAGGTCACTGCGACGTCTTCCACTGGGACCGCAAGTGACCGCGCCGCCGGCCCACGTAACCGCGCCGCCCGCCCACGTGTTACCGCCGACCCACGTGACACTGCCGACCCACGTGACACCGCCGACCCACGTGACCGCGGCGGGTCAGGCGAGCGCGGCGGGTCAAGCGAGCGCGGCGGGTCAGGCGAGCTCGGCGAGCAAGTGAGCGCGGCGGGCCACGCAGCCGCGACGCGCGCATCACACTGCGCCCCGCGAACCGGAAGTGGAGGGAGGCCGGCCATGTCACTCACCGCCCCGCTGCCTTGATGCCCATGGCCCGACTTCCGGCCCAGGCCCCGCTTCGTCCCGTTTCTTTAATCTGCCGCCGCTGCCGTGGGTCTTCCGCTGGGGCTTCTTCTCCGCCGTCGGGTCCTCGGCGGCATCTCCGGGCTGAGGCGCTAAGAAACCGCGGTCTTCACTGCCGCTTCGGAGGCAGGGGGGGTCCCCATCTGCAGAGCCGCCGACATCGCCGGGCCATCGCTGCAGCTGCTCCTCCTCCTCTTCATCTGTACCCCGAAGCCCTCAATTTTCAGGATCCAAGCGAATCAGCAACAATTCAAGACGTCTTCCAGGTAGTGAATGACCTCCCACCTCCTAATCTAGCCCTGTATATACCCCCCTACCCTAGCAACCCCCCTGACCAATTACATGGCCCCACAGTCCTATAACTCCACCTCCCACTTTTCCCGCACAAAATACCCTGTACCTTAACCCCTTGCTAACCCTCAGGCCTAGCATCCCTCCTCAGTCATGTTGCCCTCCCTTGAGCCCTTTCAGGGCAGGCGTCCGGGCTTTTCTGTCTGAGGAAAAATACAATCAAAAGCGTATAGGCCATATAACATAATGCTGATACATAAAGCAAGTACAGTGGGTGCAGAAAGTATTCAGACCCCTTTACATTTTTCACTCTTTGTTTCATTGCAGCCATTTTGTAAATTGAAAAAAAAATCCCTGACAAAATCTTCGACGGTGCCCCCGGGACCGGGACCCCTCGAGCCACGGACCGCCCTTATCCAAGCAGCTCAGCTGCCCCGGGGCGCGACACCAACATAGAAAAGATTAGTTGTTTTAAGCATTATATGCTTATTCCTGACTGTGAGAATTGTTATGCCAGAGAAATATGAGCGTTGATATTATGTTTAGAGGGGATTGCCACATCAAGACTTGAGGCTGGTGCCTGACTGAAGGACAGTGAGGCGGTCAAACAAGGAGCTACTGAAACACATGGCTGCCAACAGAGGGGACCATGAGGAAGGACCTGTCCTGTAGATGTGTGTAGTACTCCATTGTGAGATATGAAGAGTCTAAACCCGATTAAGGAAGTGCTGCTGAAGTGCTTGCCAGCAGACTGTTGGAATCACAAATGAGATTTTGCAACTGTCAGCTCATTGTTATAATACCAACTGTCCACTTCTGCTCAAACCTATTGCTACATGAAAGACCCTATAACCATCAGGCTCATTGGGTTCCTCGGAGTAAAATTGGTGAATTGTTAAGGAATTTTAAGGTGCAATTTACTCAAAAGGACTCCCAGTCTTAGATACAGTTTCTTTTCTTATTTTGAGAGTCTAAAAGAGGAAGTATTTGGCAAAAACACAAACACTTTCCCCTGTTCCTTTTTTGGATATGATTCTTCCTTAAAGTGAGACTTGAGCAGATGTCACAATAACATTGTTCTGTTTTTAGGCACTAGAGGACGTTGTTTACTGCAGCACACCGCCATCTGGTGACACAGATAGGAAAATGCCAAAGTTTCCCCTTCTGCAGCTCCTGGGCTGCATTCTAGCAAGGTTCCTATAGTTTTTGTGCCCCCTTTTAGACCAAATTAAATACTTTATAAAGTTGTACCTTTTGGTATGCAAATCTTCTAAATTATCCATGGGGGCGGGCTGTCTGGTGTCCGTTACTGTCCCTCCTGCCGTCCCCCAACGCTCCATTTCATACCTCAGGACGCCGCCCAGTGCGCCCGTGGTCCCGCGCATGCGCCGTGCGACTGTACCGGGACTGTGCACTGTGTGCAGTGTGACCGCTGGTGACGTGTTGCGCAGGCACAAGATAATGGGCGGCGCTGTGATTGTCATCAGCAAGTGCCCGCCCATAATCTCGTGCCCGCGCTTTCCCCTCTGCCTCCAGCGTTCTGCGCAAGCGCTGGCCAGATGTCCCGACGTCACCTCTTTCCCATCTTGCCCTGGAGCAGGAAATAAATGCGAGGAGCGGAGCAGGACACCACCGGTTACGAGAGGTGACGTCGGGTCATCTGGCCAGCGCTTGTGCAGAACGCTGGAGGCAGAGGGGAAAGGGAGGGCACGAGATTATGGGCGGGCGCTTGCTGATGAAAATCACAGCGCCGCCCATAATCTCGTGCCTGCGCAACACGTCACCAGCGGTCACACTGTGCACACAGTGCACAGTCCCGGTACAGTCGCACGGCGCATGCGCGGGACCTCGGGTGCACTGGGCGCGTCCTGAGGTATGAAATGGAGCGTTGGGGGACGGCGTAAATCGGCAGGAGGGACAGTAACGGACACCAGACAGCCCGCCCCCATGGATAATTTAGAGGATTTGCATACCAAAAGGTACAACTTTATAAGGTATTTAATTTGGTCTAAAAGGGGACACAAAAACTATAGGACCTTGCTAAAATGCAGCCCAGGAGCTGCAGAGGGGAAACTTTTAGGTTTAGAGCAAAATTTCTGCTGAAAGGTTCCCTTTAAAGTAACTGCAGTTTTTTTTACATACATATTTTTTTATTTCTTCTTTAGAAAAAAATATAAACAAAGAAGCATTTAGAGAAAAAAAGCACCAAAATGACACTTAACTGTGAAGTTTTGGTGCTTTTTTTTTCTATAAACTTCTAAGTGGATGCTGAAAAAATACAGGTAAAAAATACCTCCACCCCCCCCCAACAAACGCCATTTTTAAAAGCAGAATCAGAGCTTTTCTGTAGTGTTGAAAATCATTAAAAATGTGGATTCCCATCTGCTCCAAAAACCCATCAAATAACAGGGAGAACGCATAAAAGAAAAAAACAGAAAACACGCAATATTCAGAGATTTTTACGATGTTGTGGGGTGCGGATAAATGAAGAAAATGTGCAGAAAATCACTGTATTTACACAATGTGTGAACACGGCCTCAGCGTTACATTTTTATTACCATTTTTTAAGGGTATTTAAACAAGAGACTAGGAGTAATTTCACATTTTTATGATAATTTTTTTTATTATTATTATGATTAAGTGCAAAAAAGGTGAAAATTTACAGGACATATAAGAACACGTTAAAACATGCAGCGTTACATGATGTTGACACACAAGGATGTGTGGGATGATAGCGCTTGATTGGAATTATTGGATGAATTTCAGATAATAAATATTATAATTTCATAAAACTCCGTCAAATACAAAATATAGGGATATTAGTCATGAATGTACATAATGTTTATACTATGCTGGGTTATAAATAGATATCCTGTTAACAGCCATAGGTTAAAACATGGATGTGCATTTGTTGCACTGTATGAACAATGGTTAAATAGCATATGCTTTCTTGGCTGAAAAAAAACCGGGATTGCAGCTTGAATGGCCACGTTATGTACATTACTAAATGGTTGAAATAGAAATTTTCAATCAACATAAATTGTGACCTCCACAGCTACAGCCGCAGTTTTATCAATACAGAGTATCATGCAATAAATAACATCACCATTCTGCAAATAGCCAGAAAAAAGTTTTTTGGTCTACTAAAATCTTGTAGCCTTGCAACAAAATGACAGTTTAAAGACACAGTGCACTCATGCAAGTGAATGGCTTTGCAGCTAATAGCGGTGGTTCAGAATAATCAGTTAAAGTAATTTCGTTATACTATAAACATGAAAAACCCATTACTACGTAGTTAATAGTGATGTAAGTTACCAAAATAAGAAGGAGTCAATCAAGGGCATATCATCCTATACCCCTATGTACATTTTGCAGTTGTAGCTTCTGTGACGCTCTGGACTAGCCAGGTAGTCACAGACATAACAACATACACACCCCCCCCCCCCGCCCTAGACAGTTACATCAGTCAGACAAAAACCCTTGTTGCCTCCCTCCAGGGTCTGATGTCCACACCAGGTGGGGGGGAGCCAGGTGGTTGGCCCCACCCACCGAGGAGTTCACAGGCCTGGAGGCGGGAAAAGCAGGCAGATAGTTTTTGGAGGTGAAAGTAGGAAGACACAAACTGCAAGTGTCTGGGTCGGAGCCAAGGCACTGACAGCAAGGTTGGCAGACGGTGGTGGCCATCTGCAGGAGGTAGTGAACCTCTGCAGAACCGTAGGACCGGGGTCGGGCGATGGCCCACCGGTACCGAACCGGGGAGCAGAGTGAGGCTAAGCACACAGGCAGGGCCATCGGACCCCGACCAGGCTTGGAGCCGCCGACTAGTCAAATCCGAATGTGACTGGAACCCCAGGGGTTTCCCAACAACCAAGACCCGACAGAAGGCAACAGTCCACACCGAGAGGATATACAGCCATAGGCTAGAGATCCAAGGGCCAGCGCTTGCGGGCAAAACCGGCTCCTACGGCACCTATACGCGGACTACCGGTGGGCAAGCACAGGAGTCAGAACATTCTAAAAGGTGCAGGGAAAGACAGCCGCCATCAGCCGTCCGGGGAGAGCACAACAACACTGCAGCCGGCTGCGGGACCCGTCCATCTGGCCGTGCATCTGCAATCCTGCACCCCAGCCATCCAGCCTCCCCGTTACACCACCGGGCTCCGGGATCACCAACCTCCTACCCACGGAGGGAGCAACATCCTAGCTGCTCCCTACCATCTCTCCCGGGATCCCAGTCACCAGCAGCGGTGGTGCCATCATCACCATGTCCCGTGGGTGGCGTCACGAACTCTCTCCCCAAACAAACCATCCCCTTTTCACTCACGGGTGAGGAGCGCTGCTCGAGTCCCTGGGTACGGCCCACCGCTCGAGCCACCGAGCAGCAGCAGCAGAAGCCCTGGACCCGCGCGTGGCGAGCGCGGCCCCTCCGCCCGCGACACTTCCTCCTAGGAAGCTACAACTGTGAAATGTACACAGGGGTATAGGATGATATGCCCTTGATTGACTCCTTCTTATTTTGGTAACTTACATCACTATTAACTATGTAGTAATGGGTTTTTCATGTTTATAGTATAACTAAATGACTTTAATGGATTATTCTGAACCACCGCTATTAGCTGCAAAGCCATTCACTTGCATGAGTGCACTGTGTCTTTAAACTGTCATTTTGTTGCAAGGCTACAAGATTTTAGTAGACCAAAAAACCTTTTTCTGGCTATTTGCAGAATGGTGATGTTATTTATTGCATGATACTCTGTATTGATAAAACTGCGGCTGTAGCTGTGGAGGTCACAATTTATGTTGATTGAAAATTTCTATTTCAACCATTTAGTAATCTACATAACGTGGCCATTCAAGCTGCAATCCCAGTTTTTTTTTCAGCCAAGAAAGCATATGCTATTTAAACATTGTTCATACAGTGCAACAAATGCACATCCATGTTTTAACCTATGGCTGTTAACAGGATATCTACGGTATTTATAACCCAGCATAGTATAAACATTATGTACATTCATGACTAATATCTCTATATTTTGTATTTGACGGAGTTTTATGAAATTATAATATTTATTATCTGAAATTCATCCAATAATTCTAATCAAGCGCTATCATCCCACACATCCTTGTGTGTCAACATCATGTAACGCTGCATGTTTTAACGTGTTCTGTATATGTCCTGTAAATTTTCACCTTTTTTTTTGCACTTAATCATAATAATAATAAAAAAAATTATCATAAAAATGTGAAATTACTCCTAGTCTCTTGTTTAAATATGAATTGTATGGAGTTAGCATAAAAATGCATATAAGTATGAAAATCTGGATTTCTTTGTTGGTACTAATTTTTTAAGGGTTTAATAGAAAAATAATCAATCATGACATGTTTTTATCCCATTTACTAATCACCATAAATAATCTGATCACTGTGGGGTTTGGGTCATTACGATTACAGGGATAACAAATATGTCCATGGTATTTGCAGATTTGTGATGTTTTATTATTATTATTATTATTATTATTATTATGAATAATAATATAATAATAAAAATAATACTAATATATATATATATATTTTTTTTTTTCAAAAGCACATTAAAATGTCATTGTTTTAATTTTTTTTTTATTTTTTAGTAATTTTATAGGAAGAAAAAAAAATCTCTTATTCTCCCACTGGAATACAGGTACATAGAAATACACTACTATGTACAATGTATCTCTGTTTACCAGTATAATCTGCCTGTGGAGTTAGAAGACGGCAATGCAGCTTCAAAATTGCAAAATTCCCCCACTGACATCAACACAGCCTGTGGCTCAAAAATGCATCTCCTACCTGCCATTGTAGAGGCTGTGGGTTCTAGTCCCAGAGACCCTCAAAGGAAAAGACCAAGTTACGTTTTTGTAATCCGAAAGATATTGACATTTTTGCAATTTTTGTTTATATTGTTTTTTTGTAACTTATGAGAACAAAACAATCTCATTCTTTTTTTCACCCCTAAACTACAGGTACATAGAAACACACTGCTTTGTACAGATTTATCTCTATGTACCTGTATGATCTGCTTCTCAGTTGTTTATTTAAATTATGTGCACAGAGATGCTGGCCGCACCCCCCAAGAAAGAGAAGGAGCTGTCGAGAAGCATGAGAGGAAGTAATGACAAAGCCCTGATGACCCAGTACAGCGGAACCAAGCCCTCAAATTGGGTCACTGTCACGGGTGCATCACAGGTGACTGACTGTCATGTGGTTTCTGGCAATAGAAGGTGACAGTGTTTGGCTGTGCAAACTGCTCCCTGACTTTCCATTGTTTCTGCTGTTAAAATTCATTGTAATAGGTAGCTTTCCTGCTGGATTCATCTCTCCCCCTTTTGGACTCAGCAGTAGCTTATCTTCCACCCAGCTGCTGATCATCAGTATTCTCTTGGTGCTTAAATGCTCCCTTCTTCCCTGGACTGATGCTGGTGATATTATTCAGTTCATTTTAGCTCTGGTTGCAAGCAAATGGCTTGTACTCCACTGTGGTATGGTTGCTGAAGCCGTGCTGAACTACTTACTGAGTCATCTGTGGATAAGTAGTTCATGCACTTTTGTGGCGCCCTAGGACCTGGTCGCCACAACAGCATTGCCCCTCCAAAGGGTTAATGCTGAGCCTGTAGGTAATTGGGGGAATCTTTGGCCAGTAAGTTCAACATCCAATGTAGTTTCTCCCTCAGGCCAGCAGGGGGAGCTCTGAACCTGGAGTTCCAGGGAGCATTCCTTAAGTCTGACCTGAGGGAGGAGTTAGAGTCAGTCTGTAGAGAGAGAGCAGAGAGTCCAGACGCAGAGTGTGCTGTATTGTGGAACTGGGGCCTGGAGCTGGAATAGCTTGGCCCAGTGAAGCAAGATTTGCAGAGAGGCACAGAAGAGACTCAGACATCGGAGTCTGTGGTTGCCAGGGTATAAAATCCTTCCCTGGTGGCCGAATCCGGAGGGCAGGAGAGCTGCAAGCCCCCTGGCCCATCAGCAATCTGGAGGTACAGCTGCAGTCCAAGGGCCCGGTGTGGACTAGCCTACCACACAGAAAAAGGGACGAACCACCGGTCCCAGCAGCAAGAGGGCCATTGCTAAATTCAGACTGCAGGGTCCTGTAGAAGAAAAGAAAGAACAGGGAGTAGGTCTCATACTCAACTGGCCAAAGAGATCACCCCCAGGCACTTCCAGGCCGGCCGGATCATCTGTACCACCTGTGACGGTCTCCCTGGACTACACTGTTGCCAAGTAAAAGAGGAGAAGGTAAAGAGACTACTGTTTGTGCCTGTTTCTTTCACTGCCTGTCGGCCCTGCACCGTATTATTCACACAACATCACTCACGAGCACCAACTGTTGCCCCGGGGCACCGCTCCACCTGTGGGGAGCAGGACCATCCAAGCTGCCATTCCATCAGCCCCGGAGGCCCCCTACAGCAGCGGCGGCTTAATAGCCGCAAACCACAGGTGGCGTCACGACATCCATAAAATTTATTCACCAGCCATATTTAACTGACACCCACCAGGGCCACGGAGTCGGGCCCCGCCACCACTGACGACCCCTGGACTAGTCCGGCCCGGCACCGGGTGTCCCATAGCCCTGGGGTGGGCGAGTCAATTTTGGCGTCACGAACAGGATTTCGTGCCCGGTCCCACCGGGTACTGTGCGCCTGCAGAAACTGTGCTTAAAAGACTGTGTTACTGTTTGAAAACTGCCGCCGCCATTAGCCTCGCTGAGCGCAGGAAGAGGGGGGGGCGTGCCCGAAAAAGAGCGCGAAGGGAGCGCGCCATCAGAGCAGAGCGCCGTTAACCCCGCGCGACACACCAGGGAATTTGTAAAGTGAACGGAGCCTGGTAAGGTTCACTAAGGGGGAGGAAGATGTCCGACTCAGAGGGAGAGCAGGTGGCTGCCATAGCCCGAGACGCCGCAGCACCGGCCCAAGTAATCCCAGTCGCCGTCGCCCCAGCCCCCGCTGTAGCGCCGGTAATGCCGATCACAATGCCGTACATCCCGGGAGCAGAATGGCTGCCGCAGTACACCGGGGAGTCACATACCCTGAGCGACTTCAGAGAAAGCCTGCACAGCTTGTTCCGGGTGTATCCGCTGACTGAGAGCCAGAAGGTGGGCATATTAATGGGGCAGCTAGCCGGCGCGGCCCAGCGTGAAGTGAAGTCCTGGCCTGATACAGATAAAGGGACAGCAACCCAGATACTGGCCAAGTTAGAGAGTACTTTCGACACCCGCACCGCAGCAGAAATAAAGATGAGATTCTTTGGGTGCAAACAACGGGCCACAGACTGCATAAGGGACTATGCCTTAACCCCATAGCGACGGCCTAACGTCTCAAGACGTCGGAAAAACAGGGTACTTATTCTGTTCCGACGTCTTGAGACGTCAGACCGGAAAAACCCTCTAGCGCCCCCCAGTGACGAAAAATCTCGGGGGTTTCAGCTACCGGGGGTAGCTGAGACCCCCCAGATTATGAATCGGGGTGTTTTTTATGCACCCTGTTAATGCGATCGCCGGTATACACCGTATACCGGCGACAACATAAAAAAAAAATGGCTGGTAAAATTTATTTATTTCTCATCTGACGTGATCAAACATGTCAGATGAGAAATAAATGTGAGCCCTTAGTGCCCCCAAAGCCCCCGGTACCGGAGAAATCCATCCACCCCCCCCCCCTCCGGAAAATCCAAGATGGCGCCGACGCGCGCTGAAAACTCCCGCCGCCGCCGCCTCTGCATTCATTTCCCTCCGATCTGAAATGATCAAACATTTCAGATCGGAGGGAAATGTCCCCCTCCTGACCTCTCCTCCGGTACACCGGAGCTCTTTGGTCCCTGGAGCCCCCTCCAGTTCTTCAGAGCCCCCCTCCGGAGCGTGCAAGATGGCGCCGACGCGCGCTGAAAACTGCCGCCGCCGGCTCTGCATTCATTTCCCTCCGATCTGAAATGATCAAACATTTCAGATCGGAGGGAAATGTCCTCCCCCTGACCCCTCCTCCGGTCCACCGGAGCCCTCTGGTCACCAGAGCCCCCTCCGGGTCTCCAGAGCCACCCCCCCTCCCCCGCATTCATTCTGCTCTTTCTGCCGCATGTGACACGTCACATGCGGCAGAAAGGTGTCCCCAGGTCCCCCCAGGTCCCACTAGGTCACCCCCCATCACCCCCCCCCCAGCCCCCGGTCATACGTTACCTGTCTGGTGATCCGTCCCGCGATCACGCCGCCTCCTTGAATGCTGGCGGCGCATGCGCAGACAGCGGCTATCAGCTGGATTCCTCCCCCGGTCCACAGTGGAGCAGCCTGTGCATCAGTGACGTCAGTCTTGCAGGGACACTGACGTCGCTGATGCACAGGCTGCTCCACTGTGGACCGGGGGAGAGTGAGTGCAGTAATCAGCAGTCTCTCCATGTGAGGAGTGTGGTCCTCACATGGAGAGACTGCTGTTCCAGAAAATGGGGGGTACGTTCTGTGAGCGTGCCCCTCATATTCTGGAATGAGGTTACTGCAGGTCACTCTGCCCTAAGTTGGACCGGGGCAGTGTGAGTGCAGTATTCTCAGATTACTGCACCCACACTGCTCATGGAGAGCTTGCTCTTCCAGAAAATGGGGGATACGTTCCCTGAACGTGCCCCCCATATTCTAGAAGATCCAGAGTCGCCGAGGGACCTCCAAAATGGATTACAGCGACCGTAATTTCTTTATTTTCAATAAATTGGGGAAAGAGGAATGTTTCGGGGAGTTTTTTTTTCAAATAAATTTTTTTTTTGTCTTTTTTTTTTGTCTATTACTTGACTGGGTTAGTGATGTCGGGTATCTGTTTAGATGCCGTGACATCACTAACCCCAGGGCTTGATGCCAGGTGACATTACAGCTGGTATCAACCCCATATATTACCCCGTCTGCCACCGCACCAGGGCGCGGGATGAGCTGGGGCGAAGCGCCAGGATTGGCGCATCTAATGGATGCGCCACTTCTGGGGCAGCTGCGGCCTGCTATTTTTAGGCTGGGAAGAGTCCAATAACCATGGCTCTTCCCACCCTGAGAATACCAGACCCCAGCTGTCCGCTTCACCTTGGCTGGTGATCTAATTTGGGGGGGACCCCACGTTTTTTTTTTAAAAAAAAAAACGCCTGGGGAGCCCTCCAAATTGATCACCAGACAAGGTGAAGCTGTCAGCTGTGGTTTGCAGGCTACAGCTGTCTGCTTTACCCTAGCTGGCTATCAAAAATGGGGGGGACCCCACGTCGTTTATTTTAATTATTATTTTTTTGGGGGGCTAAATACAAGGCTAGGCACCCTTTAGTGCCACATGAAAGGCACTAAAGGGCGCCAGCTTAGAATATGCAGGGGGTGGGACGTTATATATGTTTGACATCTATCCATTCATCCATTGTAGCATTTTAGGCTATGTGCCCACAATCGAGATTTGCAGCGTTTTGGGCGCAGAGTGTTTTCCCTGTGTCCATAACGCTGCATTGTGCAGTAGAAGCACAGTGGAAGGATTTTTAGAAATCCCATGCCCAATGTGCTTCTTTTCTCCGCCACATAAACTGACCTGTGGCGCAGCTTCCCGAGCCTCAGCATGTCAATTTATGCTGCGGAGATGAGTGTTCTCTGCAGGTAGCATAGAGCTCCACAGCGGCCTGAACCCAAATCGTGGGCATGGGCAGCTGCGTTCTCCCGTGGACAACACTCACATCTCTGCAGGAGGCTGACACTGTGTACTAGACGCCGTGTCGCTGGCTCATGGCCACATAGCCTAAAAGTGAGACATTGGTTGCTACAGCAACATTTTTGTGAAGTACCTGTGGATTCAAAATGCTTATTATACTCCTGAATAAAATCCAGTTTCCAAAATGGGGTCACTTGTGGGGGTTTTCTGATGTATAGGTACCCAAGGGGCCCTGCAAATGTGACATGGTGCCCGCAATTTATCTCAACTTTTCCAGAATTCAAATGGTGCTGCTTCCATTCCAAGCCCTCCCATTTATCCAAACAGAGGTTTTTGGCCACATGTGGGGTATCCCTGTGCTCATAAGACATTGGATAACAACCTGTTGGGTCCACGGTTTGTTGTTGTCTCTTGAAAAAGTGAGAAATTTGATGCTGAAGCAACATTTTTGTGAAAAAAATGAAAATTTTCAATATGGCAACCTAAGCTTATCAAATTCTGTGAAGTATTCGTGGATTCATACTGCTCACTATACACCTAGATAAAAGCCTTGAGGTGTCTTGTTTCCAGAATGGAGTCACTTGTGGGGGACCTCCACTGTTTAGGCACCTCAGGGGCTCTCCAAATGCAACCTGGCGTCCGCTATTGATTCCAGCCAATTTTGCAGTCAAATGGCACTCCTTCCCTTCCGAGCCCTGCCATGCGCCCAAACAGTTGATTTCCACCACATATAAGGTATCGCCAAACTCAGGAGAAATTGCACAATAAATGTTATGCTGAATTTTTTCCTTTTACTCTTGTAAAAAAAAAAGCTACCTGGTTGAAATAACAATTTTGTGGTAAAATGTTTTTTTTTTTTTTCATGGCTCAACGTTATAAAATTCTGTGAAGCACCTGGGGGTTCAGGGTACTCACCAAACATCTAGATAAATTCCTTGAGGGGCCTAGTTTCCAAAATGGGGTCACTTGTGTGGGGTTTCTGCTGTTTAGGTACCTTAGGGGTCCTCCAAATGTGACATGGTGCCCGCAATCTTTTTCAGCCAAATTTCCTTTCCAAAATTCAAATATTGCTCCTTTCGTTCCAAGCCCTCCCATTTGTCCAAACAAAGGTTTCAGACCACATGTGAGGTATCACCGCGCTCATAAAAAAGTGGTTAACAAACCTTGAGGTCAAATTTTTGGAATTACCGCTTGAAAAAGTGAGAAAATTGATGCTAAAGCAACATTTTTGAGAAAATTATTAAAATTTTCAATATGACAACGTAACGTTAACAAAATCTGTGAAGTACCTGTGGATCTAAAATGCTCACTATACCTCTAGATAGAAGCCTTGAGGGGTCTAGTTTCCAAAATGGTGTCACTTGTGAGGGGTTTCTTCTGTTTAGGTACCTTAGCGGACCTGTAAATGCAACATGGTGCTCGCAATCTATTTCAGCCAAATTTGCTTTCCAAAATTCAAATATTGCTCCTTCTGTTCCGAGCCCTCCCATTTGTCCAAACAGAGGTTTCTGACCACATGTGGGGTATCGGCGCACTCATAAGAAAGTGGGGAACAAGTTTTGGGGTCCATTTTGTTGTGTTAGTTCTTCTAAAAGTGAATAAATTTGGGTTAGAGCAACATTTTTAGGTAAAATTTAATTTTTGCTTTTTTTCATTCCACATTGCTTTTGTTCATGTGAAGCACCTGAAGGGTTAATAAACTTCTTGAATGTGGTTTTGAGTACTTTGGGGGGTGCAGTTTTTAGAATGGTGTCACATTTGGGTATTTTCTGTCATCTAGGCTTATTGAAGTCACTTCAAATGTGATGTGGTCCCTAAAAAAATGGTTTTGTAAATTTTGATGTAAAAATGAGAAATCGCTGATAAACTTTGAACCCCTCTAACTTCCTAACGAAAAAAAAATTTGTTTCCAAAATTGTGCTGATGTAAAGTAGACATGTGGGAAATGTTATTTATTAACTATTTTGTGTCACAGAAATCTCTGGTTTAACGGTATAAAAATTCAAAAGTTGAAATTGCTAAATTTTCAAAATTTTTGCCAATATTCAATTTTTTTCTTCAATAAACGCAAAAAATATTGTCCTAAATTTGGTACTAACATGAAGTCCAATATGTGACGAAAAAACAATCTCAGAATCACCGGGATCCGTTGAAGCGTTCCAGAGTTATAACCTCATGAAGTGACACTGGTCAGAATTGCAAAATTTGGTCTGGTCATTAAGGTGAAAATTAGCTCCGTCACTAAGGGGTTAAACTTGCAGACTGCACAGACAAAAACAAAGAACCGTTGCATCCAAATAAAAGGCCCGTCCTAATGAAATAAACACAGACACCATTTCGTTGGCAGATATCGGTCACAGCTTTACTGATATTATTATTTTACAAACTTTTCCAAACTCATTAAAACTTGTAATACATATTTTATAAACTTTTTCAAACTCTTTAGAACTTGTAAAACATAACTTGACTCCAGGTGAGAAGGGACACTCTACCACAGGACCAAGGACTTCCGCTCTCTCACCAGAATGCTGTTGACACATGCTGCTGTGACTTCACTGTACAAACATTTAGAAACTGTTAAAAAGAAAAACAAGTAAAAACAAGCATCAACAATAAAGAGGGAGGGAGGGAGAGCTGCTCCGGATCCTGGGAAACCAGGGGAAGAGGCCGGACACCGCCCCGGACCCCAATATATAGGTAGCAATTACACCCTATAGATAAAATTGGGAAATCGGGAGGGGCCGGGACGGTGTCCCCTCCCAAACACAGGAAGAGCAGGGCCTGGACGGGAGAGGGGGCTGGACAAATACAACATTGGAGGTTAACCCCTTGCTGCACAGTCTGGGGCAGTTTCATTATGCACTACACTGCCCACCAGGAGGCCCTGAAAGCAATTAAACAGGTGGACCCAGAGAGTGTACGTGAAGAAGACAAACTCCTAACTGAGCAGTTCATAGAGGGGCTCCTGTCAGACGGCCACAGGACACAGCTGCGTATCATGGTCCTGCAGAACCCTGCTCTGGACTTTGCAAAGTTTAAGGACCAGGCCATCCGGGTACTGAGAGATTCTACATCGAGTGACCCAGTACCCCTCCGGCCTCTTGCTATCACGTACCCAGGGGTGGTGCCTGCAACACGAGCTGCTGCGGGGGCTGAGGCGCAGTCCCTGGATAAGGATCCCGCTGCAGAGCTCAGACAGCAGGTCCAGGAGCTGACCAATACTGTAGCTGCCCTTGCCAAGACCGTGCAGTCTCTACAAGTGACTCCATCGCCTGCAAGAATCGAGTTGGCCTCCAGCCCAGATGACGTCCCATGGATGTGTCGCGGGCGGAGGAGGGGACGCCGCGCTCTCCCACTGCTGCTCGGGTCCGGCTGGCACTGCGGCCTGCTGCCGCTGCTCGGTGGCTCGAGCGATGGGCCGGATCCCGGGGACTCTAGTGGCGCTCCTCGCCCGTGAGTGAAAGGGGATTTTGGGTGTGGGGATTGGTTATTGTCCGTGACGCCACCCACGGTTGTGGTGATTTGTTGACACCACCGCTGCTCTGTATGGGGATCCCGGGAAGGATGGTATGGAGCAGCCAGTTGTTGTGTTGCCCCTCCATGGGTAGGGGTTGGTGATCCCGGGGCCCAGTGATGAGGTGGGTGATGCAGGGCTTGGTGGGCGCAAGGACGCGGGGGCAGCGCTATGCCTTGCGGTACTGTGGTACTCACTCAGCCTGAGACGTTGACACAGTTCTCGGTAAAACACACGGCTGGAAGGACGGTTCCCACGGACGGCTGCACTTGCTTTCCCCAGTAGGTGACGGTGATGGTCCCTCTGTCCTGCACCTATGTTGATGATGGTTGCGATGGGTTCCCACCGGTAACCCGCTCCCCGGCTTGGATATGGGCCGGAGGAGCCCTACTTTGCCCGCAGGCGCTGGCCCTGAGAAACTGGTGCCCTGGCGGTGGCGGTGTCTCTCCGTTACGGTTGGACTGTTGCCTTCAATCGGGACTTGGTTGTTTGGAGACAGACGTCCCCTTCACTGACGGATTTGGCAAATTATGGCGACTCCTAGCCTTGCCGGGATCCGAGAGGCCCCTGCCCTGGTGCTGACTGTTCTTCGTATACTGCTCCAGACCGCCGGGCCACTACCCGTCCGCGGTCCTTCCAGCAACCTCCGAGCAGTCCCCCTCCAGACTATCACCGCCGTCTGCTGACCTTGCTGTCACTGTCCTGGCACACAGCCGGACCAACTTCAGGCTTTACTACTGTCACTTCAGCTTCTCTCTTTAGCTCCACTACTACTTCCTTCTACTTTCAACTCCAACTTGAACTCCACTCTCAAGCTCTCCCTGAGCTAACTGTTTACTCCTTCTACTACTCTAGCTGTTCTTTCCACTTCTCCCTCCAAACTCTAACTGCCTGGTTCTTCCCGCCTCCAGGGCTGTGAACTCCTCGGTGGGCGGAGCCAACCGCCTGGCCCACCCCCTGGTGTGAACATCAGCCCCTGGAGGAAGGCAACAAGGATTTTGGTAGCTTGGGTGTTCCTAACTGGGGTGTAGGGTGTGGTGGTGTGATGACCTGTGACCCCTGGCTTGCCCAGGGCGTCACAGATGCGACAGAGGAGGATTCCGCCGACCCGAGGAAAAGACACAGACCGGTATGATTCAACTGGACAACCGATCTGCCGCCGCTGCAGCCAGGCGGGCCACATTGCAAGACACTGTCCTTTAAATGGGCCGAGCCTGGGGCCAGGGGCCAACCCCCAGGTGTAAAGAAGCCCGGCTCAACCCCCAGCCGCAGCAAGTATGTGGGAGGACGACCGGTCCTTCCTATTGTGCTGGATGGGATCCCTTTGAATGCCCTCCTGGATACGGGGTCCCAGGTAACAACCATCCCTTATAAATTGTACAAAAGATATTGGGCTGATTCAGACATTGACCATGGCCCAGATGATGATTTAACAATTGTGGCCAGTAATGGTCAGCCCTTGCCTCAAATTGGGTATAAGGAAGTAACCATTAAAGTGGGGCGGGTAGAATTGCCATGTCAGGGGATGATAATTGTACATATTGATCGCAAAGAATCTAACCCACTGCTAACCATTGGTACAAATGTGATGGAAAATTGTCTTGCCGAAGTGATAATTTTGTTGCAGCAGGCATCTGAAACTGCCAGCTCCGGGCAGCAGCGTGCCCTACAGAGGGAGATCAGAGCCCTGATGAGGAGGCAGCAGGTAGAGCTGGCCGGAGGAGAAATTGGCAGTGTGAGGGTAAGTGACCCCCTCCCCATTGCAATCCCCCCAAAAAGTGAAATGTTGATATGGTGTTGGGCAGCAATAGGCCTCAAGGGTCAAGATTACCCGGCCCTGGTGGAACCTGTGTATTCAGAAAGTAGGCCTGGAGTCCTGATAGCCAGAGGGGTAGCAGACGTCCGCAAGGGAAGAGTGCCTGTCCGCGTCCTGAATTGTGGGGAGGAGGAAGCCAAATTGCCCCGTACGCCACTGTAGCAAAACTGTACACTGTCAGTAACAATACCATCAAAGCAGTGGAACCCTTGATCCCGTCCGACCAGGCGGAAGACAATGGCTCCAAGGGACAGCTGGAAGACTGGTGCCAAAAATTACATGTGGGCACCGACTCCACCCCCTCACACCAAAAGCATGGGGTTTACCGGGTGGTACAGGAGTACGAGCGGGTCTTCAGCAAACACCCCCTAGATTTTCGGCAGGTAAAAGGGGTTAAACATCAAATCCCCACGGGTGATCATCATCCCATTAAAGAGAGATACCGCCCTGTACCCCCAGCACAGTATCAGCGTGCCAAAGAAATGTTACGGGAGATGAAGGAGGCTGGGGTTATCAGAGATAGTTGTAGCCCCTGGGCAGCTCCACTAGTGCTCGTAAAGAAAAAAGATGGTACAATGAGAATGTGCGTAGATTACAGACAAATTAACCGCATTACATATAAAGATGCCTATCCACTACCCAGAATAGAGGAGTCACTAACAGCCTTAAAATCAGCTAATTATTTCTCCACCATGGATCTCACCAGTGGGTATTGGCAGGTTCCCGTGGCAGAGGCGGACAAGAAGACTGCATTCACGACACCAATGGGTCTCTGCGAGTACAATTGTATGCCGTTCGGGCTCTGCAACGCCCCAGGGACATTTCAGAGATTGATGGAGTGCTGCTTGGGCCATCACAACTTTGAAACCGTGCTGTTGTACCTGGATGACGTCATAGTCTACTCCAAGACCTACGAAGACCACCTGAGGCACTTAGCAGAAGTGTTTGAGTCCTTGTCAGAGTATGGCCTGAAGATAAAGCCGTCCAAATGTCACCTCTTGAAGCCAAAGGTACAGTACCTGGGTCATGTGGTCAGCGCAGAAGGTGTGGCACCTGACATGGAGAAAGTCACCGTAATCAAGGACTGGCCAAGACCCACCACGGTAAAGGAGGTGCGGCATTTCCTTGGGCTGGTGGGCTACTACCGAAGGTTCATTGATGGTTTCACCAAGATAGCAGCGCCTCTTCAAGATCTCCTGGTGGGCCAGCCAAAGAAGGCTAAGAAGCAAAGCCCTCAATTTGAATGGAACAGCCATATAGAAACGTCTTTTTTCTGGCTGAAAGGGGCTCTCACGGGAGAAGAAATTCTGGCCTACCCTGACTACAGCCAGCCATTTATACTGTACACAGACGCCAGCAACGTGGGACTGGGAGCAGTTCTGTCCCAGTTGCAGGGAGGCAGAGAGAGGGTGATAGCTTACGCCAGTAGGAAGCTTCGTCCCACAGAAAGGAATCCAGAAAACTACAGTTCCTTCAAGCTGGAGTTCCTCGCTATTGTTTGGGCAGTGACTGAACGCTTTAAGCACTATCTGGCGTCGGCCAAGTTCACCATCTTCATGGACAACAACCCGTTGACACATCTGGCAACAGCCAAGCTAGGTGCGTTGGAGCAGCGATGGATGGCCCGGCTGTCTAACTTTGACTTTACCATCAAGTACCGGGCTGGCAAGAAGAATAACAATGCTGATGCGCTGTCCAGAATGCCTCACTTACCCGAGTCTGGAGAAGACCTGGATGAACTCGAAGAGATAGAGTTACCGGCTTTCCATCACCAAGGTGTTTCCCAGTGTGAGCATGGTGTAGGAGAGAAGCGCTCGAGCCAGCACGAGGTCTCGGTCAACCCATTACTCCACCATAATTGGGAAGAGACACAGAACGGTGACCCGGCCGTGCGATTGGTCAAAGAAAAGCTAGCACAAGCTGAGACCCATCTCGGTCCAGATGCTCCACAAGAAGCCCAGCAGCTGTGGAAGGAGAGAGGACGACTGTTCACCTACCAAGGCAAGCTCTGCAAGAGATATGTCAACTGGCGAATTAATGAACTCGTCTGGCAGATAGTGGTCCCACAGAGGGATGCTCCAATGGTCCTAGCAGCTTACCATGATAAAGCAGGACACTTCGGGTGGAAGAAGTTGGAGACCCTACTTCGCGATCGGTTCTACTGGGTGCACATGAGAAAGACAGTCAAGAAGTGGTGCCGAGACTGTGGTCCGTGTAACCTGAGGCGGAAGGATGATGCCAGCCAGAGGTCTCCCTTACAGCCAATTGTCACGAAGCAGCCCCTGGAGTTGGTGGCCCTGGACCACGTGAAGTTAACACCAAGCCGGTCAGGCTATGTGTACGCCCTCACCATTGTGGACCATTACTCTCGTTTCCTGGTAGTAGTGCCTGTGAAGGACCAGACAGCCAGAACAGCAGCTAGAGCAGTTCAGGCATACTTTTGTCGACCTCACGGTTATCCGGAAAGGGTACTGACTGATCAAGGTCTTGCATTCGAGGCAGAAGTCTTTCAAGAGTTCTGTAACATGTACGGCTGTAAGAAAATCAGAACAACACCATACCACCCCCAAACCAATGGATTGTGCAAGAAGATGAACCATGTGGTTATTGATATGCTCAAGACTCTACCTCTGTAAGAAAGAAACCAATGGCCAGAGAAGTTACCAGATCTGGTAGACCTGTATAACCATATCCCAGTAAACTCGACCAACTGCAGCCCTGCTTACTTGATGCGAGCAAGACCTGGCAAGTTACCTGTAGACTTTGAGATGGGAACTGTGTCACCTGAAGCGGTTCAAGAGATAGAAGATTGGGATACAGAGCGACAACAGCAGTACCACAAAGTCCAGGAATGCGTAGAAAAGAGCCTGTCCCAAGCAAGAACGAGACAAGAGCAGAACTACAATCAAACAGCCCCAGCAACTCCCTTAGCACCTGGAGAACAGGTCCTCAAGAAAAAGCGGAGGGCGCATAAATTAGATGATCAGTGGGAGAATGAACCCTACACCATTATTTCCTCCAACTTTGACAATAGTAAGGTATGCCTCATAAGCAAAGATGAAGGCAAGACCTATCAAACAGTTTCTAGAGACCGCCTGAAAGCGTGCCCTGAGCAGTGCAAAATCCAAAAAGAAGTGGAAGAAGTACAAGAATGTCCCCAAATTCAAGAAAAAGAGGAAGAGATGATACAAACAATCCTTGGAAAATTCCCCAAAACTTGGACCCGAATAAATAATGCCATAGTGGTACCAGTCTTGACGTTCCCGCAGTTGGTCGAGCCAGAGACAGAAGAGGTTCCAGATCCACCTAAGGAACTGTCCGCCTCAACACAAGATGACACGCCAGCAGTGGAACAGGAGAATCAACCCCGTCAGTGGTGAACCTGTCGTACCCTTGGCGACTCTCAGACCACGTAGGCAATCATCACACATACCTATCAGGGTTAGGCCTACCCGTAGTGCTGAGGTAGCAGACGCTCCAAATAGTCAGGGACAAACCCCAGAGCTACGCAGGTCCCAACGTAGCACTCGGGGACGGCCCCCTCCAAGGTATAGAGAGTAAAAAGAAAGAGTACCTATTAGAATGTAAATAGTTATTTAAAATGTCTGTAATGTTGTGTATAAAATGTTTTTTTTTATTTAAATGATTGAGTAAATGGACTATGGGTGGCCAACACTCTAACTGTACATAGTTAGCACCAGTGTGCTCAGCACTCCTGAATAAAAACCAGTCCGGCGTGCATAGAGTGGGGTCATCAATGCTCTGACGCACGCCCAGAGCCTACGTTGGGGGTTTTATCGCGGCGGGTCCCCCATGGAGCAGTGTAATGGACACCCGGCAGGGAGCCACACTGGACTCTTATAGTATTGTTTAAGTTGTAACGTTTAAGTAATGTGCCTCCCATAATGGGATGAAATGTTCTGACATGTTATGTTTTTTTTTGTTTCCTTCAGTCCGGGAGAACTGAGTTTAACTAAGGGGGAGTGTGGCGCCCCAGGACCTGGTCGCCACAACAGCATTGCCCCTCCAAAGGGTTAATGCTGAGCCTGTAGGTAATTGGGGGAATCTTTGGCCAGTAAGTTCAACATCCAATGTAGTTTCTCCCTCAGGCCAGCAGGGGGAGCTCTGAACCTGGAGTTCCAGGGAGCATTCCTTAAGTCTGACCTGAGGGAGGAGTTAGAGTCAGTCTGTAGAGAGAGAGCAGAGAGTCCAGACGCAGAGTGTGCTGTCTTGTGGAACTGGGGCCTGGAGCTGGAATAGCTTGGCCCAGTGAAGCAAGATTTGCAGAGAGGCACAGAAGAGACTCAGACATCCGAGTCTGTGGTTGCCAGGGTATAAAATCCTTCCCTGGTGGCCGAATCCGGAGGGCAGGAGAGCTGCAAGCCCCCTGGCCCATCGGCAATCTGGAGGTACAGCTGCAGTCCAAGGGCCCGGTGTGGACTCCAGCAGAGAAGCACCCGAGAGGGCCTGCGCAGCCTACCACACAGAAAAAGGGATGAACCACCGGTCCCAGCAGCAAGAGGGCCATTGCTAAATTCAGAGTGCAGGGTCCTGTAGAAGAAAAGAAAGAACAGGGAGTAGGCCTCATACTCAACTGGCCAAGGAGATCACCCCCAGGCACTTCCAGGCCGGCCGGATCACCTTTACCACCTGTGACGGTCTCCCTGGACTACACTGTTGCCAAGTAAAAGAGGAGAAGGTAAAGAGACTACTGTTTGTGCCTGTTTCTTTCACTGCCTGTCGGCCCTGCACCGTATTATTCACACAACATCACACCATAGACTCTCACAAGCACCAACTGTTGCTCCGGGGTACCGCTCCACCTGTGGGGAGCAGGACCATCCAAGCTGCCATTCCATCAGTCCCGGAGGCCCCCTACAGCAGCGGCGGCTTAATAGCCGCAAACCACAGGTGGCGTCATGACATCCATAAACTTTATTCACGAGCCCTATTTAATTGACACCCACCAGGGCCACGGAGTCGGGCCCCGCCACCACTGACGACCCCCGGACTAGTCCGGCCCGGCACCGGGTGTCCCATAGCCCTGGGGTGGGCGAGTCACTTTCCCTTGTGTGTCCTCCTTGTGTCTTCTTTTAGCAATTAGTAGGGCTGACGAAGAGCTCGTCCCTCCCGTACCCTATTTAGGGCCTAACTTTAGGGATACATAGGGTCAGTTATTAGGCTCGGCGCAAAGGTACGGAACCTATCTAGGGTGGTGAGGGACCAGCTGTAGGTTTGGTCAGGGGTCACCATCTCCCCCTTCCCTAGACGCAGGGGTCCCCTTCCCTTACCTCTCGCTTGGTACTTCCCCATACCTTGCGTGGCACAGTCCTTTTGAATCCTGGATGGTTGATAGTTATCCGATGGGATAAACCAGAAGGTGTAAGAAAAGGGTTAACCGGTCGGACTGAAGGTATACAGGAATCACAGGAGAATTGCAGGATGACTGCATAGTGTGAATGGATTCTAGGGCACTCCACACAACAACTGACCTCTCGAGACTCAATACTGACACACTTGAGTGTCTCTATCTGTGTATTAACCCCTTAGTGTTCAGACCAAATTTCTCAAATCTGACATGTCATTTTATATGGAAATAACTGTGCAATGTTACTACATATCCCAGTGATTTCGAGATTGTTTTTTCACAACATTATATTTTCTCAGGATGGTAAATTTAGGTTGATATGTTTTGCATTTATTTATAAAAGTACCAGAAATTTCCCGAAAATTTACAAAACTTTTTTTTTAGGGATCTATTCAGACTTGAAGGGACATCGAGGGGCCTATATATTGGACCCCCCCCCAAAAAAGTGATTCCATTTTAAAAATGCCCCGCAATATATCAAAACTGCTGTAGTTTATAAACCCTTCAGTTGTTTTTCAGGAATTAATGAAAAGTGGCCTGACAGGAAAGAAAATGTGAATAATGTTGCTAACTTCTAAACAGGCCCCTATAGCCAGCAGACTCCAAGGCCGTGAATTTCCATGGCAACCATCACAACCACACAGTCATGATCTCAGGGAGCGATGGGGTTAAAAAGCGACCCCCACACTATGTTAACCATCTAGAACCCCATGGAAACATATATGTTTTTTTCTTGCACCATGGATGACAAGGGACAATACAAGTCTATGGGTCCGTGTAAACATGGAATCCATGTGCCGTATGCTATACGTGTTTTACATTGAAATTCCTTTGTAAATTTCTATATCTGTACCAGAAAAAGACAGATAACACGTTGTCTTAAAACATACACACAGATGGCTGATAAAAAATAAACATGAATGGTCGAAACGGACCGTGTCGCATGTGAGTGAGGCCTAAATATGGAGGCCAATTGGGCACCAATGGGACTCGACAATATCAATATCAGCCTGTAGTTCTACATTCGCAGCATAGTGCCTATATGTTCAGGAAAACATCAGTCATGTAGTAAACGAAACCAAGGTTATAGCAGAAAACTGGAATTGGCTTCGCTGTCACTTTAAAAGGAAGCCATAACACTAGTTGGGTTCACAATGGATAGTGAGGGTGTCACAATAACATTGGGATTGCGAGGAACCACGCTCACAAGCTGTTACTCAAGCTAGTTGACCCTGTGCTATCCCTATTCTCAGGGCTACTCCTAATGGTGGAGTGGACTGAGTCTCCTGGCTCTTCTCCTGACTAGTCCTGATCTGATTCCCCTTCCCCCTCCCCCAGGGTGGGACAGGACAGGAGTGAGATGAAACCCACAGATAAAGACAGACAAGGGAAAAACCAAAACTCTGTCACACTGCACGCACACACAAAGGGAAAGACAATAAGAGATTCAAGATAAAAAAACAAGAGCAGGAGGGAAGTACAAAACAACAGGGCAAGAATCCACAACCGCACCAAACAAAAAGCACCACTAACACAACTTTCACCAGAGAGTCTGGGAGACCACACCTCACAGACCAACACAGAATGAACTATAGTTGGCATCGGTAGAAGGATTCCACCAGCATAAATAGGAGGGGAGCAGATGTGATAGGTCGGAAAGTCCTTTATCAAAATGATCAGTGAATATCCTGATGAAGGCATTTCCACTTTGAATCGTGTTGAATAAAATCACTTTCTAGGTATAATGCAGTCACTACTTACAGGTTGTATAAACAGAAGAGTACCAGGAAAGCTGGGGTCTGAAAACAGGAGGACACGTATGGATACAGGGAGTACACAGAGGTGTAGTCAGGTCACAATCCAGGGGTCAGAATTCCAGGAAGGCACGTTATAGTTTCAGGGAGTAAACTGAGACGTGGTCAGGTAACGGTCCGAGGTCTAAAGCCAGGAGATCACAACAGGGACAAGGAGCGGGAAAAGAAGAGTCAAACAGTCTGGGGTCAAAAAACAAAGATCAGAACACTAGCAGAAACACAGGCCAACAGCACAAAAACAGAACCAGAATGTACGACTGGCAAGGTTCAAGGGAGCATGCTCAGTAATGAAGAAGATCAATTACCAGAAAGATGAAACACCTGAGTAATCAATCAACCTGCAAACTCAGAAGCCCAGGAAAACACAGCAGAGCATCTCCTAGTGTGCAAGATGCTCTGCACAGAGGAATCGTGACACTACGATTCTCTTTCATTCCTTTCCATGGCAGCGTGGATGTTAACATTCTCTAGCTATTGTCAGCTATTTGATTTCTCGGGGTCTACAGCAGTCATGTTCACGCGCTTCACGTGGTTGTGTCATACACAATCCCACCAGGTGAGCCATTCCTTTTGGCTTCACCACAGCTCTGACACTACTGTCTATTCCGCATTTAACTAGTGGGGTTCAAGTATCCCATCAATGACAATGTTCTGAAAGGCAAAAGAGGCGTCCACTTTAATCAATACTTTTTTTGCAGTGAAGGTGAACCGATGACAATGTGACCATTTATTCCGCCATCTGATGCACATTGTTTGGAAACATGGCAGCGATTCTCCAGCAGATCAACCACAAGGGAAATGGAGCTTTACATTACACCATTCTTACTGAAATCAGTAACCGGTAACGGTCGTAGTATTGCAGGGATGTGCAAACACTTTGTATTTTGTTTCCACTCTCAACAGCAAAAGAAAGTTTGGGGGGAAATCCCTCTACTCCAATTTGCATCATAGATAACTCGAGTGAAAATTCACTTTTATCAAGTACCGTAAATATTGCTATGGAACATCGCACTAAAAGTTCAGAATTATATCACGTTAATTGAGTCATTTCAATGGCAAAATGTCGTTATTTGGAAATCCTCAAGAATGTTGACAATTATGGGACGTGCAACCCATTTCCACCTAAAGCAGATTGCTGCAATCACCAACAACTAAAACTATAAAAGGAGAACAGAAGAGCACAGCGTAGTGGAATTAGAGACGGTACAATCTCACTAAAATGTGGAGCCCAACCCTCATCTACCTTACTGTGCTCATCATATGCGGCACTCAGACTGGTAAGTGTGTCTATACCTGTATGTAAGGAGGAGATGACACTGCTGTGTGCACTGTGCTGTGTATACAGGTCATGGTGTAGTAATGTGAGGCGATAGATGACACTGCTGTGTGCACTGTGCTGTGTATACAGGTCATGGTGTAGTAGTATGAGGAGGAGATGACACTGCTGTGTGCACTGTGCTGTGTATACAGGTCATGGTGTAGTAGTGTGAGGAGGAGATGACACTGCTGTGTGCACTGTGCTGTGTATACAGGTCATGGTGTAGTAGTGTGAGGAGGAGATGACACTGCTGTGTGCACTGTGCTGTGTATACAAGTCATGGTGTAGTGTGAGGAGGAGATGACACTGCTGTGTGCACTGTGCTGTGTATACAGGTCATGGTGTAGTAGTGTGAGGAGGAGATGACACTGCTGTGTGCACTGTGCTGTGTATACAGGTCATGGTGTAGTAGTGTGAGGAGATGACACTGCTGTGTGCACTGTGCTGTGTATACAGGTCATGGTGTAGTAGTGTGAGGCGGAGGTGACACTGCTGTGTGCACTGTGCTGTGTATACAGGTCATGGTGTAGTAGTGTGAGGAGGAGGTGACACTGCTGTGTGCACTGTGCTGTGTATACAGGTCATGGTGTAGTAGTGTGAGGAGGAGATGACACTGCTATGGGCACTGTGCTGTGTATACAGGTCATGGTGTAGTAGTGTGAGGAGGAGATGACACTGCTGTGTGCACTGTGCTGTGTATACAGGTCATGGTGTAGTAGTGTGAGGCGGAGATGACACTGCTGTGTGCACTGTGCTGTGTATACAGGTCATGGTGTAGTAGTGTGAGGAGGAGATGACACTGCTGTGTGCACTGTGCTGTGTATACAGGTCATGGTGTAGTAGTGTGAGGAGGAGATGACACTGCTGTGTGCACTGTACTGCGTATACAGGTCATGGTGTAGTAGTGTGAGGCGGAGATGACACTGCTGTGTGCACTGTGCTGTGTATACAGGTCATGGTGTAGTAGTGTGAGGAGGAGATGACACTGCTGTGTGCACTGTGCTGTGTATACAGGTCATGGTGTAGTAGTGTGAGGAGGAGATGACACTGCTGTGTGCACTGTGCTGTGTATACAGGTCATGGTGTAGTAGTGTGAGGAGATGACACTGCTGTGTGCACTGTGCTGTGTATACAGGTCATGGTGTAGTAGTGTGAGGAGATGACACTGCTGTGTGCACTGTGCTGTGTATACAGGTCATGGTGTAGTAGAGTGAGGAGGAGATGACACTGCTGTGTGCACTGTGCTGTGTATACAGGTCATGGTGTAGTAGTGTGAGGAGGATGTGACACTGCTGTGTGCACTGTGCTGTGTATACAGGTCATGGTGTAGTAATGTGAGGAGATAGATGACACTGCTGTGTGCACTGTGCTGCGTATACAGGTCATGGTGTAGTAGTATGAGGAGGAGATGACACTGCTGTGTGCTCTGTGCTGCGTATACAGGTCATGGTGTAGTAGTATGAGGAGGAGATGACACTGCTGTGTGCACTGTGCTGCGTATACAGGTCATGGTGTAGTAGTATGAGGAGGAGATGACACTGCTGTGTGCACTGTGCTGCGTATACAGGTCATGGTGTAGTAGTATGATGAGGAGATGACACTGCTGTGTGCACTGTGCTGCGTATACAGGTCATGCTGTAGTAGTATGAGGAGGAGATGACACTGCTGTGTGCACTGTGCTGTGTATACAGGTCATGGTGTAGTAGCGTGAGGAGGAGATGACACTGCTGTGTGTGCTGTGCTGTGTATACAGGTCATGGTGTAGTAATGTGAGGAGATAGATGACACTGCTGTGTGCACTGTGCTGCGTATACAGGTCATGGTGTAGTAGTGTGAGGAGATAGATGACACTGCTGTATGCTCTGTACTACGTATACAGGTCATGGTGTAGTAGTATGAGGAGGAGATGACACTGCTGTGTGCACTGTGCTGTGTATACAGGTCATGGTGTAGTAGTGTGAGGAGGAGGTGACACTGCTGTGTGCATTGTGCTGTGTATACAGGTCATGGTGTAGTAGTGTGAGGAGGTGACACTGCTGTGTGCACTGTGCTGTGTATACAGGTCATGGTGTAGTAATGTGAGGAGATAGATGACACTGCTGTGTGCTCTGTGCTGCGTATACAGGTCATGGTGTAGTAGTATGAGGAAGAGATGACACTGCTGTGTGCACTGTGCTGCGTATACAGGTCATGGTGTAGTAGTATGAGGAGGAGATGACACTGCGGTGTGCGCTGTGCTGTGTATACAGGTCATGGTGTAGTAGTATGAGGAGGAGATGACACTGCGGTGTGCGCTGTGCTGTGTATACAGGTCATGGTGTAGTAGTGTGAGGAGGAGATGACACTGCGGTGTGCACTGTGCTGTGTATACAGGTCATGATGTAGTAGTGTGAGGAGGAGATGACACTGCTGTGTGCACTGTGCTGTGTATACAGGTCATGATGTAGTAGTGTGAGGAGGAGGTGACACTGCTGTGTGCACTGTGCTGTGTATACAGGTCATGGTGTAGTAGTGTGAGGAGGAGATGACACTGCGGTGTGCGCTGTGCTGTGTATACAGGTCATGGTGTAGTAGTATGAGGAGGAGATGACACTGCGGTGTGCGCTGTGCTGTGTATACAGGTCATGGTGTAGTAGTGTGAGGAGGAGATGACACTGCTGTGTGCGCTGTGCTGTGTATACATGTTATGGATTGGGAACAATTTCCAGATTTGCATATTTTTATGTACCTTATGCTAACTCCACTATAATGTAAATTTGAAAAATAGGACCACATAAATATAAAACTTGATTTTATTAAAGATTAACATTAAAATATATTATATTTCTTCAGTGTATAAATCACAGTTAAATGAGCTTCAAACCTCATATATACAAATATGTACAATAGTCAGTCGACATTATAAAAGAGTCACTTTTACATACCTCCCCACTTGGTGACCTCAGAAGTAGCAGGTCATTGGATTGGGCTTTGGTCTTTATAAAACTATGGGTTCCCAAATTTTCAGGATATCTTTGCCTTTGGAGGTCTCAAGTGGAAGACTTGAATACTATATTTCCTATCATGAATTTAGCTTTCTAGCAATAGAAAATATGGCCAATATATCGCCATCCATCTGTCCGATTTTAATTTGTAGCTTGTAAGCAAGCCTCACAGTGATGTGAATAGATGCTTTGTGTTCACCATTTCATCACAATGCCGAAAATATATCTCCCATAACTATGCCTTCCACAAGAGCCCCAATATTCATAACTTAACATTGGCTCTGAAGCGTCTGGTTACAGTTCTTTGAAGTCAGACAGAGGTGACTCTGGAGGTGACACCCTGTTTTCCACAAAAATAAGACCTTCCCCCGAAAATAAGCCCTAGTAGGATTTTTAGGACTTTTTTGAGTATGCGTAAAATATAAACCCTACTCCAAAAATAAGCCCTAGTTGCTGTTCTATAAGGAAGTGTCCAAGCAGCTAAAAAAGTTAAAGATACAGCAGGACTCTTCATCAAAGAAACAGACATACCCAACGGAAAGGAGGCACTCCAAAAAGAAAGCACCCCCCCCTAAAAAAAAATTGCACACATCAGACCCCAAACAATTATAACTAGCAAGTGCTGATGGTGGATGGGCTCTCACACAGAGCATTGCTGTGAGGTCCCTCGCCGTTCCAGCTGCAGTGCACTACGGCTCTCAAACAGATCGGGTACCGGTATCACTCCACGTGAGTGATACTGCTTCCAGTCACCAGGGGGAGCCAACTGCTGTAGAAGTCAGGGGGACCTGACAGTGACACAGATCTGTATGTGAGAGCCCATTCACTTGCCAACTCTAATTGTGTGAGGTCTAGTAAATTTGATTCTATTAGGGGGTAAATTAGCAGTACACAGAGAATAATAACTTTAAGCAGGTAATTTAACCCTTTGTGAATATGATCTGTACCCACCACTATAGGACTGGTTCTGCACCATGAGAATAGTGGATCAGATAAAAAAATGTGCATCTGAACCAATAATGGAGTTACCACAAAATGCTGATGTTCCAGAACGTGATGACTTAATTATATTTGAATAAATATTGATTATTTTTTTTTGTTCAAAAATAAATGTAGATTTTTGTTCATGGGAAAATAGAAGACGGCCCCTTAAAATAAGCCATAGAGCTTCTTTTAGATCAAAAAAATAATATAAAACCCTGTCTTATTTTCGGGGAAAGCCGGTACATTTGTCGCTTCTCAGCTTTTGGTATATACAGAAACCAGGCTTTATGTCTGCTATCCAGCAGCTGTATCAGTTCAATTACCTATATGCATTGGGCACAGTCATTTGGAACAGAAAAGGGTCTTCCCCAAACTGTTCCCACAAAGCTGGAAGGTACAATTGTCCTTCATGGAACTAAGCAGGCCGAGGCAGACCCCTGATTACAAGCCCATAGCATTATCCCTCCTCCCCCCAAAACCTCTACAGACGCTGGGGCCTCAGTTTCGCTCTTGGTGTATAATTTATGGGATTATGTCATTTATCTTCTTTTTGCAGTATCTTCCCTGAGGTGCACTCAATGTGAAAATCAGTGTAAAAGTGCCACTACATCAACCTGTCCCGCTCGAAATCGCTGCTTTTCATTGTCCTTTAGCCAAGGTGAGTATATGCAACATAAGCCCTATTGTTTTTTTTCATGTGCTGGTGAAGAGGGAAGTGGGTGATGGCGGCAGGGCTTCCCCTAACGTCATGAAATGTGTATGTCCATGTTGTGCTCCTGTTGGGATATGAGGCATTAGTCATTATGTTCGGTGTTACCTTCATCTTTACTTGCGGGGTCCTCGTCATAGACCGGGAGAGCGACATAAAGAACACGCCAGTCTCTGGAAAACAAACAGGAACCTTTCTATTGCTCTTCTTCCATACTTCAAGCCCCTAGGACCGATCGTGCTGTGTCTGCTCTCCTAGGGGGAAACTTCTCTCTTCCTGGCACTCGCCCTGGGCACTATCCTCCAGCAGCTGAGTCCTTTGTAAGATTTCACCCCTCTGTATCCTTTCCGTGCGGCTGCCGTGTCTCACTCGGGCCCTGGGATGCGTAGAAGCTCTCGACCAGTTCAGGGTCCCGCCGGTGGTTTTACTGTACCCCGACGTCCCACCGTTCACAGGATGCCCTACAGCCCATCCACAGGGTGAGGTCTTGACACACGGGAGGATTCCTCTTTTCCAGGACAGACCCTAACTCTGGGTCACTGTCCGTATACTTCAGCTCCTGCTGCTTCACTGGACCCTAACTCCTCTGTTCTTTTAAACCTTCTAATCACTCCTCTCTACTATTTCTGTCTTCTAGTAACCTCATTGCTCCTCTTTCTGTGCCCCTGTTCTATCCTATTAACTAACTACCACTGCTTCCCACTCCTGCTCCTTCCCTAGTTGCAACTAAAACATCCTACCTATATAAAGTACTTAACTGTCCTATTATTATTATCCTTAACCCCTTACCTAGAGTGCTCCTGACACGTCACACTATGTCTCTCGCCGGACAGCACGAGGGGCCAGTACTCTACATTACACAGTATTTACCTTTCTTACCCTAAAACATGTAATATCTGCGGCCACTGGGTGGAACCGAACGCCGCGCCTGTTCAGCTTGGCTACATCCTGCATTTATATATATACATTATACCTTTTATATACAATAACTTTACAATACACTAGTACGTCTACCTTTTAGTGGGCTGTAATTTTTATTTATTTTCTTTTTTGTGTCATTGTGGGGGAGAGGAAATTCGGAACATTTTGATTTATTTTTATTGCATTTTTGTAGCCGAGAGAACCCCCAAAACTCAGAAATTTTGTCATTTAATTTTTTTTGCTTTGATGTATTATTTACATAATATTCGATTGTGACAAATGGGACATTTAAAGCCTGCTTTACACCTTACGATTTCGCATACGATATCGTATGCGATGTGACCCGCCCCCATCATATGTGCGGCACATTCAATTTGTTGACCGTGTCGCACAAACGATTATTTGCCATCACACGTACTTACCCTTCCATACGACCTCGCTGTGGGCGTCGAACATCCACTTCCTGGAGTGGGAGGGACGTTCTGCGTCACCGCGACGTCACGTGGCAGCCAGCCAATAGAAGCAGAGGGGCGGAGATGAGCGGGACGTAAACATCCTGCCCACCTCCTTCCTTCTGCATTGCCGGTGGGAGCCGTGGGATGCAGGTAAGATGCTGTTCATCGTTCCCGGGGTGTCACACACTGCGATGTGTGCTGCCTCGAGAACATTGAACAACCGGACGTTCAATTTTTAGTAATTGAACGACGTGCGTGCGATCAACGTTTTAACGTTCAATCGCAATCGCACGGAGGTTCCACACGCTACAATGTAACTAACGATGCCGGATGTGCGTCACTTACGATGTGACCCCGCCGACACATCGTTAGATAAATTGTAGCGTGTAAAGCCCGCTTAAGGATACATTAATAACATATTTGCTTATTTTTGTATATCTTTATTTTTGTACAAGGATGTAATATTTTTTTTTTCAATTAACACCTACAAAATAATGCTTTACAAAGCTGGTGGGGAATGGGGAATATACCGCTCTCCCATGCAGAAAAAAACGATCCAGACGGAGATCAAAGTGATTTTATTTTCAACCCATTTCAGCAAAACCTCTCAACTTCATCAGGAGTAAATCACACACTGATGAAGGCGAGAGGTTTTGCTGAAACGCGTTGAAAATGACATCACTTTGATCTCCATCTGGATCGTTTTTTCTGCACGGGAGAGCGGCATATTCCCCATTCACCAACAGGTTTGTACATCGTCCAGTGTTTGATACTCAAACAACCACTGGAGGTGAGCTTGTTATATATCTTTCCCATCTCCCTTCAACACAGAAAAGACCCTATTACGCTCCTATTTTTTTCCAGATTTTACCTCCTCTTCCATAAAATAATGTTTCAATCACTTTTCACTTTTTTTCTAAGATCTTAGATTAATCGCTTGTGTCTGGGCTTCATAGGGGCACCAAGATGATGGCGATGGGGGACTTCTGTAAGGCCATTGTTGACAAAGTAACCATTAACACCCAACAACTGTCCTAATGGACACCCATAACAGTTTAATAGAGGCATCAAAATGGTAAAACAGCGAGAATCAGAGCTCGGGACTGATTACTGAGGGTCTGACTGCAGGATCCTCCATCAGGCTGGAGCACAGGGCTCTGAAATGTTGTGTTAGAATTGCGAAGAGGCTCGGAAGACAGGTCTCCACTCCGATTCCTTGTCTATGGGACTGCTGTAGAGAACCAAGTATCACAGTCCCATGGGAGATTCAGAGCCCCATTCTTGAGATCAGTAGGAGACCCTCAAGTCGGACTCCAGCGATGACCAAGTTATCATCTACCCTGTGCCTAGGAGATAACTTGCTGAGTTTGACAACCCCTTTTAATGTTGCCTCCTTGCAGGAAATTTGAAGCCTTCATGATCCTGACAGATAGTTGATTAAATATTTCCAATAAATCCCGTAAATCGGCGTCTTACAATGTGAGTTCTTTCTGTTGCAGGTAACGATGAAGTTAAACTAAAAGGTTGCACTCCACCGGAGTTATGTGATGTGCGCCCTCCTTTTGTACCAGCTGGTACTTCATTCAAGTCAAGCTGCTGTGATACGGATCTGTGCAATTCTGCCGTTACCAACAAGATGTCCCTGATGGCGGCCGGCTTCCTGGCCCTGGTGTCTCTCTATGCTTCCAGGTTTTGATCCGTTCTCCTGATTTAGCAGCTTGTATTACACACAGCGTCTTCCTTTGTACCTTGCGGAGGACACATGGCATTTATACTCGTATTACCTATGCTTATCCAATAAAGCAAAGTCTTGATATATTTTTTGTTATTGTTGCTTATCTACCTCCAAAATCTGCTGACTCCTGTCCTGGATCCCGACCAGGACTCACAATGTGATTCCCCTCTCTTAGATCAAAAAAAAAAAAATGGGTCTGCACTCAGACAAGTGGGTGGTGGTGCAAGTGAAAAATGGGTCCAATCCAAGATAATAAATAAATTCACTGCACTCATAGATTGTGATGCAAAAAATCTTCAAATTTATTCTCATTCGACGTTTCGACCCCACCTGGGTCTTAGTCAAGAGTCGCTAGGTGAAAGAAACATACAATAAATCAAAATGGAGTAATCACAAGAATATATATATATATATATATATATATATATATATATATATATATATATATATATATATATATATATACACACACACACACACACATACATACATATAACATATACAATAATTTTACAAGGTATTTACAAAATATATACATATATACATAGAGAGAAATATATCAAGGAGAGAATATATCACGGGTAATAATTTGAAGAGTATATTAATATCCAATAGTCAATTTCGATCAATAAGCATTAAGCTATAAATACGTAATATTGACTGATCTGCAGGGTTAGATATGTATAGATATTAAATAATTGTGAAGCCCCACAGGTGTTGTGTCGGTGCATTACCTTCAGGGACTCCACGTAGATGGATCTGGTCACAGGTAGGAAACCTTCTTTCTTGATTGTGACGCCACTCTCAGATTTGCGGTCAGTGGGGACCGCCACTGCAGGTTAAGGGATGCCTGGGGCTGATGGTGGGTGCAGCCAGTTGTAGTAGCCTCCTGAGAGTGAGGCAAGCCCCAGGGCCCTGTGGAGATGTGTAGAACTACAAGGCGCAGAATGACTCCACACAAGCAGGATGTCTTTCAGGGTTTTTACTCACAGTTGATGGCAGGGTGAGTGACCCGGGCGTAGCTGGGATGAACCAAGTGGGAACCAGGTGTCCTTCAGGCTGACTTGTGAGGGTGACTACTAACTCGCCTTCCTTAGCCCTTGGTGGTTTGGGGTAACCCCGACTTTGAGTCCCTATGGGGGTCACCCAGGGAAGATGCTGCAGCCTCTCTCCCCTTCGTTTGCCGTTTGCTTGTCGCCTGGACCAGGCCACTCCAGCTGCTTGCCTCCTGTGACCTATGGGCCCTAACTGTGGCTACGTGGCTGCGGCTTTTGTGGTGTTGTGGCGTGGGCTTTGAGAGCCCCACACCGGCAGGTTTAGCAAAAGAAAGCTGGATCTATCTCCGCTTCGGGATCTGCCGCCCGTTTGGGCCTGGTACTCTCTAGCAGTCTCCTTACTTCCCACTCCGTTGCTCTCTCTCTAGCTGAAGATGGATTTCGGGTAGCACTCCTAGTTGACCGTTCTCCCCCGTCAGTAGCCACTGCGCGGGCGCTGTCAGACTGCACAGCCCCAGGGATCTGCTCCTCACTCGAGCTCCCTGAACTCTACACTGCTCTGGCTCACTGCTCCTCCTCTCCTGTTCTTGCCTACGCCACCTAGCAACCAGACTCTCTTACCACACCCCTTGAGTGGAGATGGAGGCTTTTGGCCCCCTCCACTATTCCAGTGGAGGCGAAGGCTTTTCCCCCTCCTGGGATCCCCAGGGGTCCTCTCAAAGGTACATGTGTGAGACCTGATCACTATGCGCCTGTGTACCACACCCCAGTCAGCCTTCTGGATTACCTGTGTTGTACTGTCCCCAGCATGGGTGCAGTACTCAGTGGTGCCTGACCAGGTCAGGGGCGCCACATTCCCCCTTAGTTATCACCAGCACGTCCTCGGGCTGCAAGACAACATTTTAAAATGCATAAAACATTAAAACATGGTAAAACATTTTAAGACCACCAGCTATCATACATCACCACCCTCCACCCACAAGTCCGTTAACCACCCAGACCCTCTCACGTTGGCCGCGCCTTCAGCCACTTCTGGCAGGATGTTGAGGCGGCTTTCCTGGTCTGGTAGTTTCAGGGTATACCTGGCCTGGTGGAGTCGCGCCTTCAGCCACTTCTGGCAGGATGTAGAGGCGGCCTCCACAGTTGGTGCTGACCAGGTACCCTCTTTGTGGTGGAGAGCCAGGCCCCATAAACAGGCATGCTCTCTGGTCGCAGGTGAGCCAAGGCCCTATATACGGACGGGCTCCTCCTGGTTGCAGACGAGCCAAGCCCCTAAACAGGCTGACTCTGGTAGTGGTGCCTCTGGTGTAACTATTTACACTGCGAGAGTTTGTGGCTATAGCCAGTTCATAGCCTTAAGGTTTATGGTTTTCTCACACAAGTTTATGTGGGCACATACTTAAACGTAAACGTTGCAAAACTTCAAACTTTTCAAAACTTTAACTTGCTGTATTCTTTCTTCTTGCTTTATGTGAACTTTGCTCCTGTTTCCTCCTTACCAGGGCTTGGGCCTGTAGGGCTGGGGCATCTGTTACTTCCCGTGCTTTTATCGTCTGTTTCTTGATCCTTTCTTTCCTCTTCTTCAGTGTCTCTGTCTTCATCTTCTGTTGTGACTGCAGGGCTTCTGCAAGGACTTCTAGGACATGGTGCAACATCTAGGGCATACCAGCCTCTTTCTCCCTGATGCATAGTGAACTCCACTGAGTCTCCTATCTTCAAATTTCTTCCAGGGTGTCCTCTGGGCAAATGGGCTCTCACATCCCTTCGATTGACGAAAATCCCTTCCTTCACACCAGGTGATACTATAAAGCCGTATCCTGATTTGAGGCTGAAATCTTCGACAATTCCTCGACGCAGGGGTCCTCTGATCTGGGGTTTGAACCTTCTCAGGAACCGTTTCTCCTCTAAGTCTCTGGCGGTGACTTCGTCTTTCTGCTCAGGAGATTGTGATGTTGGAGGATACTTTGTACTACCGCCTCGGCGCCGTGTCTTGCGGGCTGGATTCTGCGAAGTACAGCTTACAAGCTCCCAGGTGGGGCGGTTGGGCAGGTCTTCTTCAGCAGGAGGTGTCAGGTCTTCCTCGTCCCAGCGGGAATATGGCAGCATCTCCGGCTCTGGGACTAGCACTGCTGCTGGCTCCGGGGGCAACTCCTCAGCTTCTTGCCCTCCTCTCCCCCTTAGTTCTTCGCTGCACTCTGGTCGTGGCAGCGCTGGGGATGAGTGTTCCTCAGCTGGCCCAGGCGGTGGACTCTTCGGCGTGGTTGCTGCAGGGGTTGCCTTAGGGGTGTGCGGAGGGAGCATGTACTGGTCCACCATCTCCTGTGGGAACTTGGCCTCCAGGTCAGCCTTCAGCTGCCAGTATGCGGGGTCCTCACCTACCAGGGATTTCCTAGTAGGGACTTCCTTAGACTGGGGAGCGGTGTCTGCTCTGGCCCTGCAGGCCGGGATAAATGGTGATGTAGTCTTTTCTTGGCGGGCCGCGCAGGGCATCGCTGCGGCGGCCTGGTCTTGGCGGGCCGCGCCTGGCATGGCGGCGGCCTGGTCTGTGCGGGCCGAGCCTGGCGTGGCGGCGGCCTGAATCTGCGTCGCTGTTGCGGCCAGTTCTTGGCGGGCCGGACTGGGCATTGCAGCCGCGGTCTGAATTGGCGTCGCATCCTCAATGGGGTCCGTGCAGGTGGAGCTGGGCGTCGCTGCAGTGATCGGGGCTTGACGGGCCGCACCTGGCGGGGCTGCGGCCTGGTTCAGCATCTCACTTGCGGCTCGGACGAGCGTCGCTGCTGCGGTGGGGTCTTGGCGGACTGGGCTCAGCAGGGTGGCAGCCTGGGTCAGCGTCACACCTGCGGCACGGATGAGTATCGCCGTGGCAGTCGGACCTTTGCGGGCCAGGCGGGGTGTCGCTGCGGCGGCCTGGATTTGGCGGGCCGCACCTAGCGTGGCTGCGGCCTCGCTCAGCGTCGCCGCGCCAGGCGCCTCTTCTGGGACCGCGGTCGTAGCAGCAGGGGTCGGAGCACTTGCGCTGGCCGGGGCAACTCTGGACTCACCCATCGGTGGCACCATCGGGATCTGAGTCGTCGCCGCTCGATCTGGCATGCGTCGCGCGGCTCCCTCCTCGTAGGTCCGAACCGCCGCAGCCATCTCCAGAAGCTCCGTGCGTCCCTCACTGAGCTGTCGTATAATCCTGGCCTCCAGCTGATCGCAGAAGATAGCAAGCTCCCGGCACCACCAGGCAGCAGAGCCTGGTTCTGGGTATCCACGTCTGGACTCCATTTCTTCTCTCTGCAGCAGCAGGCTTGTGGCTCCCTTTCCTTCCCGCCGTCTCTGGACGCTTCCGCTCTCTTCACCAGCGAGGTCAGAACTCTGCAGGGGATCTCTGGGTAGCCACACCTCTTCGTGGGCGGTAACTTCTTCCAGCGCGGGCTGCTGTTGTTTTTCAGCGCGCTTTTCATGGTGGCAATATGGCGGCGCTTCCAATTTTTCAAGCGGACCGCCCAGGCACATGGTCACCTGTCTGAACAGGTCTAGTCCTTATCCTGTTCGTGACGCCAGATGTGAAGCCCCACAGGTGTTGTGTCGGTGCATTACCTTCAGGGACTCCACGTAGATGGATCTGGTCACAGGTAGGAAACCTTCTTTCTTGATTGTGACGCCACTCTCAGATTTGCGGTCAGTGGGGACCGCCACTGCAGGTTAAGGGATGCCTGGGGCTGATGGTGGGTGCAGCCAGTTGTAGTAGCCTCCTGAGAGTGAGGCAAGCCCCAGGGCCCTGTGGAGATGTGTAGAACTACAAGGCGCAGAATGACTCCACACAAGCAGGATGTCTTTCAGGGTTTTTACTCACAGTTGATGGCAGGGTGAGTGACCCGGGCGTAGCTGGGATGAACCAAGTGGGAACCAGGTGTCCTTCAGGCTGACTTGTGAGGGTGACTACTAACTCGCCTTCCTTAGCCCTTGGTGGTTTGGGGTAACCCCGACTTTGAGTCCCTATGGGGGTCACCCAGGGAAGATGCTGCAGCCTCTCTCCCCTTCGTTTGCCGTTTGCTTGTCGCCTGGACCAGGCCACTCCAGCTGCTTGCCTCCTGTGACCTATGGGCCCTAACTGTGGCTACGTGGCTGCGGCTTTTGTGGTGTTGTGGCGTGGGCTTTGAGAGCCCCACACCGGCAGGTTTAGCAAAAGAAAGCTGGATCTATCTCCGCTTCGGGATCTGCCGCCCGTTTGGGCCTGGTACTCTCTAGCAGTCTCCTTACTTCCCACTCCGTTGCTCTCTCTCTAGCTGAAGATGGATTTCGGGTAGCACTCCTAGTTGACCGTTCTTCCCCGTCAGTAGCCACTGCGCGGGCGCTGTCAGACTGCACAGCCCCAGGGATCTGCTCCTCACTCGAGCTCCCTGAACTCTACACTGCTCTGGCTCACTGCTCCTCCTCTCCTGTTCTTGCCTACGCCACCTAGCAACCAGACTCTCTTACCACACCCCTTGAGTGGAGATGGAGGCTTTTGGCCCCCTCCACTATTCCAGTGGAGGCGAAGGCTTTTCCCCCTCCTGGGATCCCCAGGGGTCCTCTCAAAGGTACATGTGTGAGACCTGATCACTATGCGCCTGTGTACCACACCCCAGTCAGCCTTCTGGATTACCTGTGTTGTACTGTCCCCAGCATGGGTGCAGTACTCAGTGGTGCCTGACCAGGTCAGGGGCGCCACATAATGATCTCAACATCTCTTAGGCAGAGGCGGGTTATAATACAGGGGGTTTGGGTATACTTATTACTAACCAAAATCACTTGGTGTAAAAAGGAAAATTTAAAAGGGAACTGACCACCATGATTTTGCCCTGTAAATTACAGGCAATGCCATAATGGCGCTAGGAGGCTGATTAAAGTGATACCTTTAGTGCAGAAATCCGAGGCTTGATTGCAGAATAATCCTTGTTCAAAACTTCAAAAATGACGTCATCGATGCACTGTCTTGAGCGTCGGGGGGACTTTGTGGGTCGGGTCTTCTGTAATGATTCCTCCTCCTGCCTTGCTCCCTTTTCTTTATTTAAATTTTGCGCCAAACCGTCATTATGTTGGCGGCACATGCGCATTGCTAGTGTGACGTTGCCTTCATTAAAATGGTAATTGTAATTAGTGCATGCGTGTATCGCCATGTCTGGTGGCATTTTATTGAAGTCATGTCTACGAACAGCAGGGGTGCATGCACAGATGTGAAAAAAATCAACCTCCTATAGCTCTTGGTCATCTCCACAATGTCTTCAATAAAATGACGCCAGAGATTACGGTATGCATATGCGCCAATTCCGACACCATTTTATTGAAGACAACCTCACACTACAAAGTGCAAACGTCGCCTAAAGCATTAATGGTGGCACAGAGCAAAATTTAAATAAAGAAAATGGGGCAAGTCAGGAGGAGGAATCATTACAGAGGACCTGACCCACAAAGTCACGCCCCGATGCTCAAAACAGTGCACCGATGACGACATTTCTGAAGGTTTGAAGTTTATTCTGCAATCAAGCCTCTAATGTCTGTAGTAAATTTATCATTTTAACTAGCATCCTAGTGCCCTTATGTCACTGCCTGTAGTTTATAGGGCAAAATCCTGGTGGTGGAGTCACTTTAAAGGGAACCAATCACCAGGATTTTCGTATATAACCTAAAGCCAGTGCTATACTGGCACTATCAGGCTGATTCTATACATACCTGTAGAGGTCACCTCGGAAGTTTAGGTTTTGAAATCCAAGAAAGTAAAGTTTATAAAATCGGGAGCTTCTTGAGTGACAGCAGCTGAGGATCAGAAAATATCTGGGGGGTATTCATAGTTATCCCCTCCACCTGTTAAAATTAGCATACGTATTATACCATCGATCTAACTTTTCACTTTCAGGAACTGTGGTGAGGTCATACCCATGTGACCAGACGGGGCAGGGCCTCAGCCAATAAGAAAATGTTGCTTCATGGTATCAGCTTTGTTGGCTGAGGCCCCGCCCCCCCGTACCGCCATACAATAAGTGTTCCTTTTGTGTGTCCACACGATTATAGTCAGCTCTCCAATAAGTCCACATTTACCCACCAAACTCTTACTCCCTCCATATTCCTAACAATACAAGCGACATGATGATATCACGCTACAGTGTCTGTGGGAAGGCGCCATACGCCGGGTCTCCAGTTATCAATTATCAACTGAAGCTCTGCTACCTAAGATATAAGGAGGTATCAGAAAACCAAGTTACCTATGGACATACAGTAAGTCCAGATACAGAGTAGTTACTTGCCGTGATTCCTTGGCCAGTGCAGATATCTGGAGCCTTGTCCATTGGTGAGATGACTTTCTGATCCTTGCACACCGGCAGCAGAGTGTTGGTGATTAGATATACACCGCGTCTCCTTTTTTCTTTTAGTTTTTCTCCCAGTTATGTTTTTCTTGGCGTCTCGCGTTATATAATACTATTTTTTGGAGTGGGGCGATATCACCACCTTCTGCCAAGCTCTTGTCATTTCCATGACTGCCAGGACCCAACTACCACCATTTTTCCCCCCTAGAAAGACACGACACCGTTCTCTTATAAATTAAAATACTTTTATTTGAATTTTCCATTTTGGAGAGAGGCATGGAGAAAAAACCACTCTCATCTTTTGGCATAAAATTTGGTCGCAGCTTTAAACCAGGCATTAACTTGCCAACATCACGGGGTTCAGGTAAATGTACCGCCTTCCGGCCGTCCGGCGCGGGTATTTCACCACCACTTTTTCTACCCCTTCCGCCAAGGAGCAGCACCGCGCCAGCAAGCTGCGACCCCCCCCAAAAGCTGAAATACCTGAGCCGTCCCAGGCATTTCCGAAACCACCATATCCATAACATCATCATTTGGGGTGTACCCATCCGAGCTTAAGGACAGCCAAATATTGCCTTCCAGCTGGCGGTGCCAGACCAACAACCTCTTTTTTTTTTTTTTTTAAAAAACACTTTATTAACAGCACAACTTGGGTAGGCCCTGATCGACCATGCGCCAGGAGAGATCCTTATCACATTCTTCCATAGCTCCAATCCCCCTGGGCCAGAGGGTAACCTTCGACCGGATCGTTGTAACACTCCGCACTAAAACAGGGAAACCTGTACCTCTCTGACCGGATAAGGGTAAGAGGCCTAGCTAGACGGCCTTGGACCAGCTACTTGAAGCCTATGTGTATCACCAAGTCGGTTGTAGAAAAGAGAGCTCACGCAATCTTGATCGCCTCTGATAGACCCACAGCTGAGCCAAGCTCCGGCAACCTTTCCAATTACTTTCACTGTAACAGGAACCAAGAACCGACCACCAAGGCGAAGAGGCGAAGATCCGCTCTCCTCGCAGCCAACATATATGGAAGTAACCTCGGACCCAATCACTGGGCCGACTTGGATCTGAAAGGCAAAAACACTGTCAGAACAGGGAATTCTCGTAACCATCAAACACCTCGTCTCTCCAAGGTGGTACTGACAAAAACCCACAAAAAATTTTTTTTTTTTTTTTTTTTGGATAAACAAATCACAATCATGTCATTTTACATTAGCCCTGTACGCTGTTCTGAATCTCCTTACGTGTCGAATAAAACCCGATTTCAAAAAACCAACTCCGACCTGACGTCCCTCATCATGCATTTCCATTGTCGTTACCTGATCCACTGAAAACTGTGCTCATGTATGCTGGCTCCTGAAGCCTTGTAGCACCCCAACTCTGGGAGAGTACGTGCCGGGTACCACGGCTGGCAAACACCAAAATAACGAGTAACCGTCGCATTACCAACCAAAAACCAGCCCACAAAATGGAGGACCAACTACGTAACGCTAAAATGAAGGGCCGTCGTCATGGGTAAAAACTGGTCCCATACACCCGCTCGCCTAAGAGACATAAACGACAACGTCGGGACACCCGCCGAGTGAGGGAAAAAGATCCAAAATATCAATGTATAGATTTGCAATGGGGCGAACAATCCAAACCCCCACTTTTTTCTTTTAATTTTTTTTTTTTTTTTTTTTTTTAAAAACAAAACAAACAATCTTCGGCTAAAAAAGAATAGGCCTACTGTGCTCCACTCGCTTACCATAATCATCCAACCCTTCAATACCTTTCACCCCACAAGACCCTCATCGCTTCAGTACCGTTCCGCAATTTAAAAATGGGAAGACCGACCTCGTAACAGTTTGCTTGCAACCGAAATTGGTGCACATTCGCTGAATACTGCAGGGCGTGTATTACTAGAGGGTGGCTTGTAAAATCGTCACGCACATCAACCACCAGAGCAACACCCGCTGAATAACGTACCATCGAACCGTCAGGTCAATGCAAAATGGAGGCCCGGATCATAGGCCTAACTTCACCGAGCACCCCACCATCTAGCTGAGAACTCCAACCTTGATCCTGCTGGTGGGTTGAGTTACCAAAATACCTGAGATTGAGATTGCAATAAGGTGCCCGATACAAACCCGGAACCCAGATGCCTGTTTTGCCTTCAACCCTGCGTTGACCCATAATCATTCCAAGCCACAAAAACCTAATCAGCCTGATTACTTATTCGAGGAAAGGGCTGTAGTTGGTTAAGGCTTTTACCCACCGGCATCGTCGGACCACTGGTCATTCTCCTATTTCCCAGTCCACCCCCCTTTTTGTGTAGCTGGAACCGAAATAGGGGGAAAGGCGCAATCAAAGTTAGGTTAATGGACCATGTCCCCCCGGGCCCAGCATAAGGAGCATTTTTTTTTTTTTTTTTTTTTTAATATATAACTATATAAACACTTTGTATCGCAAATGATCCCAAACAGCTGGCCCTGCGACGCCGTAATACTCCATCTACAGATCTGTCTGTTCCTGCTCTTGAAACTATTATGGCATGGCACCGTGGCTCAATGGCTAGCTGCGGCCCTGGGGACCTGGGCCCAAATCCCGCCAAGGACACCATCCGCAAGGAGCCTGTACGTTCTCCCCGTGACTGCGTGAGTCTACTCCGGGCACTCTAGCCTCCTCCCACACCCCCATAAACATACAGATAGGGAATCCAGACCGTAAGCCCCGATGGGGCAGCGTCCCCAATCCATGCAACGCACACAAAAACTAAAAGTGAATTTATACCTTTTAGAATATGTATGTGGAAGTAATTGTCCAGAAAATATTAGCGGGCATAATTATTCTGCGAATAGCTAACATTGCCGGTTTTCCCATCTCACTTGTTTATTTTCAGTTCCTACGGTAAGGAAAACCAATTAAAACATACGTAATTAACCAAAGAGGGAAAATCTAGTACAAAAGGATGAAAATTACTTCACTACAAAAGAGAAGCAGTTTTAGAAAAACAATCAAACCATGCAAATGTACAGAGATATACTTCTCACATTTCGATAAAACTAACTGTGGCCAATATCGATCCCTTCTTTCAATTACAGCATGAAATTAGGGGTAAAACAGGGGTGTGAGATCCCGTGATCCCATCATATTGTCACTAATCAATAAATCACTTGAAGGGTCAGTTGACCGGTGGCAACCAGATTATTACAAGGAATGGAGGCCGCCTGTATTAAACTAAGGTTGAAAAATTAAGATATGTTTAATTTTGGAAAGACGTCTCAGAGGAGATCTCATTTGTACCTCTTCCGACAGGACTACAAGCTGCCGTAACCCTCAGTCTGATACAGCGCCGCACAATCAGCTCTGTCATCTACTGTCTCCTCACCTATCCCTGTAGACTGTGAGCCCTCGCGGGCAGGATCCTCTCTCCTCCTGTACCAGACTGTGCCTTGTATGGTCTATGATTAGTATACTGGTACGTATTATGTAAACCCCTTTCGCATGTAAAGCGCCATGAATTATATGGCGCATAATAAATAATAATAATTTGTATAACTACCCGTGTGGTCAATATAAATAAACTGCCACCAAACTTAATCCTCCGAAATAGGGAAGGCTTCTTTACAGTTAGAGCGGGTAGATTGTGGAATGCTGTCTACAAGGGGTAGGAATGCTAGATACCATCACAGCTTTTTACAGAAACTGGGGAAGGCGATTCCCTCAGCACCAATAACATTGTTTGTTATAAACAACTTAGTGACAACATGTAGAGCTGGGCGGGAAGCCTGTTACCTGTGACATCACATTATCCTCCCTAGGGGCACTTATCCCACCCCGCATTCCCCATCAGGGTACTCACCTGGTGATTCAGGAAATGACAAGACGACTGGATCTAGATCTACCCACGTAACGCCTGCTACGACGACGCTCACACCTATCCAAGGGTTAAGATGACAGACTCCGGACATGGTGGCTACCCATGCCAAAGCTTGCTACCGTGACCCCTGCACATGACCGTACAATGCGATAGTCGGCACCGCAACCACCGCCGCCATAACATGCTGAAATCCACTGTGTGACAACGGGGCGGGGCTGTTAACAGTCACCATTGTCATAATGTCAAATGGAGTGTGTTTTGGCCTGGGAGGGGGCTTGGTGTAGGTGTGGTATCAGCAGGAGGGAAAACACGCCACCTGCTGACTGTTGCTTCTTGCCCCTGTTCACTACCAGCCCCCCTCAATTTGAACATTGAAGTCCTAACAGAATCCCTTAACCCGCCCGCTCACTGGGAGACCCACATGGTCCCTGGTTCATTCCCAGGCTAGCCCCCTTGGCATTCCCGGGGCATACAAACGGAGGGGAGGGGAAGTTCATTGCGTGTGGTATGGGGTGATTTGAACTCTTGCAGGTTAGTGCCTGCATACTACATTCCCCCCTACCGTGCCTCCAACCTGCGCTGTGACAGGGACAGCACTGAGTCTGCACTTCAATTAGGCTGTGTGCGTAATTCATGCGTCCTGCGTCCCCTGCACAGTCTATGGAGACTGTGCAGAGGCCGTACGCACGTTGCATAGTAGAACGCAGCGATTCAGCTGGGGCCCGAATCCCTGTGTTCTAAGAAGTGACATGTCACTTCTTCCGTGCGCTCCGCCGGCAGCTCCTGCTCTGTCTATGGCAGAAGCTGCAGGCTGAGCGCACGTTCTCTGCCGGCACCATGCGCCTCAGAACGGAGCTTTTCAGCTGCGCTCTGAGGCACACCTTTTAGGTGCCGTGCAGAGCGCACACAGCCCTACCCTGCTCCTCATCAGTACTGGCGACGGTGTCTGGTCAGCGGTGGCTGGGCGGCGGGTGGGCGGGGCCAATGACAGAGCGCGAAGCGCTCTTTTTCAAACTTAATGGCGGCTCAAGCTGACCGGCGGGCGGGTAGTTCCCTCAGAACGCCACTCGCCGGCGCACGTAGCTTGAGCCTCAGCAGGGAGGGAGCCGCTCACAGCAAACAGCGCCGTGAGCAGAACGCTTTCCTCCATGCTGATTTTAGGGGAGGAGGGGGGGGGGGGGGGTGAGGGGGGGGGGGGGTGGGGGGGGGGGTGAGGGTGTTAAATAATGGCGAGCACAAGCGGACCAGCGGGCGGGTAGTTCCCTTAGAACGCCGCGCTCACCGGTCACACATCGCTTGTGCCTCAGCAGAGAGGGAGCCGCTCACAGCTAACAGTGCTGTGAGCTGAAAACGCTTACCTCCCTGCTGATAGCTCTCTTACCGCATCCAGGAGCGGGTCCCTGTGTCCGGCTGCCCAAACAGGTCCGGGTCCTGCAGCCGAGAGGCTGGAAGCTGGGCAGCACGGTGATATGTATCCAGGAGGCGGGGCTTAGGCCAGTCACACCACAGGAGGCGGGGGCGGCAGGTCAGTGTCTTTCTAGGGGGAGACCTCTATTTAAACATGCATAGGGGCCAGCAGTCAGGGGGCAGCATCTCAAGTTTCTGGCTGCAGTGCCCCTCACAGTCATTCATCTCTATGGCCATTTACTGTCAGTTGCTCTTTATATACACAGATTTTTTAAAATATAGGGGATTTTCCGATTTTGGAAATACTCTGACCCCCGGCTGCATTTTGTGTGTTTTTTTATTATAAAAAAAAAACTGTGCATTACCCACTATCCCTAGGTCCAGTGCTGAATCTCTGCCAGTGCTCCTTGCGCCTGTTATTGTCTGCTGATGTCACGTCAGCTGAGCTGTAGCCAACAACTGGACTCATCGGCTTTGAGCAGCTTATGCTGTCAATTCAGGCACAGAGGCGGAGCTCAGCGATTGACTGCAGCGCTGTCAAATGTGATGACAAGGCCTGGGCCACACGGGGCACTAGTGCGATGCTCGCATGACACTCGGCTTGCGCTGGCAGCACAGCAGGAGCCGAGTGTCATGCTAGTATCCCTGCGACTGCGGTCCGACTGTGCGAGCGGACCTCAGCTGCGGGGGGCAGGCCGGCACTGAGGAGGGGAGGGAGGGATTTCTCTCCCTCTCTCCTCCGTTGCAGGCTATTGCAATTCTCGCTCTGCACGCGTGATACACCGGTGTACCGCGATTGCAGTGCGATTTTTCTCTCGCCCCATTCACTTGAATGGTTGTGAGAGAAAAGAGTCTCGCATTACAGTTGCAGCATGCTGCGATTGTTTTCTCGGTCCGATTAGGGCTGAGAAAATAATCGCTCATGTGCGCTGACACACAGGCTAGAATTAGTCCGAGTGGAATGCGATGTTTTATCGCACTCCACTCGCACTGATTTTCTTGCCGTGTGTCTTAGGCCTTACAGAATGCAGACGCTTGTCATGAATATATAATTATGATATTATTGACACTGACGCTTGTAATGACCACACCTTACAGACCAATGTAGAATAAATTATAGCTGGCGTGGGTATAAGGATTCCACCAGTACAAATAGGAGGGGAGCAGATGCGATTGGTCTCCACACAACATGTGATTAAAGGAGCAAGCAGAGATTAACTGTTGCTGGCCTGCCTATGACTCAGCACACAGCAGGTCAACACTCGCGTCTGCCTGTGTTGATCCCAGACACCAGATAATCTGTAATCCGAGTCTGATGCCGCCATGTCAATGATGTTTGTGCAAAACTCAACGTGACAGAGGGTTAATATCCGCACTACTGTAGAAATGAATGGAAGTGAATTCTAGAAAGTGATTTAACTAACGCGTTTCTTAGTGGAAAATCCTTCATCAGGATTATCAGTCATTATCCTGATTGAGTTTCACTTTCTAGAATTCTCTTTCATTCTTTTCCATGGCAGCGCGGATGTTAACACTATCTATTCTCAGGCATTCAATTTGTCAGTGTCTGCAGCTGCCGTGTTCAGGCGCTTCCGTTGTATCTTACACAATCCCACCAGGTGAGCCATTCCTTTTCGCCTCACCACAGCTCTCACACTATTGTCTCTTCCACGTTTAACTAGTGGGGCTCAAGAACACCATCAATTACATTGTTCCTAAAGTTAAAGGGAACCTGTCACCAGATTTTTCCTTATAAAACTAAAAGAATCACCTTCTGCAGCTCCTGGGCTGCGTTCTATGAAGGTGCACCTTGTGCCCTGACTCACTTTCCAGACCCCAAAAATAACTTTATAAAACTTGGCCGTTACGTATGCTAATTACCTGTGTTGGCCAGATGGGCGGCCTCATTTTCTGCTCCTTTCCCCCCTCCTGCCACTGATCGCCGTCCTCCTTCCTTGATTGACGGGATGACGCCCTCCGTCATCTTCTTCGTTGCATTTTCAAATCTCGAGCCTGTGTAGTTAGGTCTGCTCGCGCAGGCGCAGTTCACTCTGCCATATCGCGGGCAGAGCAGAAAACATAGCTGCCCTAGCTCACGCCGGTGAGCTAAACGCGCAGGCGTGAGATTATGGGTGGGTACGAGCATGGCGCTGGTGAGGTCGGCACTGTGCTCCAGTGCCATTCTCATCCCACCAAATCAGAGACGGACTCCAGGTTTTCATCCAACATCTGCGCTTTAATAACTTTATAGACACCTTCTTTTCCAGAGGAAAGGCACAATTTCATCACCGGACAAGACATACATTTCCACACTATTCTCATTTACCCCAGCAGTCAGTTTACTAGCCCTTCTCCCTGCGGATTTGGACATTCTGGCCATGCTGATCCCCACTTCCAGGAGTTCCTCAGCAATCCTACATGGTGACGGTCCCTAGGACTTGGCCCCATGTTTTCTGTGTCCGTATCTTTCCACGCCAGTCAACAAGCCACAGGAGCGGCCTTCTAGACATCAGGATCTGATCTCTCTCCCACTCTTTCTGCACAGCCTCTCCACCTTGTCTTCTTCACTACTCTCTAAGGCTATGTGCCCACGCTGCGGAAAATGCGCGGATTATGCCGTGGATTTCTCGCGGAAAAGCCACGGATTTTCCAGAAATCTGCAGCACAGCTACTCCCCAGCCATTTCTATGGCATTTGGGAAATGCTGTGCCCACGCTGCGGATTTTTCCGCAGCGGAAATCATGCGGATTTTCGTGCGGAAAAATCTGCAGCATGTCAATTGTTGCGGATTTACTTTGCGGATTTTGCCTATTCAATTGAATGAAAAAAAAAATAAATAAATAAATAAATAAAAAAAAATAAATCGCAAAATCCGCAACGAAATCCGCATCAAATCCGCAACAAATCCGTGCAAAATCTGCACCTATGAAAAGGTGCGGATTCTGGGGGAATGCTGTGGATTTAAATGCAGAAAAATCCGCGGATACAGAGTCCCGTGGGCACATAGCCTAAGGCTATGTGCCCACGCTGCGGAAAATGCGCGGATTTTGCTGCGGATTTCTCGCAGAAAAGCCGCGGATTTTCCAGAAATCTGCAGCACAGCTACTTCCCAGCCATTTCTATGGCATTTTAGAAATGCTGTGCCCACGCTGCGGAAAATGCGCGGATTTTGCTGCGGATTTCTCGCAGAAAAGCCGCGGATTTTCCAGAAATCTGCAGCACAGCTACTTCCCAGCCATTTCTATGGCATTTTAGAAATGCTGTGCCCACGCTGCGGATTTTTACGCAGCGGAAATCGTGCGGATTTTCGTGCGGAAAAATCTGCAGCATGTCAATTATTGTTGCGGATTTTTGTGCGGATTTTGCCTATTCAATTGAATTAAAAAAAAAAATAAATCGCAAAATCCGCAACAAAATCCGCGTCAAATCCGCATCAAATCCGCACCTATGAAAAGGTGCGGATTCCGGGGGAAAGCTGCGGATTTTGATGCAGAAAAATCCGCAGATACAGAGTCTCGTGGGCACATAGCCTTATACTACTTGTGCTTTTTCCCTCCTCCTCCTTTTTCTACTGTCTGAGCTGGACTCATCCATTTCACCTAACTATGGGGATACTGTGCCATCTTGTGGTGGACGGTAAAACTACACCCCAACCCAGGACATTACATACCGTATTATTAATTAACCGGTAATGCGTGTAACGAAATCCTAAAGTGCTGGTCCTAGGAAGTGTCAGCTCCTGGCCGAGATTTCTGTGGACTTGGGTCGCTTCTAATGCGCGGGGATTTGTCCAGAGTTATTGCAAAGATGCCGATCAACAAGGCGGAGAAGCCAGAGTCCTACGACAATGTGAAGGTCGTGGTGCGATGCCGCCCTTTAAATGAGCGAGAAAAGGTGATGGGTAACAGCATGGCTGTCAACGTGGATGAGATCTGAGGAAGCATTGCGGGGCACAAGGTGGACTCCATGAATGAGGCCCCGAAGACGTTTACCTTCAACACGGTGTTTGGGCCTGACAGTAAACAGCTGGATGTGTATAACCTGATGGCCCGGCCTACAATAGATTCTGTGCTGGAGGGCTACAATGGTACGATATTTGCCTATGGGCAGACTGGTACAGGTAAAATATTTACAATGGAAGGGGAGCGAGCTGTTCCTGAACTCCGAGGGATCCTTCCTAATTCATTTGCTCATAAATTTGTGAGGTGCCCCTGAATATATCAGGGTGTTGTGTCCCATCAATCAGGAAATTCCTTATTGTTACTAGGTAGATTTAGACTGTATGACGTTTGTCTCTATATTCCTCCCTTAGTTGGCTTCTGTATAGAAAGCTCCTTCAAAACCACAATGCGTGACCTCGACATTACAGCTGCCGAAGAGCTGGACTTGCTAATCAGGTGGCTAGGGCCACGGTCTACCGAGAGAATCAAGAGACTCAGATCCGTCTACATCAGTGACCCAACAACTGGTCTCGCAACCGCATGGGACAGACTAGAGAAAGGCTTCAGCAGTCCTGAAGCAATTGAAGATGCATTGCTGAAACAACTATATGACCTTCCCAAAATATCTGGCAAGGATGCTTCAAAGTACCAGGAACTCAGCGACCTGCTGTCCGAGCTCCAGCTGGCCAAAACAGACACACACCTACCTGGCCTCAGCTACCTGGACACCGCTCGTGGGGTGAAACCCATAGTCGCCAAGTTACCTTACAACGTGCAGGAAAGGTGGACTACTGTAGGAACAAACTATAAAAAAGAGCACCAAGTCTCCTTCCCTCCATTCTCCTACTTCTGCGAGTTCATCAACGGCATTACGGAACGTAAGGCAGACCCCAGCTTCACCTGTGGAGAACCCACCGGCTCCACTTCACCAGCTCCCAGACATGAGAGCACTCATCAAAATGATAGAAAACGTAGGAACCCAGTATCAGTCAAGAAGACCGACGTTCTACCACCTACACCAACGTCAGCACCAGACAAGGGCAATGAAGGTGAGAAGGCAGAAAATCCGAACCGCCAGTGTCCTATTCACAAACTACCACACCCCCTGAAGAAGTGCATTGGCTTCAGGAAGAAACCCCTTCAAGAATGAAAGGAACTTTTGAAAAGGTTTGGGGTATGTTTCAGGTGTTGTGCCTCTACAGAACACCTTGCCAAGGACTGTAAGGTTACAATTAAGTGCATGGAGTGTGACAGCACGGATCACGTACAAGCGCTCCACCCATCTCAGCCTGATCCTGCACCTACACCTTCTCCTACCATAAGTCATGGCGGGGAGAGTACAGGCCAAGCTGCAAACCACCTCACAGTGTCCTCCTCGTGCACCGAAGTCTGTGGAGAAGATCTCTGGGACAAGTCTTGTGCAAAAATATGCCTAGTAAGGGTATATCCCAAAGGTCACCCAGAAAGGGCCGTGAAGGTGTACAGCATCCTGGATGACCAGAGCAACAGGTCACTCGCCAGGTGAACTCTTTGACTTGTTCGGCTTAAAAAGGAAATGCCTACCCTTACACACTAGGCACTTGCAGCGGCATCTCAGAAGCTTGCGGAAGAAGAGCCAGTGGTCTCGAGGTAACATCTCTTGAAAATACCATAGAGATACCTCTACCGACACTCATCGAGTGCAACCAGATACCGGCTAAACGGGAAGAGATTCCAACACCAGAGGCAGCTCTTCACCACCCTCACCTGAGAACTATCGCCAGCAAGATCCCAGTTCTTGATCATAATGCAAAAATCCTGATTCTGCTTGGAAGGGACATCCTCTCGCTACACAAAGTATGCCAACAAATCAATGGGCCACACGACGCGCCATTCGCTCAGCGCTACGACTTTGGCTGGGTGATCATAGGAAACGTCTGCGTAGGCAAAATGAAGAGTCCCGACGTGATCTCCTCCTACAAGATGCACATCCTCCCAAATGGTCGCGGCACTCACTTTCAACCATGTCCGCATCACTACTGGATGAAAGAGAGGCTGAGCGACACCAGGTGGCGACAGCAGCCTCCTGACTGTGCGGATGCATACCATCTCTAGGATGACGACTTCGGGTCAACAGTGTTTGAGTCTACAAATGAAGACAACAAATTGGCTCCGATGAGAGAGGACAAAGAATTCATAAAGATTATGGATAAAGAGTTCTCTCAAAACGACTCTAACAGTTGGGTAGCCCCATTACCCTTTTGGTCTCCAAGGCCAAGGTTGCCAAACAACTCCCAGCAAGCAACCGCAAGGTTCTCCTCTCTAAAACGCACTTTGGAAAGACAACCAGAGATGGAGAAATGCTTTGTCGAGATTACGCAAAATATCCTCGACAGAGATCATGCTGAACAGTGACACCACATTCCCACCGAACAAAACCCAGCTGACCGAGGAATGAGACTCACTGCAGCGTCCAAACTCGGAGACAACATGTGGCTGACACCTCCAAGTATCTTATACGAGGAGACCTGTGATAACTACGCCGGCAACATGTGCGAGCTGGTGGAACCAGAATCCGACAAGGAAATTAGACCAATCGTCTCCGCTCGCTACACTTCAGTGACATCAAAACAGAAGTCGAAACATCATCGCTTCGAGCGCTTCACAAGTTTCACAAGTTGGTCATCTGCGGTACGAGCCGTAGCTCGTCTGATTCACACCGCTCACTGTTTCTACAAGTCTTCAACGTGCCACGGCTGGCACATGTGCGTGACTAATCCTGGTGTCACCGAACTCGTGCTACTTTTACCAAAAGGAGGACGTTACATGAACTAACTTTGTCATTGGACACTGCCACGGCGGGGAGCGTACCTTTCCTTACCCCTGCTGTACTGAGACACAACTGTCCATGTCCAATTGAACCTTGAACTTTTCCTTTGTATTAAAACTTTACCGTTGGATCATTGGGTTGGAGGAAGAGTTGGCATGTTTGCGGCTTCCCCAATCTGAAGATGGGTTTGTTGAACTTGGATTCATTTTTTACATTTTTCTACTTTTACATTTTTACGTTTTACGCAAGGACAATGCGTCATCAACCAAGCATGGACTTGAATTCAGTGCATTACAGTCGCATTTTTTGTGTTTGTCTCTTTTCTCGTTACAGATTTCGTGACATCGAGGGATAGGATCGACTCCTTACGTCGTACAAGGACTTGTGAAATCAGATGATTTCAGACGAGGAGTGTTGTGTCCCATGAATGGGAACAACCTGTTGTATATATTTCTTGCATTGCATATTTTTCCTCCTATCAGGAAATTCCTTATTGTTACTAGGTAGATTTAGACTGCATGAAGTTTGTCCCTATGTACCTCCCTTAGTTGGCTTCTGTGTAGAAAGCTTCTCCCTTCTCCTTCAGTTTAGTCTAGAGAGGAACCATTGCTGAAGACATGTCTATAACCCTGTACAGATTATTCCTTTTCACCTGCCTTTACTTTGTACTTAATGCAAGATTCTAGCAGAAAACTACAGCGTTTCTCCTTGTCTTTCTACAAGTCATCGTTGGGCTGAGTTAAAGCTATCTGTGGAAGCCGGTAGAGTGAGTAAAATCATACAGTTATCTAAGGGATTGATAATTAGAGCGGTTGGATTCATTGCTACCAGGAAGAGACAGAATACAGGGTGCCACAGGAAATTGCATTCTGTCACCCAGGGTGCAGGGCCTACCCCCCATTGTTCAAGATTCCTAAGAAACTGATGTCACTACCATCAGCATCACAAATCCCAATCACACCTCACATCATGACCTGTCAGACACACCAGTGGGTTCGTCAAGCTGGAATAGGGCCACCCACCTAGGGGTCAGACAGACTGGTGGGAGGGAGGAAGGAGGAGAGTAGTGAGAGTCCTCAAGGAGTGAGGAGCTGGAGTGTTAGCTCCTGGGGAGCTAGACTGAAGTTGGGTCGCAGATGGTGGTCCGGGACCAGAGGAGTCGGGGACAGGTGTCAGTGACATTGGAAAAGGGTACGACCGACATAGTCTAGGACGACTGTCGGCATCAGAAACCCAAAAGAACTGACCGGTACCGAGCACGACGGGGCACAGGACCCTAGGTCAGGAGCCAATTCAACGTCCTAATAATTAACCTGGGAGGGAGAGTATCTTTATGAACTTCCCTAAGAGCTCAGAGATTGAAGACGACAGCACACTGCGGAGGATAGGGCTTTCCAGTAAAGCGGCCCACTAAAATCCCAAGTGCCAGCCATCAAGACCACAGCTACACTAAATATAGTGAGCGGGGCCCCAATAGCTTCATGCCAAGGGGCTACAACAGAGAACTAATTTGTGCACAGAGGCAGCTCCGGATTACCCAGTGACACCGGTGGGAGCGGACACCTGGACGGGCTCCCCGCAGTGACTATGGTGCACAGAGACTTTGGTTTATCTTCAGTGTGAGTGTCTGCTTTATAATCCTCATCTCCTGCACCACAACTACCGACAGTGAGTACCCTGGTTCCCCTGCACCTTGCGCTCCCAAATATCCCTCTATCACCCCCAGAGGCCGGGGTCTTCCCTACCTGCGGAGGGACTGACACCTTGCAGCTCCACACCATCTGCCCCGGTACTCCTTCCAGAAGCGGCGGTACTCCCATTACCGCAACCCGCAGGTGGCGTCACAAACTTCTCCCTTGTAAATATCCCCTTTCAAGGATCGGAGTGTCTGCCGAGCCCGGGTCCGGACCCGTCGAGCCATGACCATCCTGGATCCGAGCACCCCGGTCTGCACCGGGGTGGCACATTTGGATATGCCAAGGCGGAAGGAGATACCTGGTTTCTCGTGAGAGTGTCATATTTGGTAATTAACCGGAAACCTATAATATCTCTCACCACAACGAGGCCAGGTCGTCGGGGAGGTTAATGGGGCTCCTGTCACCCCCTTACAATAAGATGCACATTATCTGGAAACTTGGAAGCAATTCTCCTACAGCTCAACCACATGGGAAATGGAGAGTAATGTTACACCATTCTTACTGCAATCAGTAAACAGTATAGCAGGGATGTGATGAACACTTTGTATTTTGTATCCCAACTGCACCCTTTTGGGGAAATCCCTTTACTCTAATTTGCATCTTAGATGACTCAAGTGAAAACGTATTTTATCAAGTAAATATCCCTATGGAACATCGTACTAACAGTTCAGTATTGCATCACGTTAATTGAGTCATTTCAATGTCAGGATGTCGCTATTTGGAAATCTGCATTAATGTTGTCAATTATGGGATGCGCAACCCATTTCACCTATAGCGGATTGCTGCAATCACCAAGAAAAAAACCCCCAAACTATAAAAGGGGAACAGGAGAAGCGCACTGCTTAGTGGAATTAGAGACGGTACAATCTCACCACAATGTGGAGCCCAAACCTCATCTACCTTACTGTGCTCATCATATGCAGCGCTCAGACTGGTAAGTGTGTCTATACCTGTATGTAAGGAGGAGATGACACTGCTGTGTGCACTGTGCTGTGTATACAGGTCATGGTGTAGTAGTGTGAGGAGGAGATGACACTGCTGTGTGCACTGTGCTGTGTATACAGGTCAAGGTGCAGTAGTGTGAGGAGGAGATGACACTGCTGTGTGCACTGTGCTGTGTATACAGGTCATGGTGTAGTAGTGTGAGGAGGAGATGACACTGCTGTGTGCACTGTGCTGTGTATACAGGTCATGGTGTAGTAGTGTGAGGAGGAGATGACACTGCTGTGTGCACTGTGCTGTGTATACAGGTCATGGTGTAGTAGTGTGAGGAGGAGATGACACTGCTGTGTGCACTGTGCTGCGTATACAGGTCATGGTGTAGTAGTGTGAGGAGATGACACTGCTGTGTGCACTGTGCTGTGTATACAGGTCATGGTGTAGTAGTGTGAGGAGGAGATGACACTGCTGTGTGCACTGTGCTGTATATACAGGTCATGGTGTAGTAGTGTGAGGAGGAGATGACACTGCTGTGTGCACTGTGCTGTGTATACAGGTCATGGTGTAGCAGTATGAGGAGGAGATGACACTGCTGTGTGCACTGTGCTGTGTATACAGGTCATGGTGTAGCAGTATGAGGAGGAGATGACACTGCTGTGTGCACTGTGCTGTGTATACAGGTCATGGTGTAGCAGTATGAGGAGGAGATGACACTGCTGTGTGCACTGTGCTGTGTATACAGGTCATGGTGTAGTAGTATGAGGAGGAGATGACACTGCTGTGTGCACTGTGCTGTGTATACAGGTCATGGTGTAATAGTGTGAGGAGGAGATGACACTGCTGTGTGCACTGTGCTGTGTATACAGGTCATGGTGTAATAGTGTGAGGAGGAGATGACACTGCTGTGTGCACTGTGCTGTGTATACAGGTCATGGTGTAGCAGTATGAGGAGGAGATGACACTGCTGTGTGCACTGTGCTGTGTATACAGGTCATGGTGTAGTAGTGTGAGGAGGAGATGACACTGCTGTGTGCACTGTGCTGTGTATACAGGTCCTGGTGTAGTAGTGTGAGGAGGAGGAGATGACACTGCTGTGTGCACTGTGCTGTGTATACAGGTCATGGTGTAATAGTGTGAGGAGGAGATGACACTGCTGTGTGCACTGTGCTGTGTATACAGGTCATGGTGTAGTAGTATGAGGATGAGGGGACACTGCTGTGTGCACTGTGCTGTGTATACAGGTCATGGTGTAGTAGTGTGAGGAGGAGATGACACTGCTGTGTGCACTGTGCTGTGTATACAGGTCATGGTGTAGTAGTGTGAGGAGGAGATGACACTGCTGTGTGCACTGTGCTGTGTATACAGGTCATGGTGTAGTAGTGTGAGGAGGAGATGACACTGCTGTGTGCACTGTGCTGTGTATACAGGTCCTGGTGTAGTAGTGTGAGGAGGAGGAGATGACACTGCTGTGTGCACTGTGCTGTGTATACAGGTCATGGTGTAATAGTGTGAGGAGGAGATGACACTGCTGTGTGCACTGTGCTGTGTATACAGGTCATGGTGTAGTAGTATGAGGATGAGGGGACACTGCTGTGTGCACTGTGCTGTGTATACAGGTCATGGTGTAGTAGTGTGAGGAGGAGATGACACTGCTGTGTGCACTGTGCTGTGTATACAGGTCATGGTGTAGTAGTGTGAGGAGGAGATGACACTGCTGTGTGCACTGTGCTGTGTATACAGGTCATGGTGTAGTAGTGTGAGGAGGAGATGACACTGCTATGTGCACTGTGCTGTGTATACAGGTCCTGGTGTAGTAGTGTGAGGAGGAGATGACACTGCTCTGTGCACTGTGCTGTGTATACAGGTCATGGTGTAGTAGTGTGAGGAGAAGGTGACACTGCTGTGTGCACTGTACTGTGTATACAGGTCATGGTGTAGTAGTGTGAGGAGGAGGTGACACTGCTGTGTGCACTGTACTGTGTATACAGGTCATGGTGTAGTAGTGTGAGGAGGAGATGACACTGCTGTGTGCACTGTGCTGTGTATACAGGTCATGGTGTAGTAGTATGAGGAGGAGATGACACTGCTGTGTGCACTGTGCTGTGTATACAGGTCATGGTGTAGTAGTGTGAGGAGGAGATGACACTGCTGTGTGCACTGTGCTGTGTATACAGGTCATGGTGTAGTAGTATGAGGAGGAGATGACACTGCTGTGTGCACTGTGCTGTGTATACAGGTCATGGAGTAGTAGTGTGAGGAGGTGGTGACACTGCTGTGTGCACTGTGCTGTGTATACAGGTCATGGTGTAGTAGTATGAGGAGGAGATGACACTGCTATGTGCACTGTACTGTGTATACAGGTCATGGTGTAGTAGTGTGAGGAGGAGATGACACTGCTGTGTGCACTGTGCTGTGTATACAGGTCATGGTGTAGTAGTATGAGGAGGAGATGACACTGCTGTGTGCACTGTGCTGTGTATACAGGTCATGGTGTAGTAGTGTGAGGAGGAGATGACACTGCTGTGTGCACTGTGCTGTGTATACAGGTCCTGGTGTAGTAGTGTGAGGAGGAGATGACACTGCTGTGTGCACTGTGCTGTGTATACAGGTCATGGTGTAGTAGTGTGAGGAGGAGATGACACTGCTGTGTGCACTGTGCTGTGTATACAGGTCATGGTGTAGTAGTATGAGGAGGAGATGACACTGCTGTGTGCACTGTGCTGTGTATACAGGTCATGGTGTAGTAGTGTGAGGAGGAGATGACACTGCTGTGTGCACTGTGCTGTGTATACAGGTCATGGTGTAATAGTGTGAGGAGGAGATGACACTGCTGTGTGCACTGTGCTGTGTATACAGGTCATGGTGTAGTAGTGTGAGGAGGAGGTGACACTGCTGTGTGCACTGTGCTGTGTATACAGGTCATGGTGTAATAGTGTGAGGAGGAGATGGCACTGCTGTGTGCACTGTGCTGTGTATACAGGTCATGGTGTAGTAGTGTGAGGAGGAGATGACACTGCTGTGTGCATTGTGCTGTGTATACAGGTCATGGGGTAGTAGTGTGAGGAGGAGATGACACTGCTATGTGCACTGTGCTGTGTATACAGGTCATGGATTGGGACCAATTTCCATTAAACCACCAGCTGTTGATGCAATAAGCGTCAAGAAAATTTCCGTGGATGCAGCGTGTGATCAGATTGGCCTTCACAGCCATTGTCTTGAAATCCATCGCGTCAACTGCCAGTGGTTCAATGAAGTCTGAGCTGGCAGATCAAATGCACCCGCTGCCGTGACACCCCCGAGCTCACAGTACCTCCGGCCACTGACCCTCCTGAGCCGCTCCCCAGCAGTGACACCACCTCCTCCGACCCCCTCAGTATCACCGACCCTGCCACCTGTGACCCCACCACTGCTGCCCCGGTAAGCCAGGATTATAAGATGTAACCCCATTATCCCCCCAGTTTTGGGAGGAAAAAAAAGTGTGTGTTATAAGCCGTGAAATACGGTATATACAGTATATATACACTGGGCACAGTCATTTACAACAGAAAAGGGCGTTCCCCAAACTTCCCACAAAGCTGGAAGCTACAATTATCCAAAATGTCTTGTGCTGAAGAATTAAGATTTCCCTTCTTTGAACTAAGGAGGCCGACCCCTGATTACAAGCCGATAGCATTATTCCTCCAAACCCTTACAGACGGGGGTCTCAGTTCTGCTCCTGGTGTATATAGTATGTGATGTATCTTCTCTTTGCAGTAACGCCCCTGACGTGCTTTCAATGTGAAAATCAGTGTAACAGTTTCCTTAAATCCACTTGTTCCGAGGGATTTTACTGCTTTTCATTCTCCTTTATCCAAGGTGAGTACATAACATAAGCTCTATACGTATTGGGTTTTTTTCATGTGCTGGGTTGTAGGTTTTATTTTTTTTTGTGTGTGTGTCATTATGGGGGAGGGGAAACATGGAACATTTTGATTTTTTTTAATTGCATTTTTTGAAGCCAAGAGAACTCCCAAAACTTGCGAATTTTGTCATTTCATTTATTTTTTGCTATGCTGTATTATTTATGTACTTTTCGATTGTGACAGATGGAACATTTAAAGGGAACCTGTCACCAGATTTGGGGCCTATAAGCTTCGGTGACCACCACCGGGCTCCTATATACAGCATTCTAACATGCTGTATATAAGAGCCCAGGCTGCTGTGTAGAACATAAAAAACACATATAATACTCACCTGGGGGTGGTCCAATGTGTGTCGTGGCTCTCCAGTCCGGCACCGCCTCTCTCCGGTCCGGCACCTACTCTCTCCGGTCCAGAACCTCCTCTCTCCGGTTCGGTACCTCCCCTCTCTGGTCCAGCACCTCCTCTCTCTCCGGTCTGGCACCGCCTCTCTCCGGTCCGGCACCTCCTCTCTCCGGTCTGGCACCTCCTCTCTCCGGTCCGGCACCTCCTCTCTCCGGTCCGGCACCTCCTCTCTCCGGTCCGGCACCTCCTCTCTCCGGTCCGGCACCTCCTCTCTCCGGTCTGGCACCGCCTAGCACCTCCTCTCTCCGGTCCGGCACCTCCTCTTTCCGGTTCGGTACCTCCCCTCTCTGGTCCAGCACCTCCTCTCTCTCCGGTCTGGCACCGCCTATCTCTGGTCCGGCACCTCCTCTCTCCGGCACCATCCTCCTTCTTCTGAGGCCCATGTGCATGACGCGTCCTATGTCATCCACACAGTCCAGAATTGTGGCGCTGCGGAGGCGCACTTCGATCTGCCCTGCTCAGGGCAGATCAAAGTATTGTAGTGCGCATGCGTGGGGGTGTTTAACCTTTCTTCACACCTGCCCTCAGCATGGCAGATCAAAGTGTGCCTGCACAGGATCGTAATGCCGGCCTGGGCTAGTAGAAGGAAGACGGAGATCGCAGCAGAGAGGAGGCGCCGGACCGGTGAGAGGAGACGCTGGACAGAACACCCCCCCTAGGTGAGTATTATAGAAGTGATTTTTACGTTCTACACAACGGCCTGGGCCCTTATATACAGTATTCTGGAATGCTGTATATAAGAGCCCACTGGTGGTGGCCACAGCTTACGGTCGCTAAATCTGGTGACAGCTTCCCTTTAAGTATGCATCAATAACAAATTTGCTTATTTTTGCATATCTTTATTTTTGCATAGGGATGTATTTTTTTTTTTCAATTAACAGTTATAAAATAATGTTTTATTCACTTTTCACTTTCTTCTAAGTCCTCAGAATGATCGCTTGAGTTGCCTGCTGTAGTACAATAAATTCACCGTATAGTGAATACTAAACTCCTATGCTGGCTTCAAAGGAGTACCAAGATGATAACGATGGGGGACTTCTGTAAGGCCATCTCTGCCAAAGTAACCCATTGGCACCCCACGACAGTTCTAATGGACACCCATAACTATTTAATAGAGGCATCAAAATGGTTAAACAGGGAGAATCGGAGCTAGGGACTCATTACTGGGGGTCTGACTGAAGGAGCCTCCATCAGGCTCGAGCATGGGGCTATGAAATGTTGTGTTAGAATGACTGAGAGACTCGGAAGACAGGTCTCCACTCCGTTCCACCAAGTACCACAGTTCCATGGGAGATCCAGAGACCCATTCTTGAGATCCGTGGAGGCCCCACAGGTTGGACTCCAGAGATGACCAAGTTATCTTCTACCCTGAGCCTGGGTGATAACTTGTCGAGTTTGACAATCCCATTCAATGGTGCATCCTTGTAGGAAATTTGAAGCCTCTGCAATCCTGAAGTGACAGTAATGCGGTGGGGATGACTGAAAGGGAGACACTAGGCTGACCCTCAGACTAAGCGAACCCTAGGCTTTCCCTCAACCCAGAGGTACGCTTAAAGGCAACAGGGTCTGGGTCCCCAATGTCATCCTGTCCTTGTCCCTGATAGTAAGACCCCCCTATTACTGTCACTTCAGTGACAGATGGATAGTTGATGAAATATCTCCTATAAATGCCGTAAATCAGCGTCTTACAATGTGAGTTCATTCTGTTGCAGATAACACTAATATTACACTAAAAGGTTGCACTCCGCGGCATTGGTGTCTTGCGCGCCCTCCTGTGATACCAAAAGGTGTTTCATACAAGTCAAGTTGCTGTGACACGGATCTGTGCAATTCTGCCGTTACCAACAAGATGTCCCTCATCGCGGCTGGCTCCCTGGTCCTGGTGTCTCTCTATGCTTCCAGGTTTTGATCCGGTCTCCTGATTTACCAGCTTGTATTATACACTTCATCTTTCTTTGTACCTTGCGGAGGACACATGGTATTTATACTCGTATTACCTATGCTTATCCAATAAAACAAATTCTGGATATATATTTTTGTCATTATTGCTTATCTACCTCCAAAATCTGCCGCCTCCAGTCCCAAATCCCCTGTCCATTTTCTACAAACAGCATGATTGTCACACAGACCTCACCCTGATGTGATTTGTGTGACATCAGGGTGACACATACCGGAGGAAATACAGGTCACTGAGAAATAAATGTATTTTTATACTTACCTGTCGCCTGTGCTGCTGTTGCTTCCGGGCCTGCTCATTATGCTCATGAATATTCACTGCACTGACTGCGGACCCGGAAGCAAGTGTCTCAGCAGCCCCGGAGACAGATAAGTATACAAGTTCATGCTGTCCATGTGCTATATGGATGTCACATGAACACACATGCGGATGGACATATGTACCTACACCACAGACCATGCAAAATATTTGTTTTTTTTGCATGGTCGTGTGAAGCGAGCTTTAGGCACTGGCGGATTATAACATGGGAGGTTTGGGTAGCCATATTACTAACCAAAATAACTTGGTGTAAAATAAAAACAAGAGAACCAACCATCAGGCTTTTGCAATATAAACTATAGGCAGTGCCATAATGGCGCTAGGATGTTGATTAAAATGATATCTTTAGTGCACAAATCCAAGGCTTTATTGCAGAATAATCCTTGTTCAATACTTCAGAAATCACGTCTTCGGTGCACTGTCTTGAGCATCGGGGTGGGACTTTGTGGGTCGGGTCCTCTGTAATGATTCCTCCTCCTGCCCTGCTCCCTTTTCTTTATTTAAATTTTGCCCCCTGCGTCATTCACACAGAGGCCTCCTTTGCGTTCTTACGCAAGCGCACTTTGATCTACCCGGCTGAGGGCAAATCAAAGTATTGTAGTGCGCATGCGCAGGTGGTCTTTGACTTTTTATCTTGTCTGTGCATTACAGTACATTGCTCTTCCCTCAGTTGGGCAGATGAAAGAGCGCATGCGAAAGAACGCAAAAGAGGCCTCTGTATATGATGTAGGATGTGTCATGCACATGGGGCAGGGCAGCAGGACAGTGATCACACAAGATGGAAGAGGCGCCGGACCGAGAATAGTGACACCCATCTGACTGGACCAGCCTCTGGGTGAGTATTATAAAGGTGTTTTTTACGTTATATAGAGCGGCCTGGGCTCTTATATATAGTACTATTATATATGTGACGCCCTGGCAAAACTAGGTAGTCATAGAGGTTGTACAAATCACTCTGGTACAATACTCCATCCTCCTTGACAGTCCAACACAAACCCACACCCAGGTGCACAACACCAGCCAGTAAAGCCTAGTCACCCCCCATGACAATAGGGACACACCAGTGGGCGGGACCAGGCGGATGGGAGCACCCACCTAGGGGTTTTGAGGTGTTCTGGGAGGGAACACGACAGTTGAGTGGAGTTGAGCTCAGAGAAAGAACAGTACTGACAGCTGAGGAGAGAGGAGTGTGGAGTGACAGCGGAGTCAGGGGTAGGGGCCCCTGGACTACTGGACTAGATGGCAGACGGCAAGCAGGACCACAGGCGACGCAGATCCGGTAACGGGAAATCTTAAGTGGACCGGGACAGGGTTGTATCCCACCGGGGCCGATAGTGGGAATCCGGTCCGGAGGCCGTGCACAGTCGAGGTGCCTGGACCCTAGGACGAGGAAGGTTGCAAGCCCCTTGTTAATTAACCAGCCGGGGACAACGTTTCAGGCCTTGTTCCACCGTAAGCTCAGAGAGGGAAACAGAAGCCCAACGCGGGGGATAGGGTATCCGCCAGAACCCACAGAGTTCCTGAGGGTCAGATTTCGCGGGCCACAGCTCCCAAACATACACAGTACCGGGAGTTGACTTCCCCGTTCCAAGCAGCGTTGTCCCATTGAAGACACAAACACAGAGTGCAGGTGGAAGGGACCCCTGTTTGCTACACCCAGCTGTGGGACCCGAATACACCCGCCGGAGGCGACCGGTCACTGGCAATTTGGTTTACCATTGTGTGCAATTCTTTAGAACTGTGAGTACACCATTCATCGCCGGTCCAACCGTGCATGACACTCACCGCAGCCATTACACCCGTTCCCCTGGGCCCCGGGACTACACCTCCCCTACCTGTGGAGGGGATTCCATCATGCTGCCCCGCTCCATCAGCCCCGGGCGTCCCATCACCAGGCAGCGGCGGTGCTACCAACTCTCACCGCAACCCACGGGTGGCGTCACTGACAAACCAAATCCCCTGTAAAAACCCCCTTTCCTACTGTTGTGAGGACGGACGGCTGTACGAGCCCGAGTCCGGCTACCACTCAAGCCGCAGTAACAAACCCGAATCTGAGCAACCCCTGCAGTGGCCCGGCCCCTGTCCGCAACATTTACAAGTGACATGGCGATATCACGCTACTGTGTCTGTGGGAAGGTGCCATATTCCGGGTCTCCAAATTATCAATTCTCAACTGCAGCACTGCTATCTAAGATATAAGGAAGGATCAGAAAACCAAGCTACCTATGAACATAAGTCCAGATACAGTAGTTACTTGCCGTGAGTCCTTGGCCAGTGCAGATATCTGGAGCTGTGTCCATGGGTGAGATGACGTTCTGATCCTTGGACACCAGCAGTAGTGCTGGAGCCGAGTGTTGTTGATTATATATGCACCGTATGTGTCTCCTTTTTTCTTTTAGTTTTCTCCGTGTTGCCTGCTGTGTTTCGTTAATGTTTTCCTTGGCGTCTCACATTATATAATACTATTTTTTGGAGTGGTGCGATATCGCCACCTTCTGCCGAGCTCTTGTCATTTTCATCAGTCATCCATCTTCATGGCCATTTATTGTCAGTTGCTCTTTATATACACAAATCTTTTAAAATATATGGGATTTTCCGATTTTGGAATTCCTTGACCCCCGACTGCATTTTGTGTTTTTTTTTTTTTTTTTTTTAAAACAAACAAACTGTGCACCACATTAGAGAAAAAATTCCTTCCCGACTCCACATACGGCAATCAGACGAGTGCCCTGGATCACCGCCCCATTAGAGAATCTAGTGCACATAATATGTAATATATTTTTCAAGAAAGGCAACAAGGCCTCTCTTAAGGCCACTTTACAAGCAAAGATATCGCTAGCGATGTCGCTAGTGATCGCAACCGCCCCCGTCGTGCGTGCGTCACGGGCAAATCGCTGCCTGTGGCAAACAATATCGCTAGTACGCGTCACACGCACATACCTTCCCAACGACGTCGCTGTGGCCGGCGAACAAACTCTTTTTTAAGGGGGAGGTTCGTGCGGCGTCACAGCGACGTCACACAGCAGGCCACCAATAGAAGCGGAGGGGCGGAGAGCAGCCGCATTAACGTCACTCCCACCTCGTTGCCGGAGGACGCAGGAACGCTGTTGTTCGTCGTTCCCGTGGTGTCACACGTAGCGATGTGTGCTGCTGCGTCCAAAATTAGCAACGATATTTGGGAAAGGAACGACGTGTCAACAATCAACGATTTTTGCCGCTTTTCGGATGGTTAGCGGTCGCTTATAGGTGTCACACGCAACGACGTCGCTAACGACGCCGGATGTGCGTCACAAATTCCGTGACCCCGACGACATTTCGTCAGCTAAGTCGTTACGTGTAAAGCAGCCTTTACATTTTAGTATTGACTCAACCATTACAACATTATCTGGCAGAGAAACCCATAGTCTCTCTGCTCTAACAGTAAAGAATCTGCATCTGTGATTATGATTAAACCTCCTTTCCTCTAACCATAGTGGATGCCCCCTTGTCCCCATCACATGCCTAGGTGTACAAAGATCATTAGAGAGAGCTCTGTACTGTCTCCATATATTTGTACCTTGTATTAAGATCGCCCTCGTTTTTCCAAACTGAATAACCCCAAGTTTAATAACTTTTGCTATTGCTTGCCACCCATTCCCTTATTAACTTTGGTTGCTCTTTTCGGCACCTGCTCTAGTTCAGCTATGTCCTTCTTATACACCGGAGATCAAAATTATAAACAGTATTCTACGTGTGTTCGCATTAGTGACTTGTATTTTACGTTACGACTTGTACGTTCTTGTATGTTCTTCTCTTGAGCATCTATGCTTCTTTTAATGCATCCCATTATTTTATTAGCCTTGGCAGCAGCTGCCAGACACTGGTCAGTAAAGTTGAGTTTCCTGTTTACCCATACACCGAAGTCTTTTTCAGTGACTGTTTTACCCAGTGTTTTACAGTTAGGTACATAGTTTTAAATTTTATTACCTCTGCCCAAGTGAATGACCTCACATTTATCCACATTAAACTTCAATTGCCATTTCTCCGCCCAAGCCTCCAGCCTACACACATCCCTCTGCAATATTAAATTATCATCCTCTGTATTGATTACTGTGCAGAGTTCTGTATCATCAGCAAGTGATGATATGCAACTCTCAATGCCCCCTGCAAGGCCATTAATAAATCTGTTAAAAGGAAGAGGGCCCAATACTGACCCCCCATGGTACCCCAATGTTAACTGTGACCCAGTTTGAGTGTGTTCCATTTATAACCACCCTTAGTTTCCTATCACTAAACCAGTTCTTAACCCAGTTACACATATTTTCCCCTATTCCTATTAATCTCATTTTATGTATCAACCTTTTGTGTGGCACTTTGAAAAATCAAAACTCCAAGCACAAAAAATAAGGGGATTCAAAGCATGTTGACATATTGGTGCACCCAAAAGAGGAAGGTGTTGCAGCTGCCTCCTTTTTTATTCGATATCCAGATCTTGATTTCCAACTTCCGAGGGGCCGCAACAATGTCTTCTACATTTCCAACTGTGGCCAATGTTCTTTGAGGAAGAAGAGTAGCATGACAACTAATATTCCCCCGAGAGCTGTTTAGAGCTGGAGTTGTGCGACTGCTCTTAGCAGGGGCAAAAAAATCCCATGATCCAGAGAGACATTGCATAATGTAGATGGCAAAGTGAACTTCTGCCAAACCACCTAACAAATCTGCCAAGAGACTTAGGTGGAGGAACTAGAGACTATGCATCTCCTCTTCTACATGTGCAGCCAGTGGACTGCTTCAATGCTTGTTTTGTTGACAACCAGGGTTGGACATATCATTGGTTCAACCTATGCAGCCACACTGGGGTCCAAGAGGTAACGAGGCCACTACCGCCTCCAAAATAGGTGGAATTGTGCATTTTAATAAGTAATTGGACAAAAAAGGGCCCCTCTGGACTTCTGGTTCCTGCGCCGAACATGTAAGTCGGACTTCTCTCAGGTTTTGTCACCCCTCGCCCAGAATCACAATGTGGGAGAACTAACACGCTCAACAAGCCCCAGACCGAATCATCTGGCAATCCGGAACGTGTTGCAGAGGTTTTCTGCTCAGAGGGAGCCCGCAGCAGCGTCGGTGAAGAGACCCGCGGGAGACAGAGATCAGGCTGCGTGATAAAGATGGCGCCGGGGGCGTAGCTGAGCTCCACACCTTCACTCCACGTGTGCTGCTTGCAAGCTGACGGCCTTGTCAGTAGGAAAAATTATCAAATCGGGGGGGGGGGAGGGGCTGTATTGACGGCAGGGACCCAGGAGAGAGCTCAAAAGACGGGCGATATAGGACATAACTCTGCAGAGGAGCGTGGTGTATGAATCAAGCTGCTAGATAAACTAGGGGGATCCTCCCAGAAGTGCAGAAGATGGGGCATTGTTCCAAGCAAGTGGATTACTAAAGTACCGATCTCTGTAGCAGTGTGGTGGTGCAGGCCAAGCCACCTGCTAGATAGGCTGAGGGGGGCCGCACCTGAAGTGAAGACTTCAGAACAAGAGTTAAATAAATAAATAAAAGCACAATAAAACAATACAAGTCACAGCTCCCTTTAGAGACCCGACCCCAGGACACCTGCTGACAAGCTGAAAACCAAACATAAGTAGCTTCCCATTGATGGAACTCTATCTACTGAGGAGTGGTGCCAATGTGACGCCCTGGGCAAGCCAGGGGTCACAGGTCATCACACCACCACACCCTACACCCCAGTTAGGAACACCAAAGCTAACCAGAAATCCTTGTTGCCTTCCTCCAGGAGCTGGTGTCCACACCAGGGGGTGGGCCAGGCAGTTGGCTCCGCCCACCGAGGAGTTCACAGCCCTGGAGGCGGGAAGAACCAGGCAGATAGAGTTTAGGGGAGTAAAGTAGAAGGAAGTAGTAGTGGAGCTAACGAGAAAAGCTGAAGTGACAGAAAAGTGACAGTAGTAAAGCCTGAAGTTGGTCCGGGTGTGTGCCCCGGACAGTGACAGCAAGGTCAGCAGACGGCGGTGATAGTCCGCAGGGGTGACTGCTCGGAGGTTGCTGGAAGGACCGCGGACGGGTAGTGGCCCGGCGGTCTGGAGCAGTATACGAAGAACAGTCAGCACCAGGGCAGGGGCCTTTCGGATCCCGGCAAGGCTAGGAGTTGCCATAATTTGCCAAATCCGTCAGTGAAGGGGACGTCTGTCTCCAAACAACCAAGTCCCGATTGAAGGCAACAGTCCGACCGTTACGGAGAGACACCGCCACGGCACCAGTTTCTCAGGGCCAGCGCCTGCGGGCAAAGTAGGGCTCCTCCGGCCCATATCCAAGCCGGGGAGCGGGTTACCGGTGGGAACCCATCGCAACCATCATCAACTTAGGTGCAGGACAGAGGGACCGTCACCGTCACCTACTGGGGAAAGCAAGTGCAGCCGTCCGTGGGAACCGTCTTTCCAGCCGTGTGTTTTACCGAGAACTGTGTCATCGTCTCAGGCTGAGTGAGTACCACAGTGCCGCAAGGCACAGCGCTGCCCCCGCGTCCCTGCGCCCACCAAGCCCTGCATCTCCCACCTCATCACTGGGCCCCGGGATCACCAACCCCTACCCACGGAGGGGCAACACAACAACTAGCTGCTCCATACCATCACTCCCGGGATCCCCATACAGAGCAGCGGTGGTGTCAACAAATCACCACAACCGTGGGTGGCGTCACGGACAATATACTATCCCAAATCCCAATCCCCTTTCACTCACGGGCGAGGAGCGCTGCTAGAGTCCCCGGGATCCGGCCCATCGCTCGAGCCACCGAGCAGCAGCAGGCCGCAGCAGCCGCGGCAGCCGGACCCGAGCAGTGGGAGAGCGCGGCGTCCCCTCTTCCGCCCGCGACAACTTGGCGTCACGAACAGGATCTTACCGCTCTGCCGTTGGGTAGAGGTGCGCCTTGTGACCGCCGGAGGTATCCAGCTGAAAAATTTCAGAAGTCGCCATCTTTGGCGCGAAAAGTTCCCGCTCGAGCGTCTTCTCGAGTAGCAGAGGCGCGAAGGCCAAAACCCCGCCCCAATAGAGGAGGGGCCGGAAAGAAGCTAAGGGGGATGCAGATGGAGAGATGGCGGCGTCCTCGAATTGGAGTGCGGGAATACCCGCCACCGGAGTACCCAAGCTCTGGGGGAAACGAGGTGGAGTAGCTTTTGAGGACTGCGGCCCGGGTGAGCTCCCCGCCAGGACCGCTGCATGGCTGGAGCGGGAGTTGGGCCGGTTCTGCGTGAAGGTGAGGGCGCAGAGCCTGCAGCAGTTGATGGATTGGAAGGCAGAGATGCGAAGGTTGGTTGCCGTAGTGGGGGCCCGTGAGCAAGGGGCCGCTGCAGCCGTGCCGCGTCGCGATCAGTCCACCCAAACCCCAGAACCGGCCCTGATTGAGTGGGAGACGGACATCAGCACCGCGGCTGGAGGTCCGGAGAGAATGTCGTTGATGGAGGAAGAGGTCCCAAGTATGCCGCCTCCGCCGCCATTCCTAACGGCTGTCAGTAGTTCGGGGTTGAACTGCCAGTGGGAGGAAAACCCCATGTACCGCTCGGTCCCGGAGTGGGCCGACCCCCTGCGGTGGTAGCCGCCTCAAGGGCAGCGGATGCCCGCTGCAGCAGTCCCCGTTGGGACCACCACTGAGTTATTTGTTTGAAAGTTCTGATGATGATAAGTGAAATGAAACCGAAGCCTCATCTGATTGTCCCACCGTGATTGAGAAAACCGGCTGTTGCCGGCACCGTTGTCCCCGAGAGGACCGTTTAAAAAGTTGCATGAGGAACTGCTCATGGACAAGCCCGTGAACTTGCAGGGCAACCACAAACGTTAGTGGCTTGTAAATAAGTTGTTTACCGTTACCGTTTCCGTATTGCCGCCTCCGGAGAGGCAGGTTGGAGGGAGGGCCCGCAGTAGAGCCGGCTGGGGCCCAGCCACCACAGGAACCGGTGGCTACCCTCTGGAGGGGAAGGACAGATCCCGCTCGGGTAACTTGTGCTGGACTTGGGTCAAGGGGTGCTGCCTGGGTTGTAGGGGCAGCATCAGGGCCAGGTTGCTTGGGTGGGAGAGAGCGGAAATCGTAACCGTGAACCGTTTTGCAACATTTAAGAAATGTACCTTTTTGGGATGAAGTTATAAAATGTAAATATGTTACCGTTTACCTTTTTATACATTTTCAGAAAATAAAACCGGTGTTGGACGGGCAGCCCGCGGACAGTCTGCATTTTGCTAAGGGAAAATGTGACGCCCTGGGCAAGCCAGGGGTCACAGGTCATCACACCACCACACCCTACACCCCAGTTAGGAACACCAAAGCTAACCAGAAATCCTTGTTGCCTTCCTCCAGGAGCTGGTGTCCACACCAGGGGGTGGGCCAGGCGGTTGGCTCCGCCCACCGAGGAGTTCACAGCCCTGGAGGCGGGAAGAACCAGGCAGATAGAGTTTAGGGGAGTAAAGTAGAAGGAAGTAGTAGTGGAGCTAACGAGAAAAGCTGAAGTGACAGAAAAGTGACAGTAGTAAAGCCTGAAGTTGGTCCGGGTGTGTGCCCCGGACAGTGACAGCAAGGTCAGCAGACGGCGGTGATAGTCCGCAGGGGTGACTGCTCGGAGGTTGCTGGAAGGACCGCGGACGGGTAGTGGCCCGGCGGTCTGGAGCAGTATACGAAGAACAGTCAGCACCAGGGCAGGGGCCTTTCGGATCCCGGCAAGGCTAGGAGTCGCCATAATTTGCCAAATCCGTCAGTGAAGGGGACGTCCGTCTCCAAACAACCAAGTCCCGATTGAAGGCAACAGTCCGACCGTTACGGAGAGACACCGCCACCGCCAGGGCACCAGTTTCTCAGGGCCAGCGCCTGCGGGCAAAGTAGGGCTCCTCCAGCCCGTATCCAAGCTGGGGAGCGGGTTACCGGTGGGAACCCATCGCAACCATCATCAACTTAGGTGCAGGACAGAGGGACCGTTACCGTCACCTACTGGGGAAAGCAAGTGCAGCCGTCCGTGGGAACCGTCTTTCCAGCCGTGTGTTTTACCGAGAACTGTGTCATCGTCTCAGGCTGAGTGAGAACCACAGTGCCGCAAGGCACAACGCTGCCCCCGCGTCCCTGCGCCCACCAAGCCCTGCATCTCCCACCTCATCACTGGGCCCCGGAATCACCAACCCCTACCCACGGAGGGGCAACACAACAACTAGCTGCTCCATACCATCACTCCCGGGATCCCCATACAGAGCAGCGGTGGTGTCAACAAATCACCACAACCGTGGGTGGCGTCACGGACAATAAACTATCCCAAATCCCAATCCCCTTTCACTCACGAGCGCCGCTAGAGTCCCCGGGATCCGGCCCATCACTCGAGCCATCGAGCAGCAGCAGGCCGCAGCAGCGGCGGCAGCCGGACCCGAGCAGTGGGAGAGCATGGCGTCCCCTCCTCCGCCCGCGACACCAAGATAGCAGACTCCTCCAGACAACAGATCCAGCACAACACAAAACCCACACCTGGGTACAAAACACAGCCAGTAAAGCCTAGTCACCCCCTCATGGCAATAGGGACACACCAGTGGGCAGGACCAGGCGGATGGGAACGCCCACTTAGGGGTCCAGAGGTGTCAGGGGCGGGAAGACAAGAGTCGAGTTCTGACAGTTGACAGTGGAGGAGTGTGGAAGTGCAGTGGAGTCAGGGGTTGGGGCCCCTGGACTACCGGACTAGGTGGCAGACGGCAAGCAGGACCACAGGTGACGGAGATCCGGTTGCGGGAGACCTGAGGTGGACCGGAGCAGGGTTGTAGCCCGCCGGTGCCGACAGCGGGAATCCGGTCCGGAGGCCGTGCACAGTCGGGGGTACCTGGACCCTAGGACGAGGAAAGTTGCAAGCCCCCTTGTTAATTGACCAGCCGGCGACAAGGTTTCAGGCCTTGTTCCACGGAAGCCCATAGAGCGAAACGGCAGCCCAACGCGGTGGATAGGGTGTCCGTCAGAACCCACAGAAATCCCAGGGGTCGGATTTCGTGGGCCACAGCTCCCAACATACACAGTACTGGGAGTGGACTTCCCCGTTCCAAGCGGAGTTGTCCCAGTGAAGACACAGACACTGATTGCAGGAGGAAGGGACCCCTGTTTGGTACACCCGACCCATCACAGTTAAAAAAAACAGTCACTACGGCTCACCAAAACCATCTTGATGAGGCAGTGGAACAAGTGGCATCTATAGAAACCAGGTTATCCACCATGGAAGATGATTCATATCCAAAGGAGAAACTGCGAGGACTATATGAATCAATCATACCTAAAGCCCTGAGAGTCTCGGTGGGTAAGAGGATAGAAACGGTCCACCGTGTTGGTCCACCAAGGAGGAATCTGAAGGAAGATACCACTAAGCAGCCAAGACAAAATCATAACAAAATATCTGGACTTTACCGACATGCAGGAGATAATTCAGGCATACAAGAAAGCAAGTCATCCCATAGAAGTGAATGGAACTCGAATCCTGCTGTTTGAGGACTTCTCAGTGGAGGTCACCAAAACCAGACAGCGCAAAGCGTTTACACCTATATGCTCAGCCCTGTTCAAACGTAATATAAGGTTCCAACTGAGATATCCTGCTGTGTTAATCATCCGTCACCGAGATGGCTCCCCCAACACGTTCTCCAATCCGAAGGAAGCGGAAGACTTCGTCGAATGAATGGACAGTCTTCCAAGATCCAGAAAGTCTCCCACACAGGAGGACAACCAGAGGCACGGCCATCGCTCGACACAGGCAGGTTCTGGAAGACCGTCACCAGTCAGACCAAAAGACCAGAGGCAGAACCGTAAGCCGAATATACCTGCCTGAGAAGTATCACAGTAACTGAGCTGTTTTTTCCTTTTCAAAAGGTTGGGGCTATCTCATTCACTTAGCCCCAGAACATACTACAGAGACTCTGTGGACTTATGTAGCGCCCCTGAGGGCCTCAGGATGCTACAAGGTTCTACATCCCTGCCAGGATGGAGGGCCTACCCCCTTAGGGACCCAGAACCCCAGTGCCGGTAACACCAAAAACCCAGGTAATCCCAGTTTTCCCCAACAATCCCCCATACAATGGTACCTAGCTAGGGTGGGACCATGGATGGCCGCCTAGAGGTGGAGCCACTCCAGTCCACTAGTTGACCAGGTGGGAGGGGCAGACTGTGGAGAGTAGTTCAGTCGAGTGTTGACAGCAGAGGTGTGAAGGTGGAAGTGAAGTGACACCCTGACTCGGGTTAACGGTGACCTGGTACCCAGGAGAGGTGGTTGCCGGTGGAGTACTCCCGGAACTACGCACCAATGGGGTATAGGACTCTAGGACAGGAAAGAGCTTCAAGCCGACCTGTTAACACCTGCACAGCAAAGGGGACCATCAAGGATCTTGCTGACCCTAAAGAATCCGAAGACTCAGCAGCAAAGAGAGCGCCGGGGACAGGACCAGAGACTCCAACCCCACAGGGTTCACGCTATTGTCAGGCGGACAGAAGTAGACAGACCACAGACTGTGGACTCCCAGTGTTCTATACTACGGGACCCACTTACCAGAGACAGGTGCAGGGAAGAAAGTACCAGAGAACCAGACTGGTACTGGGATGAAGGTGACCTGGAGGCGAAACCAGCCGGCCTCGGGCAACCAGCTAACACATTAAGAAAAGTGAGTAAAACCAGTTGCACTAAATACCTGTCTGGACTCCTCCTTCCGACGCCCGCAGCACCATACACCCGCTGGGGCAATAACCTACTTGCGGAGGGACTACCATCAGCCCCAGTAGAGACATTCTGCAGCGGCAGCTCCCTATACTTAGCCGCAACACCGCAAGTGGTGTCACAAATAACTTTATTCACAAATCCCCTGTAAATATCCCCATTACAGAAACGGCCCAGGGCCCGGAACCGGGTAATGGCCACCATCGTGACATTCCCAATTGAGAAACTGCCCGGAACCGAGTAAACCATATTCCTGGGTGCTACACTTAATGGAAGCGCTGGTAATGTGGAAGGTGTAAGGAGTTTCCCCCCCTCTATCCTCCTCCCCCTCCCCCTAATCTCTTCTACTCCCCTCTATCCTCCCCTGCCTCCCCAAAATAACCCCTTCTCTCCCCTCTATCCTCTCCTTTCTCCCCCAAATAACCCCTCCCCCCCTGTATCCTCTCCTCCTCCACCGTCTATCCTCTCCTCCCTTTTTATCTCTCCTTGTCTCCTCTTTCACAGTCGTGACATGTCGTTCTTTTTTAATTAAAGTTTAAAAGGTATCATAAGGGGGATGACGGGCCACAGAGGCTTGATCGGGAAGAAGTGAAGTCTGAAGTTAGAGAAAGATTTAAAAGGGGTCTGAAAAAAGACACTTCTGTCTATTGATACGAAGAAAAGAAAAAGTTAAAGGGAACCTGTCAACAGTTTTTTGCCCTATAAGCTGCGGCCACCACCACTGGGCTCTTATATACAACATTCTAACATGCTGTATATAAGAGCCCAGGCCGCAGTGTAGAACATGAAAAACACTTTATAATACTCACCTAAACCGGTCGCTGCGGTGGATGTAGGTTAAATGGGCGTTCTCGTCCTCCGGTGCCGCCTCTTTCGGCCATCTTTGTCGCCGCCTCTGTTGTCCTTCTGAAGCCGCGGTGCATGACACGTCCGACGTCATATGCACTTGCCGACATTCAGGTCCTGAGCATGTGTACTTTGATCTGGGTAAATCAAAGTATTCTAGTGCGCATGTGCGGGACCGGCGAGTGTGTATGATGTAGACGCGTCATGCACACAGGCTTCAGAAGGAGGACAAAGATGGCCGAAAGACACGGCACCGGCACTGGAGAATGGAGAGAGCCACCTGAGCCACATCCTCCGCAGCGACTGGTTTAGGTGAGTATTATAAAGTGTTTTTTGTGTTCTACAAAGCGGTCTGGGCTCTTATATACAGCATGCTAGAATGCTGTATATAAGAGCCCGGTGGTGGTGCAGCTTATAGGGCAAAAAAATGGTGAGAGGTTCCCTTTAATCCATCTATTTGTAATGTTGCCTACAGTTTAGTCTTAGGTGTTTACTCTAGGATATGTTATGAGTTGATAGCAGCAGTAAGGAAGTATAACAGTTTTATAGTTTGTATAAGTACACTATTTACGATTGATTCATGCGGATAGTCACCTGGAACGTCAAAGGGCAACGCTCTCCCCAGAAGTGACTTAAAGTTCTGCTCCATCTTAACCGCCTCAAACCAGACATAGCGCTTTTATGTACCGCCCCACGGGCTCGGCTGCGACCGCCGAGCCGCTCGGATCCGTGCTCGTACTGCAGGTGGTGGCTCGAGCCTCTCACGGACCCGGGGGTCACGTCGCTGTGCAAGGGAGTTGGCGCTACACGCGGGGATTTGGGTGTTTGGTTTGGGATGATAGTTCGTGACGCCACCCACAGGTGGTGATGATTGTAGACACCACCGCTGCGGTGAAGGTATGGGGGCCCCCGGGAGCGGTGTAGTAGCGCAGCTTGGTGTTGACCCCTCCGCCATGTAGGGGATGTTGGTCCCGGGGTCCGGTGGGCCGGGTGCAGGATGTAGTGTTGCGGTGCAGTGCGGCGCGGTGCCGGATGGCACTGGTGTACTTACTCTGACACAAGACACTGGTGTCACTGGTAAACCAAATGGAGTGATGAACGGGGCCCGCAGCCGGCTGCAGCTTTTCCCAGGTTAGGTTGGTAATGTCTTTTCTCCTGCACCTCTGTATGTGAATCTTGACTCCTGTGCCTAGGCACCGGTAGTCCGCTCCCCGGCGTGTATGTGTCGTAGGAGCCCGTTTGCCCGCAGACGCTGGCCTTTTGGCTCTCTGGCCGTTGGCGGTGGCACTTATCCGGAATGGTTGGGCTATTACCTTCAATCGGGACTTAGGTGTGAATGAACCCCTGAGGTCCAGACCGCAATCACTTAATTTGACTATGGTGGTGGCTTCTAGCCTAGGTCGGGGTCTGAGTACCCTGCCTGGTGCTCCGGTATCCAGTTGGCTCCCTGGTTCGGTTCCGGCGGTCCACTACCCTGTCCCAGTCCCTTACGGTTCCACCGGTCGTCTTCCCGGTCTCCTGCAGGCGGCCACTACCGTCTGCCTCCTTGCCAATGGTGACTGGGCTCCAACCCAGCCACCGGAGTAGTCTTTGGCAGGCCTGAGCACAGGTCTGCTTCTGGACACAACCTCCCTCCTTCACTGTCAAAACCACTCTCTCAACTAACTTGAACTGGTCTTCTAGGTTCCCGCCTCCAGGCCTGTGAACTCCTCGGTGGGTTGAGCCAACCGCCTGGCTCCACCCCCCCTGGTGTGGACATCAAACCTGGAGGGTGGTGACAAGGCTTTTAAGTTTGACTGATGTTACCTAACTGGGAAGGGGGTGTGTAGTGTTGTTGTGTCTACTTGGGACGACCTGGATAGTCCAGGGGGTCACATTTACAAGGGACGCATCTAGAGGAACAGGACATACAAAGGATGTGTAGGCTGTGGGTGGGTAATGCATATGGCTCCCCTTCTATCAAAATGAAAGCTGGGGTTATCACACTAGTGCACAGAAAACTACAACATTGAGTTATAGATACATATGCAGATATAGAGGGCAGACTACATGTAGTCACGATAGAGGTTTCAGAGGGCACTTATAAACTTGTTAATGTCTACGCCCCTAATGATAACAATAACCCATTTTTCCATCAGCTGGATGCTAAACTTCTCGAGCACTCGCTCCCCAACACAATAGTGGGAGGGGATTTAAATTCCGTGGTTCTGTCATCAGAAGATAGGAAAATCCCAAATAACAGGTCTAAGTTGCCGCGAAGTCAGAACAAAGTCATTAAACCCCTACTGGAGACCACGGCTCTCCACGATGCGTTGCGTCATATGCACCCCCAGGATAGGGAATTCACGCACTATTCCCATGCAAATGATTCGTGGTCCCGAATCAACCATTTTTTTGCTTCAAACAATGTGATGCACTCTGTCTCTATACACGACTTAGTGATATCTGATAATGCACCAGTGGTGGTGGAGATAGCGGACATCCTCCCGAAGGGCTCGGATTATTTGTGGAGATACCCGGCTTTCCTTCATGGTAATGAAGACTTTGCAGTAAAGCTCAAGGAGTGGTGGTCAGCATTTTTGTTTCACAATAGCCAACATGGGCTCTGGGACACAGCAAAAGCGGTAATAAGAGGGAAAATAATTGCGTATGTTTCCACTTTGAAAATAGAGATTTAGACATGCTTCAATGAAGCCTCGGTGAGGTGAGACAGGCCTACACAGTTTTCCAGCACAGTCCAACCAAAGAAAACAAGGAGGAGTGGCAGTCAGAACGGAGGGCCTTCAATATGTGGGCGGACAAAAGGGAGGAATTGTTTAGGTCTGCCCAGGAAACCACTTTACATAGATTTGGGAACAAATCAGGGAAGCTGATGGCAAATTTAGTAAGGAACAGATTTATACCGCAAAGCCCTATACAGATGAAAGACCACAAAGGGGAGCTCCACAATGACCCTAGGAAAATAATTTAAATATTGGGAACGTACTATAAGAATCTCTATCAACTGATGGGAATGGAGATATTCCTGCTAATAATATTCTAACTAAGGTGAATATATCTAAGTTGACGGAAGAACACAGGACATACCTAAACGTGGGAATCATGGGGGACGATGTTGCTCGGACAATAAAAAACTTGTCAAGGGAGAAATTTGGGTAAGACTGCTAATGGAGTCTTCATACAGGGTATCAGAGACCGGTGCCGTATTAGCTGTATATCAGTGCCAATATTAATGAATCAGACAATGAACACATGAGACATGTTCTCTCCTTGAGCCAGCATCTCCAACTGAAACTCGTGTATTCGATAGATTCAATTATACAGTATGCATAAATAATCTTGAAAACTAAAACACAGAGTCTAGGGAGGATTCCACTCCCCAATTTCTCCCAGCATGTTATGAAACACATCTCTGTTTGCTATACATTCTTTCTGTGTGAATCTTCTGATAACACTTTGCAGTTTCCCATTCTGGCTTCATTATCTTTGGTTAACCTCTTCATGACTATACAGCTTAGAATTATATTATGGGTCTATGTGATGGCTACATAGACAGACAGATAATTATGCAACTGTTGGGGGAGACCTCCGGGTCTCTCTCAGGGTCACGGAGCTGGATTTCAAATCAGACCTGCGCAGATATATATGAATCGGAAAAAATGACCACACAGAGAAACGTGTCTCTGTTTGAGAGAAGTGAAGGTCTTCTGCCAGTGTATTCAAAAGTATATCATTTTATACAGCTTTTTGGACAGTACTGTAAAACAACATTCCTTTAAGTCATTCAGGTGTGTCTGGGAACGGACGAAAGTCTATTCAAGAATATTGCTTAATCTTGAGTCTAATCGGTTTTCCAAGAACTTGTCAGTTTACTTATTTGAGACTACAAACTCATTACTTAGCCCTAAGCATAGTTTGTTTACATATACAATCCTTGCAACATTTCAGTCAGATATATGTATAAAGCAATACATAAAACATTCAAAATACAGATTAATCTTATTATAATATAATATCATACTAGACAAACGATTCATAGCCTAGGCCTTCACACAACTACATCTATATTTTGATTATTTACATACACAGATATTCTTATTACATTTAAACAAACAATTTATAGCTTAGGCCACCTCCACAAACTTACATAATCACAAAGCCCCAGGACCTGATGCGTACACTAGGGAATTCTATAAGACAATGGTAGAAGAAGTCTCACCCACATTGCTGACATTGTATAACAATGTTCTGGAGGGGAAAGCGACTTTTCAAACAGGGAATTTAGCATACATAAAATTGATTCCAAAACAGGGGAAAGACCCATTCAACCTGCGGTCATACAGACCGATTAGCGGAAATTTTGCCACAATTAATCTCTCCTGCCCAGGCAGGCTTCATTAGGAAAAGATCTGCCACGCCAAACATTAGAAAAGTCCTCCTCGCCCTGGACAGACTAAACCTCAAGCCTAAAGACACAGAAACACCTGCACTGCAAACAATAGACGCTGAGAAGGCCTTCGATAACATCGAGTGGCCATGGCTTTATAGAGTATTAGATGAGATGCATTTCTCGGGATCCTTTTACACATATATCCGAGCAATATACACGTCCCCAAAGGCACAAGTATATATTCCTGTTTTTTGTCGACCCCATTTCAGCTGTTTAAGGGGACCAGACAAGGGTGTCGTCTTTCCCCACTGCTCTTCAATTTGGCTCTTGAACCCCTGGTGAGACTATTGTCGGACAAGACTATTTCAAGGTATCTCCATAAATAAAAAACGACTGCAGGCAACTTGTTTCTCAGACGACATCTTAAGGGGGCTTTACACGCTACGACATCGCTAATGCTATGTCGTTGGGGTCACGGAATTTGTGACGCACATCCGGCCGCATTAGCGATGTTGTTCCGTGTGACACCTATGAGCGATTTTGCATCGTCGCAAAAACGTGCAAAATCGCTCATCAGTGACATGGGGGTCCATTCTCAATTATCGTTACTGCAGCAGTAACGAAGTTGTTCCTCGTTCCTACGGCAGCACACATCGCTCCGTGTGACACCGCAGGAACGAGAAACCTCTCCTTACCTGCCTCCCGGCCGCTATGCGGAAGGAAGGAGGTGGGCGGGATGTTATGTCCCTCTCATCTCCGCCCCTCCGCTTCTATTGGGCGGCCGCTCAGTGACGTCGCTGTGACGCTGCACGGACCGCCCCCTTAGAAAGGAGGCGGTTTGCCGGTCACAGCGACGTCGCTAGGCAGGTAAGTATGTGTGACGGGTCTGGGCGATGTTGTGCGACACGGGCAGCGATTTGCCCGTGTCACACAACCGATGGGGGCGGAAACGCACGCGTGTAAAGCGGCCTTTACTCTTCCTCTATGACCCAATTAACCAAGTACCGCAGATACTGTATAGTTTGCGAACATTTGGGGAATATTCGGGTTTTCGGATCAAAACAACAAAGTGCGAGTTGCTCTATATGGGGAAACAGAGTACACACCAGCACGAAACCCAGTTTTGTGCAGGGATCTCAGTAGCCAACTCATTTATAAATTATTTGGGGGTGAAAATTGGAAGGGCCCCCAGAACTCTATACGACCTAAACTTTCCACCGCTGCTAAAACGCATAGCAGAAGATCTTAAAAGATGGCAGGAGATTTCATTAAATATGATAGGCAGAGTGCATCTGATCAAGATGATGTCGGTATCCTGGCTAATGTACCACATACAAACCCTCCCCTTACTCCTAAAACATATCTCTATATAATGTATTCTCACATTTTATCTGGAGAGCGAAATGGCCGCGTATAGGGTTAAAGAAGCTGATGGCTTCTAAAGATAATGGAGGTCTAAATCATGTTAGAGAACACAATATAGCATGCCTAACTAGATATTTGATGGACTGGATCCATGGCTCTGGACAGTATGCGGCTAGAGCCTTTGGAAGGGACTATGCCCAACCCTGGGACGTTTTGGTTCTGATGCACTTGTCGCGGGCGGGGAGGGTGCTGCGCTCACCACGCTCAGGTCCGGCGCTGCTGCTCGGTGGCTCGAGCGGTGGGCCGGATCCGGGGACTCGAGCGGCGCTCCTCGCCCGTGAGTGAAAAGGGGGGGTTGTGTGGTTTGGGGATTTGGTCCGTGACGCCACCCACGGTTTGTGGTGAGGTTGGGGCACCACCGCTGCTGGTGACGGGGATCCCAGGAGCGATGGCAGGGAGCAGCTGTGATGTTGTTTCCCCCTCCGTGGGCAGGGGTTGGTTGTCCCGGGGCCCGGTAAGGTGTGACGGGGAGGTACGGTTGGTGAGGTGCAGGGTCTCGGGGGCAGCGCGGTGCCGGATGGCACGGTGGTACTCACTCAGCCAAGAACAGATGCAGAGTCTCCGGTAAAACAAACGGCTGGATGGACGGGTCCCACAGCCGGCTGCTGTGGTTTCTCCCGGACAGTTGGTGGTGGCTGCCTTTCCCTGCACCTTATGTGTAACTTCGGTCCCGATGGCTTCCCACCGGTAACCCGCTCCCCAGCGTGGATATATGCTGGAGGAACCCTTTTGCCCACAGGCTCTGGCCCTGGGAATTCTAGCTGTGGCGGTAGCTGTATTTCCCTGTTGCTGTTTGAACGGTTGCCTTCAGTCGGGTCTTGGCTGTTTGGAAACCCCTGGGGTTCCTGTCACTAACGGATTTGACCTGTTTAACGGCGACTCCAAGCCTGGTCGGGGTCCGCAGGCTCTGCCGGTTTGTGCTGGCTTCTCATCGCTCCCCGGTTCGGTACCGGCGAGCCACCCCCCCGTCCCCGGTCCTACGGTTCCGCGTCGATCTGCCTCTCCTGCAGACGGCCACCACCATCTGCCAACCTTGCTCTTGGTGCCCGGGCCACGTACCCGGACACGGTCAGTCTGCTCCTCTCCTACCACTTCACTCCTCTCTCTTTCACTTCCCTAACTGTTCTGACTTCCTTTCCCGCCTCCAGGACTGTGAACTCCTCAGTGGGTGGGGCCAACTGCCTGGCTCCACCCCACCTGGTGTGGACATCAGCCCCTGGAGGGAGGCAACAAGGATTTGGTGTCTGGCTGATGTGCCTATCTCGGGATGTGGGGTGTGTTGTTGCAGTACCTGTGACGACCTGGCTAGTCCAGGGCGCCACACACTCACATCAGTCGGCATTACCTCCTCAATTCAAACACTCGTCCCTGTTTAGAGACACGATAGCAAAGTGGAGGATAGTAAGGAAACATTACGAATTCTCACATAGAGTCTCTAAATACTTACCTATCTGGAACAACCTGGAGTTCTTACAAGGGGTTAGTAACAAACTATTTGAGGAATGGAGAGCGAAGGGGATCTGTAATGTCTCTCATCTCATACATCCTAGCGAATTGAGGTGGCTAGAAAGGGAGGAATTGAAGAAGATGTAACGCCTGAAGCCTAATCAGATAATTCAATTTGACCAGGTGAAACACAGTGTCATAGACCCGCAACACACATCCGTTTAGTTTGTACGTGTGCGGTACGTATTTGCACGTACCGGAGACACGTACACACGGAGACCCATGTTATTCAATGGTAGATGGCACACACACGTAAAATCACACGGAACGTGTGACCGTATGGTAAGTACGTGTGTGCGCTTTTCTACACGGACGACATGTCCGTTTTTGGCCGGCAGCACGCAGGCACGGACCCGCTTTAGTCTTTGAGTCCGTCCCTGCACGTACCGCACACGGAGTATGTCCACGTTCAGCACGTTTCGTGCGTGTGCGTTTTTACACTAGCGATCTTATTTTTGTTTTTTTTTTAATTAAATTCAGTATACTTACCTTTTTTTCTGCTGTTCTCAGTCATACTTACATTGGCGCTCGGTTTTTTTCTTCCCCCGGCTCATACCGCTCCCCGATAACCAGCGCGGCGAGGAACAGCTGTGCAGAGAATACGCGGCAACAATTACTTTGAATATGCCGGCCGCTCATTAATCAATCTCGTATTCCTTGCTTTCCCCACCCACAGACGCCTGTGATTGGTTGCAGTGAGACGCCCCCATGCTGAGTGACAGCTGTCTCACTGCACCCAATCACAGCAGCCGGTGGGCGTGTCTATACTGTGCAGTAAAATAAATAAATAAATAATTAAAAAAACGGCGTGTGGTCCCCCCAATTTTAATACCAGCCAGATAAAGCCATACGGCTGAAGGCTGGTATTCTCAGGATGGGGAGCCCCACGTTACGGGGAGCCCCCCAGCCTAACAATATCAGTCAGCAGCCGCCCAGAATTGCCGCATACATTATATGCGACAGTTCTGGGACTGTACCCGGCTCTTCCCGATTTGCCCTGGTGCGTTGGCAAATCGGGGTAATAAGGAGTTTTTGGCAGCCCATAGCTGCCACTAAGTCCTAGATTAATCATGTCAGGCGTCTCTCCGAGATACCTTCCATGATTAATCTGTAAATTACAGTAAATAAACACACACACCCGAACAATCCTTTATTAGAAAAAAAAAAACACTAACAAATTGCCTTGTTCACCAATTTAATAAGCCCGAAAAAGCCCTCCATGTCCGGCGTACTCCAGGATGGTCCAGCGTCACATCCAGCTGTGCTGCATGAAGGTGACCGGAGCTGCAGAAGACACTGCCGCTCCTGTCAGCTCCACGCAGCTAATGAAGGGAATAGCGCGATCAGCTGAGCTGTCACTGAGGTTACTCGCGGCCAACGCTGAATACAGCTGATTGCGCTATTCCCTTCATTAGCTGCGTGGAGCTGACAGGAGCGGTGGTGTCTTCTGCAGCTCCAGTCACCTTCATGCAGCAGAGCTGGAAGCGACGCTGGACCATCCTGGATTACGCCGGACATGGAGGGCTTTTTCGGGCTTATTAAATTGGTGAACAAGGCAATTTGTTAGTGTTTTTTTTTTCTAATAAAGGATTGTTCGAGTGTGTATGTTTATTTACTGTAATTTACAGATTAATCATGGAAGGTATCTCGGGGAGACGCCTGACATGATTAATCTAGGACTTAGTGGCAGCTATGGGCTGCCAAAAACTCCTTATTACCCAGATTTGCCAACGCACCAGGGCAAAACGGGAAGAGCCGGGTACAGTCCCAGAACTGTCGCATATAATGTATGCGGCAATTCTGGGCGGCTGCTGACTGATATTGTTAGGCTGGGGGGCTCCCCATAACGTGGGGCTCACCTTCCTGAGAATACCAGCCTTCAGCCGTATGGCTTTATCTGGCTGGTATTAAAATTGGGGGGGACCGCACGCCGTTTTTTTAATTATTTATTTTACTGCACAGTATAGACACGCCCACCGGCTGCTGTGATTGGGTGCAGTGAGACAGCTGTCACTCAGCGTGGGGGGGCGTGTCTGACTGCAACCAATCACAGGCATCTGTGGGTGGGAAAGCAGGGAATACGAGATTGATTAATGAGCGTCCGGCATATTCAAAGTAATTGTTGCCGCGTATTCTCTGCACAGCTGTTCCTCGCCGCGCTGGTGATCGGGGAGTGGTAAGTATGAGAGAGGGCTGCTCACTTCAGTCACTCGGGGGATTAGCGGTCACTGGTGAATCCTTCACAGGTGACCGCTAATCAGTACGCGGCACACAGACAGAGCCGCAGCATGACAATGAAGTCGGGTGAAGTTCACCCGAGTTCATTCTCATCGCGCAACTCTGTCTGCTGTCAGCCGACATGTATCAACGACATTGTGCAACACACAAACAGACATTCCACACGGACATTCCACGTACACATACACGGGCATTTTACACACAAACACGAACATTTTACACATACACACGGCTCGCATACGCCATCACACGGATGCCATACGTACCGGAGAAACGCCCCAAAAAAACGGAACACGGACCCAAAAAACGGACCGTGTCACACGGACCTTTTTTTGGCGGAAGTGTGTTTTAGGCCATAAACAATGTTGTGGATGTGTCCCGGTAGGCGATCTGTAACAATTTGATTGCCTGGTAAAAAAACTTGGCCACATCTGTAACAGCGTGTCCCTCCCTGGTCTGTGTCTGGACTTTAATGTAATCAGGCCTAGATCAACATCTAGTGGGCGACTGTGTTTTTGTTCTTCTCCACATGGGACTCATCCAACACAAGCTTGTAGTTTCTGGAAACTTCTCCATATAAAGTCACATACACCCTTTCCCATCCAGGGGGTGGATCTAAGGAGAGGTGGAAGAATCAGCCACAAGTATTGTTAGTTTATACTGTGTCTGGTGAAGGGCTGGGATCTGTTGCTGAGGCCAGGTCCTGGTGTCCATGTATGGACTATTGGACAGTGAATATCGGCTGGCACGTGGGATTGTGTTGCCTCGGCCACGCTGCTGGATTTAAGGAACTCATCTAAGGACTGTTGCATTTTGCTTGGCATTGGATTGCCGGGTGTCACCCCCAAATCTGTTTCCTTTGTGTGGACTCATTGTGGACTCTAAAGAACCATTTTGATATTGGATGTTCTATGTTCCCTGCCTCAATAAAACTTGTTGGATTGTTAATCGACCTGGTGTCCCTGTTTGCTCTGTCGCATATCCAGTCACAACATCATCCTCTATATCATGGCTGTATGGGGCAATGAGGGATCGGCTCGTGGGACAACATCCGGAGGCCTACTTTAGGTCTTGGGAAAAATAGTTAAACAGTCCAAATCTGGGTGGGAAGATTAGAGAGGGGTGGGCCCAGCGCCGTAAAACAGTCATGAATGAGCAATGAAGGGAAACACAGTTCAGAATAATAGTACCCACGGCAATATATACGTTCAATCTCCCCCAGACAAACTCAAAACCAGACAGAATTACACACTGCCCTAGGTGCAAAGATGAGGCGACGGACCTATTTCAAGGGTCATGGACCTGTTCACATGTCCAACCCCTTTGGACTCAAATCACAAAATGCGTTTTTGAAATTTGGAAACTCACAATCCGCCTGACACCCACTTTGGTTTTGTTCCATAAATGGGAGGAGGAGAATGATGAGGGGGAAGGATGAAATGCCCACCCGCATTGCTGCATGCTTTTCTGCTATCAGCTAAAAGGGTGATACTTAAAAATTGGCTCTCTCCTAACATGCCCTCGTTAGATGATATTACGATTCAGAGGAAACCCGTACTGGTTTTGGAGGGGCTGGTCGCAGAGAAGGGAAAAGAGAGAATGGGTAAATACTTTACAAAATGGAAGAACTTCATAATAGCATATTACAGCCCGGAGGAGATAGCACAAATGATGAGACCGGTACCATACGGAAAAATTATGAGGCACCTTGGGAGGTTTGGAAGTGGAAGAATGAGGGGGGTTGGTGGGGTAGAACTGAAAGGAATACTAGGGACTAGCCCATAGGTATATCTTGAAATGTAACGCTTGATTCGCGATGATTTCTGCACAAACTATGAGTATTGAAGACGTCGAGTCACTGACACTCTTGTCTAAAAGTAACAAGGACAATGGATTTCACTATCTTACTGCTGAATTTCTATTTTTAAGTTGTTTTCCAGTGTAATGTTTTATTAAAAAAAAGCCCCCCCCCCCCCTTACTGTTCTTGCACAGGGTCTCTTTTCTGTTGGTGTCCACCAGTGCTGACAACAATAGCTTTGGATTGGCAAATGGTGAGCGACGAGTGCTACTGATACTGGAATTAGTTGGGAGGGCAGGACAGTCCTGGAAGGACTTGTATGAAGTGGTGATGTTTGGGCACACTAATTACTGTCACGGTTGTATCCCTGTTTTTGGAAACTAGTGACAGCTTTAGGTCTGGAGCCCCTCATCTCCATCTGGCTCTCTACATTTAAATGTTGTTTTGTTTCTCTGGGTACTGAAATGGTTAATGTCAGTTTAGCTGCTGTCGGCTTTTCCAGCAGTTCCTAGCTGAGTGGTTCAGCTGCAGCTGCTTCACGTTTAAATAGAGGTGTTTCCCAGCAATCTTTGCTGAAGATACAAATCCATTTGTATACTGGCCCCCTTGGTGGAAGGAGCTGAGAAGGAGTGTTCCAGAATCCGGACTTTATCCTTTTTTGTTGCTCTCTCCGCTGTTTGCCTTACATTTCCTTCTATTATATTAGTGCAGCTGTGGGGCTAGTGTCTCCAACCTGCTAACCACTAGTCAGGGCAACTACAGGGTTTTGACAGGGTCTCCGGTTCCTGCTTGGCGACAGTTACGGAGACCATATAGAGACTGGCTAGGAGAGTAGTGAGAGCTGCAGTTAAGGATAGGAGGTGTCCCATCTACCCCTCTAATAGCTAGGGCCCACCTTTGTTATGGGGTCCCCGGTGTTCCTCCTTTCTTGTTGTATTGTTGGCTGTATTTTTGTCATGCGTCAGACGTCTGTCGGTCTGAATTGGCCTGCCACGTGTAAACCCACTGAGCAGGTCTACTCATTCTTGCTTACATTCAGTGCTCAATGCCACTGTCTCTGGCTGTTTCATTGCATGGTCACCAGATTGAGTGCCAAGCAAGGTGTCCAAGCCTCCATGATGGTCGTCTTCTCTATGGGGCGTCCCTCTCAACACTAACAATGGCTTCCTAGCTTATAACCTTGAACCTTTTCTTTGTTACTCCCTTCAATTCCATGAGATTATAAAAGCTGTCACATCATCATAGATAACCACGGATTGCATAAATCATCAGAGTCATTTTCCAATAAAAGTGAATGGAAAAATTCATGCAACAGTTGCACAATTGCTGTGTATTCTATATGAGTAACTTCTATTGGGCGCATCCGTTATACGATGGTTGCAGATAACATCAAAGTTGCATCTAGGGACAAGTTCTGTCCATTTCTAATATTGTGACAAAAGCAATTCTTATCAAAAGTCTATTAAAGTGTTAGGTCTTTATAATGGCAAGAATAGAGCAGCCTGTAGCACTATCCTTGACATAGAAATCGAATGGACCATATTAGAGGGATACGGGACCGGAAGTGCAATCTAAACTAACCAAACTCTTTGCAGATTAGGTTTATTCGAAAAAATGGACAAACTGACTGCTGTTTCCAATAAAGCAATAAGAAACCCTTAAATATCTTGACACAACTAAAAGAACTGTCACACTAGGGCGAAGTACCAAACGCACGGCGAAAGGGAAAGGAAGGGAAGATGGTGACCCCTGACCGAACCTACTTCTGGTCCCTCACCACACTAGATAGGCACCACACCTATGGGCCAAGCCGGATACCTGACCCTAGGTATCCCTCGTGCTGGGCCCTAAATAGGGAACAGGTGGGATGAGCTCTTCATCAACCCCACAAAACACTATAGAAGACACAAGGTATACACACAGGGGAAAATGCATGGACTACTTATCTACAGATGACTCAGGTAGAGGTTCAGCAGAGCTTTCAGGAACGATACCACAGAGGAGTACAAGCCACCTGCTTGCAACTTAGGCTTGGAGAAACTGAAAATATCACCAGCACCAGTCCAAAGGAAGGAAGGGGTAGTTAAACACCAAGGGAATACTCAAGAGCTTGGTGGAAGTTGAGGTCCTTTTGGGTCCAAAAGGGAGAGATATTAATCCAGCAGGAAAGCTACCTATACCAATGAATACTGACAGCAGGAACAATGAAAAGTCAGGGAGCCAGACGCTGTGACCTTCTCTATGGCCAGAAACCACATAACTGTCTGTCACACGTGACACACCTGTGACAATAACAAGATGTTTCTCTAAATTCACCACAAAATGATGCTTTTACTGACTTCTTCAGTCTCAAAATTCTTCACCCCCTTTATAATAAGCATCTTTTGTACTTAGTAGAATTCGTCTGGCTGTTGTGACCTGCTGCAAATGTGATACTACTGTAGTCAGACAGCAGCTTATGGTCATGATCCTGAGGAATCTGAGTCCATTCCCTATGGGCAATTTTCTCCAAATCCCTAATATTTTTTGGGTTTGGGTGCTGTAAACACCTTCCTCAAATTCCATTAACTTTCTTCTATGGGACTTAAATCAGAAGAATATTGGCCATTTCAGAATCCTTCAAGACTTCTTAGAAATCTGAGTCTTGGTGGAGATCATTGTCCTGAAAAGTTTAAATCAAATTTATGCTAAGATCAAGGGAACGTTAGCAGAGATTTGTCTCTGGGGGGGGCAACTACTTTTTCCCCTGTAGGACGCTGACCAATCATAAGGAAGAAGCATCATGTAGTGGGGGGGGGACGTCCCTAGAGAAGCAGACCGCGCTTTCTCCATGTTCTCAGGTTGTCTTTCTTGAAGAAGAAGCGAGGCAGCTTCAAAACGTGTTGAATAAAAAACACTTTGATGTGTCCTAGACTTTCCTGGTAAAAGGTTTCGACTTCAGAGCGGATTTTCCCTCCTTCCTGAGGAAAGTAATGACACATCGCCCTACTCTCTTCTATGTTTTCTTCACCTACTGTGTAAAATAGGGAAGAGTGGAGCTATGTGTCATTACAAACACCTCTTGCAGCTTTCAAATCAGGGCGATTAATGTGGAGGGAGTGAAAGCAGCACGTGGTGTTTGTAAGGACACACGTGGCGCCCCTGAACCCATCAGGGAGCTACAAGGTACTGCATCCCCAGCGGGATGCAGGGCCTACCTCCTTAGGGACCCGGAAACTCAGTGTCGGTAACACATAAACACACACAATCCCAGTTTTCCCCAACAATCCCCCATACAATGGTACCCAGCTAGGGTCGGACCAATAAATGGCTGCCTAGAGGTGGAGCCAGTCCAGTCCACTAGTTGACCAGGTGGGAGAGGCGGACTGTGGACAGAGAAGAGACAGTACTAGTAAGACAAAGGAGGTGAAGGAGTGAAGGTGGATGGGAAGTGACTGTTGGTCTTGAGTGAGCAGTAACCTGGTGCTCAGGAGAGTAGTTGCCGGTGGAGTACTCCCGTAACTACGCACCGACGGGGTATGTGTCGCCCTGGGCAAGCCAGGGGACACAGGTCACAACACCACCACACCCCACACTCCAGGTAGGCACATCACAGCTAACCACAAATCCTTGTTGCCTTCCTCCAGAGGTTGATGATGCACACCAGGGGGTGGGCCAGGCGGTTGGCTCCGCCCACCAAGGAGCTCACAACACTGGAGGCAGGAAGAGACCAGGCAGTCTAGTCAGGGAGGAGGAAGTGGAAGGAGTGGAGGAGTAGTCTAGACAGGACAAAAGTAAACAACTAAGTGAAAGTGAAGGAAGGAAAGTAGTAAAGGAGGAAAAGCAAGCAAAGTAACAGAAGAGAAAGACAGCCTGAAGGGTCCAGCTTTGTGAGGGCCAGAACAGCAAGGTCAGCAACGGCGGTGACTGTGTGGAGGGGGACCGTTTGGAAGTTCCTGGAAGGACCCCGTTGGCTGTGTGCCCGGTGGTCTGGAGCAGTGTTCCGAAGGACAGTCAGCACCAGGGCAGGGGCCTCTCGGACCCCGGCAAGGCTAGGAGTCGCCAGATTTGCCAAATCCGTCAGTGACGGGGACGCAGCTCCCCCAACAACCAAGTCCCGATTGAAGGCAACAGCCCAACCCGTATTGGAGAGACACCGCCACCGCCACGGCACCAGTTTCTCAGGGCCAGCGCCTGCGGGCAAAGTGTAGAGCTCCTCCGGCCCAGATTGCAGTCGGGGAGCGGGTAACCGGAGGGAATCCACCGCTACCATCAGTCAACACAGGTGCAAGGAAGAGAGACATCACCGTCACCTACCGGGAGTGCAGGTGCAGCCGTCTGTGGGACCGTCCTACCAGCCGTTGGTTTACCGTACAAACTGTGTCCGTGTGTCAGGCTGAGTGAGTACCATAGTGCCGCAAGGCACAGCGCTGCCCCCGCGTCCCTGCGCCCTCCAGGCCCTACACTTCACATCTCATCACCGGGCCCCGGGATCACCAACCCCTACCCACGGAGGGGCAACACAACACCTGGCTGCTCCGCATCACCATCCCCGGGACCCCCACACTGAGCAGCGGTGGTGCAATCACCACAACCGTGGGTGGCGTCACGAACTATAACAATCCCCACACCCAACAAACATCCCCTTTCACTCACGGGCGAGGAGTGTCGCTCGAGAAACCCCGGGATCCGGCCCACAGCTCGAGCCACCAGGAGCAGCTGCCGGACCCGAGCAGAAGGGGTGAGCGCGGTGTGCTGACACCCTCCTCCCCGCCCGCGACAACTTGGCGTCACGAACAGGATCTTACCGCTCTGCCGTCAGGTAGAGGTGCGCCTTGTTACCGCCGGAGGTATCCGGCAGAAAAATTTCAGAAGCCGCCATCTTTGGCGCGAAAAGTTCCCGCTCGAGCGTCTTCTCGAGCAGTAGAAGCGCGAAGGCCAAAACCCCGCCCCGAGAGAGGAGGGGCCGGAAAGAGCTAAGGGGGACGGAAACAAGATGTCTGCGCCCGACGGAGCCGCTGGAGGAGTGGTGGTCACAGCCGCAGCGGCACCCGCGGATGGGAATGGGCCTGCCCAGGTCCCGGTCGTACCGGCGGGAGGTGCCGCGGCCCCCGCGCTTGCTCAGGTCATGCCGTTTTCCTTGCCCTATGCGCCCGGAGCTGCCTGGCTACCGCGGTATGACGGGAAACCGGATGCCCTACAGGCCTTCCGGAAAAAGCTTAACCCATTGCTAGAGCTGTACCCCCTGACTGATAAGCAACGTGCAGCGATAGTGCTAGGCCAGTTAACCGGTGCGGCGGAGCAGGAAGCGGAGACCTGGGCCGAGGGGGACCGGCTCTCTGTAGCCACCATCTTCGAGAAGCTACAGACTGCTTTCGAGACCCGGACTGAAGCGGAGCTGAGGATGCAGTTTTACCAGTGCCGGCAACGAGCTGGGGATAGCATTCGGGACTATGCTCTACGTCTGCAGACCGCCCTCCGCACGCTGAAGCGGGTGAGCTCTATTAATGAGGCGGATAGCAACAAGATGTTAGTGGAGCAATTTGCGCAGGGGATGAGGTCCCCTGAGGATCGTAAACAACTCCGGCTGTGGGCCCTGGAACACCCTGATGTGGACTTTGCTGTGTTAAAGGAGCGGGCCATTAAAGCACTACAGCCCCCAGCTGCAGAAGTTCTGGAAACCGCCCCGTGGCCCGTCGAAACGGCTCCCGTTGTGGCGGCCTCTGCCATACCAACCTCACCAATACCTACAGCCCCGAGCAGTACAGTGGAAGAACTGGCAGCCCAGGTACGTCGCCTGGACGGAGACCTTGCCAAGATCCTTGCTGCGCTACAACCTCTGACCAGATCTCAGCCTCCAGCGCAGATACAGCTTGCTGACAGCCCCGAAGATGTTCCCTGGATGCAGCGGAGAAGCGCTAACAACCCGCGGAGCAGACCCCCAATCTGCTACAAGTGCCGTAAGCCGGGCCATTATTACCGACAGTGCCCGTTAAACGAGCAACCCCTGGGGCCCCGGGCCAATCCTCAGGAGTAGAACACCGTGGCCCCCCGGACTGGCGAGACCGATATGTCGGGGCCCGCCCTATCATCCCCGTGGCTGTGGACGGCATACCAGTGATGGCTCTCTTGGACACTGGATCACAGGTAACTACCATACCGTACACGTTGTATCGGCAGTATTGGGCCACAGACGAGCTGGCGCCTCCAGACGATAGTATAAATTTGATTGCCGCTAATGGACTTCCATTGACCCAGGTGGGGTATAAACAAGTGGCTATGACAGTGGGGCAAGCTGAACTGCAACACCAGGGTATGATTGTGATCATGAATGAACCCAGTGATCATAACCCGAAAATAGTGCTGGGAACCAATGTGATGGAACACTGCATGGCTGATGTGTTGAACCTATTGCAACAGCTAGCCGCTACAGCGGCGGGGAGCCGGCAGAGGGCTGTGCAGCGTGAGATCCGCGCCCTGATGTACCGCCAGCATGTAAGCTCAACAGGAGGGGAGATTGGTGGAGTGAGAGTGATGGATGTTGCTCCATTGACTGTGCCCCCTAGGAGTGAGATGATGATCTGGTGTAGGGCAGCAGTAGGGCCTCAGGGGCGTGACTACCCTGCGATGATGGAGCCCATGCCCTCCGAGCACTGGCCCACTGTAGTGGCCGCCCGAGGGGTGGTAGATGTGAAGAAAGGGAGAGTGCCCGTGAGAGTGTTGAACTGTGGGGAGGAAGAAGTCAGGCTCCCCCGGTATGCCACCATTGCCAAGCTGCTCACCCTGGACCCTCACACTATCCAGGAAGCCAGCCCATCCACACTCCCACCTAACCCCAGCACTTCCCCATCCCAGGGGGACACAAAGGAGTGGCACCAACAGCTACATGTAGGCACTGATGATACCCCTACACATCACAGGGCCGGGGTACACAGGGTGGTGCAGGAGTACGAACAGGTTTTCAGTAAGCACCCCCTAGACTTTGGGCGGATCAAGGGGGTTCAACACCACATTCCCACAGGTGAACATCCCCCTATCAAAGAGAGGTATAGACCTATTCCCCCTGCACATTACCAGTGTGCCAAAGATATGTTGAGGAATATGAAGGAGGCAGGGGTTATTCGGGACAGCTGTAGTCCCTGGGCCGCTCCGTTGGTACTGGTCAAGAAGAAGGATGGTACCATGCGGATGTGTGTGGACTACCGGAAGATCAACCAGATAACCCATAAAGATGCCTATCCCTTACCTCGAATTGAAGAGTCTTTGGCTGCACTGAGAACCGCAAACTACTTCTCGACCCTTGACCTCACCAGCGGATACTGGCAAGTGGCCGTGGCCCCAGAGGACCGGGAGAAGACCGCCTTCACCACCCCGATGGGACTCTGCGAATTCAATAGCATGCCGTTTGGGCTGTGCAATGCCCCTGGGACCTTCCAACGGTTGATGGAGTGCTGTCTGGGACATTTAAACTTCGAGACCGTCCTGCTGTATTTGGATGATGTGATTGTTTATTCCCAGACGTATGAAGCCCATCTGGAGCACCTGGCCGAGGTGTTCGCGTCCCTTGCCCAGTACGGGATGAAGTTGAAGCCCTCAAAATGCCACCTGCTGAAACCCAGAGTGCAGTATCAAGGGCATGTGGTGAGTGCGGATGGTGTCGCCCCCGACCCTGAGAAGATTACTGCCATCCAGAGCTGGCCGAGACCAACTACAGTGAGGGAAGTAAGGCAGTTCCTGGGTCTGGTGGGGTACTATCGGCGCTTTATAAAGGGATACACGAAGATGGCTGCCCCCATGCAAGATCTCCTCGTGGGACAGACCAAAGGTGGTAGACCCATTGGAGCCCCACTGTCGTGGGAGGACAAGCATGAGGAGTCCTTTTGCCAGTTGAAGGCGGCCTTGACCGGAGAAGAGGTCCTGGCGTACCCTGACTATGGGAGCCCGTTCATCCTCCACACGGACGCCAGTAATGTGGGGCTAGGAGCGGTCTTATCCCAGGTCCAGGATGGAAAGGAGAAGGTGATTGCCTACGCTAGCCGAAAACTCCGGCCGACCGAAAGGAACCCTGAGAACTATAGCTCCTTCAAGCTTGAGCTATTGGCGTTGGTGTGGGCTATCACGGAGCGGTTCCGCCACTACTTGGCGGCAGCCAAATTCACAGCGTTTACGGACAACAACCCGCTGACTCACCTGAACACGGCCAAGTTGGGCGCGCTGGAGCAGCGGTGGGTAGCCCGGCTAGCCAACTATGATTTCACCATAAAGTACCGAGCTGGTCATGTCAACATAAATGCTGATGCACTCTCCCGGATGCCCCATCTGTCAGAAGAGGGGTGCGAGGATGACGACCTCGAGGAGATCGAGTTGCCTGCGTTTCACCAGCTGCCTACTGAGAGGGTACAAGTCTGTCAGCAAAGGGTGGATCTGGACCCGCGGCCCAGTCAAGAGTGGCAGGACGCCCAGGACCAAGCGCCGGCTGTCCGCCTTGTCAAGACTCTGGTGGAACAAGGTGCTATGGGAATAGACCCTGCCGCTCCAGCCGAAGCTCAACGCTTGTGGAAAGAACGAAAACGGCTTTACCTAAACCAAGGGAGGCTGTACCGTGAGCTGATCAACCCGAAGACCCATGAGAAGATATGCCAGTTGATCGTTCCTCAAGCTGAGGTCGCTACTGTCCTGCGGGCATACCATGATGGTGCTGGCCACTTCGGGTGGAAGAAGCTGGAGATGCTGTTGAGGGAGCGGTTCTATTGGAGTGGGATGCGTGAATCGGTGGAAGCCTGGTGTCAAGAATGTGGTCCTTGTACACTGAGGAGAAAGGACGAGACTAGCCAGAGGGCACCGTTACATCCCATAGTCACCCATCAGCCGCTGGAGCTGGTCGCCCTGGACCATGTCAAGCTCACCCCTAGCCGAAGTGGGTACACCTACGTATTGACCATGGTAGACCACTACTCAAGATTTATGGTGGTAGTGCCCGTTAAGGACCTAACTGGTCGAACCGCTGCTCGAGCGTTCCAGGCTTATTTCTGCCGACCCCATGGGTACCCCGAGAAGGTGCTGACTGACCAAGGCCCGGCTTTTGAAGCAGAGGTGTTTCACGAATTCTGCCAGTTGTACGGCTGCAAGAAGATCCGGACCACTCCGTACCACGCCCAAACCAATGGCATGTGCGAGAAAATGAATCACTTGGTCCTGGGGCTCCTCAAGACGCTACCGCTGGAAGAACGGAACATGTGGCCGGAAAAGCTACCTGACTTGGTCGACATGTATAATAATATCCCGTCCAGCTCGACGAAGTGCACCCCAGCGTATCTGATGAGGGCTCGGCCTGGCCGCCTGCCGGTGGATCTGGAGATGGGGTTGGAAGCCCCAGAAGCACTCCCTTCAACGGCAGAGTGGGAAAGTCGGAGGAGGGCACAGTACCGGCAAATCCAGGAGTATGTGGAGAAGAACCTCAGTCGGAGCCGAGAGCAGCAGGAGCACCGGTTCAACCAGAAGGCGCCCGCAGGTCCTTTCCAGCCAGGGGATGTGGTGCTGAAACGGAAGAGGAAAACCCACAAGCTGGATGATCAGTGGGAGCAAGTCCCTTATGTCATACAACCCACAGAATGGGGAGACGGGAAGACTTACCAGATCAGTCGTGACCAAGGGGACACCCTAGCCACAGTTTCCCGGGACCATCTAAAGAAATGCCCCCCAGCGCTGAAGGCAGAGGCCGAAGTACCGGTTCCTCCACCAGTGGAGAAGGCAGCAGAGGTAATCCACACTGTAATGGGTGACTTCCCAGCAGACTGGCCTACACAGGACGGCGCGGTGATTCTTCCAGTGATACTGTTCCCACAACCCGTGGATGAAGAAGTAGTGGAAGCGGTCAACCGTGAGCCAGAACTAGTGCCAGTGCCCAGGGATGAACCTGTACCCAGCTCCCCTGCACCTCCGCCTGCCCCACACTGTAGCAGGGAGGAGGAACCGATTGTTCCCTCTACCCCACTGTCTAGTACCACTGACACCGGGCCCCGAAGGTCCACCCGTTCCAACCTAGGTAGACCCCCACTTAGGTACAGGGAGACCGTTCTATGAATGAAAGGGGTCCGCAAATGTAAGAGTGTTGCTGTTTGTTTGAAAAAGTTTAAAAAGTTTAAAATGATAAGTGTAATTACCGAAGAAGTCACCTGATTTGTTTGTTGATTTGCAACCGGCTGGAGCCGGCACCGTTGTCCCCGTGGGGACCGTTTAAAGTTTTATTTGCATGGGAACTATCCATGGACAAGCCCGTGAACTTGCAGGGCACCACAAACGTTAAGTGGCTTGTAAATATGTTGGGTACCGTTACCGTTTCCGCAATGCCGCCTCCGGAGAGGCAGGTTGGAGGGAGGGCCCTGAGCAGAGCAGGCCAGGGCCCAGCCACCAAAGGAACCGGTGGCCACCCTCTGGAGGGGAAGGACAGATCCCGCTCGGGTAACTTGTGCTGGACTGTGGGTCAAGGGGTGCTGCCTGGGTTTTAGGGGCAGCATCAGGGCCAGGTTGCTTGGGTGGGAGAGAGCGGAAACCGTGACCGTATACCGTTGTAACGTTAAAAGTAAATGTGCCTCCCGTCTTGGGAAGAGTTTATGATTAAAAATGTTATTTATGTTTGCTTAACCCTGTTATCCCCTTTTTACAGAAAAATAAAACCGGTGTAGGACGGCAGCCCGCGGACGGTCTGCATTTTGCTAAGGGGGAATGTGTCGCCCTGGGCAAGCCAGGGGACACAGGTCACAACACCACCACACCCCACACTCCAGGTAGGCACATCACAGCTAACCACAAATCCTTGTTGCCTTCCTCCAGAGGTTGATGATGCACACCAGGGGGTGGGCCAGGCGGTTGGCTCCGCCCACCAAGGAGCTCACAACACTGGAGGCAGGAAGAGACCAGGCAGTCTAGTCAGGGAGGAGGAAGTGGAAGGAGTGGAGGAGTAGTCTAGACAGGGCAAAAGTAAACAACTAAGTGAAAGTGAAGGAAGGAAAGTAGTAAAGGAGGAAAAGCAAGCAAAGTAACAGAAGAGAAAGACAGCCTGAAGGGTCCAGCTTTGTGAGGGCCAGAACAGCAAGGTCAGCAACGGCGGTGACTGTGTGGAGGGGGACCGTTTGGAAGTTCCTGGAAGGACCCCGTTGGCTGTGTGCCCGGTGGTCTGGAGCAGTGTTCCGAAGGACAGTCAGCACCAGGGCAGGGGCCTCTCGGACCCCGGCAAGGCTAGGAGTCGCCAGATTTGCCAAATCCGTCAGTGACGGGGACGCAGCTCCCCCAACAACCAAGTCCCGATTGAAGGCAACAGCCCAACCCGTATTGGAGAGACACCGCCACCGCCACGGCACCAGTTTCTCAGGGCCAGCGCCTGCGGGCAAAGTGTAGAGCTCCTCCGGCCCAGATTGCAGTCAGGGAGCGGGTAACCGGAGGGAATCCACCGCTACCATCAGTCAACACAGGTGCAAGGAAGAGAGACATCACCGTCACCTACCGGGAGTGCAGGTGCAGCCGTCTGTGGGACCGTCCTACCAGCCGTTGGTTTACCGTACAAACTGTGTCCGTGTGTCAGGCTGAGTGAGTACCATAGTGCCGCAAGGCACAGCGCTGCCCCCGCGTCCCTGCGCCCTCCAGGCCCTACACTTCACATCTCATCACCGGGCCCCGGGATCACCAACCCCTACCCACGGAGGGGCAACACAACACCTGGCTGCTCCGCATCACCATCCCCGGGACCCCCACACTGAGCAGCGGTGGTGCAATCACCACAACCGTGGGTGGCGTCACGAACTATAACAATCCCCACACCCAACAAACATCCCCTTTCACTCACGGGCGAGGAGTGTCGCTCGAGAAACCCCGGGATCCGGCCCACAGCTCGAGCCACCAGGAGCAGCTGCCGGACCCGAGCAGAAGGGGTGAGCGCGGTGTGCTGACACCCTCCTCCCCGCCCGCGACAGGTACATGACCCTAGGACAAGCAGAAGTTCCAGGCAGGCTTGTTAACACCTGCACAGCAAGGGGACCATCAAAGATCTTTCTGACCCTAAGAATCCGAAGATTCAGTAGCAAAGGGAGAACCAGGGACTGGACCAGAGATTCCTACCCCACAGGGAGCACGTTATCGTCAGGCGGACAGCAGTGGAACAACAACACCAGACGGGAACTCCCAGTTGCTCCACGCCATAAGGACCCACTAACCTGAGAAAGGTGCAGGGGAAGAAGGCACCAGATTACTAACTGGTACTGGGAATAAGGGAACCTGGAGGTGAAACCAGCCGGCCTCGGGTAACCAGTTACCACCAGAAAGTGAGTAAAGCCAGTTGCACTGAATTTTTGTGTGGACTTCCTTCTTCCAACATCTGTCACCACACTTACCCTCTGGGGCCCGACCCTGCTTGCAGAGGTCCTACCATCCAGGCTGCCATTAACACCAGCCCCAGCAGTGGACATTGTGCAGCGGCGGCTCCATACACATAGTCGCAATACCGCAAGTGGAGTCACAAGTGAACATTACTTTAATCCCTTGTAAATATCCCCCTTTACAAAAAGGGCCCAGGGCACGGAACTGAGCAATGGCCACCAGAGTGACATTCACCAGACGTACACCGCCTGGGACCGAGTACCCCATATCCCTGGGCGACACACACACAGCTCTGCTGTATTCTACACAGTAGGTGCAGAGATAATGGAGGAGAGGAGGGCGGTGTGTCGTTACTTGTCTCGCACACAGAAATCTGGGTATAGGCTTCTCTGGGGGGGGGGGGGGTGTTCTTTTTTCTCCCCTGTATGATGACCACTGTTTATGATTGGTCAACATCATGCAGGGGAAAAAGAAATCACCCCCATAGACAAATATTTGCAAGTGCCCTCATAGTTTTAGTAAAAATTAGAATCTAAACTTCTCGAGTTAATCTCACCAAAATGGAGATGAGAAAAAAAAAATTAAAAAGATGTTTTATTCAGTTACATTCAGTTTAATCTGCTAGGACTGGGGAAAGTCCTCTCTAACCAAGGCTGCTTTCTGATCACATTTGCTCCACACAAGAAAAACTAAAACTCTCATTGCTGCCACGTGAACTTTGCTTGTTCCTGGATGTACAATCGTTTTCCACCACCTACACAGGTGATGCTGCAATAACCAAGAGTAACAAAGCTATAAAAAGAGTGCGGAAGAAGGACATAACGTAGTGGAAGCTGAAAGAGAAGCAGAATTCAGACCAAGATGCAGCCTAAACACCTTATATTCCTTACTATCCTCATCTTATCCAGCTCTCAGACTGGTAAGTAATTTTAGATGTAATAGTAAATATGCCAGCAAGTCTCTACCCACCTGATTAGGGTATTTGTTATGGTGTAGTAGTGTGAGGAGAAGGTGACACTGCTGTGTGCACTGTCTTGTGTATATATGTTATGGTGTAGCAGTGATAGCTTAGTGATGCCTACAGTGAAGCATCATGGTAGGTCATTGATGTCTACAGTGAAGCATGGTGGTAGTTAAGTGCTTTCTACAGTGAGGCATGGTAGTGGCTCAGTGATGTCTACAGTGAAGCATGGTGGTGGCTCAGTGCTGTTTACTGTGAAGCATAGTGGTGGCTCAGTGGTGTCTACAGTGAAGCATGGTGATGGTTCAGTGCTGTCTACAGTGAGGCATGGTGGTGGCTCAGAGATGTCTACAGTGAAGCATGGTGGTGGCTCAGTGCTGTCTGCAGTGAAGCATGCTGGTGGTAAGTGCTTTCTACAGTGAGGCATGGTGGTGGTTCAGTGCTGTGTACAGTGAGGCATGGTGGTGGCTCAGTGATGTCTACAGTGAAGCATGGTGGTGGCTCAGTGCTGTCTACAGTGAAGCATGGTGGTGGCTCAGTGCTGTCTACAGTGAAGCATGGTGGTATTTCAGTGGTGTCTACAGTGAAGCATAGTGGTGGCTCAGTGGTGTCTACAGTGAAGAATGGTGGTGGTTCAGTGCTGTCTAAATTGAAGCATGGTGGTGGTTCAGTGCTGTCTACTGTGAAGCATGGTGGTCGTTCAGTGCTGTCTACTGTGAAGCATCGTGATGGCTCAGTGAAGTCTACAGTGAAGCATGGTGGTGGTTCAGTGCTGTCTAAAGTGAAGCATGGTGGTGGCTCAGTGCTGTCTACTGTGAAGCATGGTGGTCGTTCAGTGCTGTCTACAGTGAAGCATGGTGATGGCTCAGTGATGTCTACAGTGATGCATGGTGGTGGCCCAGTGCTGTCTACAGTGGAGCATGGTGGTGGCTTAGTGAAGTCTACAGTGGAGCATGGTGGTGGCTCAATGCTGTCTAAAGTGAAGCATGGTGGTGGTTCAGTGCTGTCTATAGTGAACCATGCTTGTGGTTCAGTGCTGTCTACAGTGAAGCATGATGGTGGTTCAGTGCTGTCTACAGTGAGGCATGGTAGTGGCTCAGTGATGTCTACAGTGAAGCATGGTGGTGGCTCAGTGCTGTTTACTGTGAACCACGCTTGTGGTTCAGTGCTGTCTACAGTGAAGCATAGTGGTGGCTCAGTGGTGTCTACAGTGAGGCATGGTAGTGGCTCAGTGATGTCTACAGTGAAGCATGGTGGTGGCTCAGTGCTGTTTACTGCGAAGCATGGTTGTGGTTTAGTGCTGTCTACAGTGAAGCATAGTGGTGGCTCAGTGGTGTCTACAGTGAAGCATGGTGGTGGCTCAGTGCTGTTTACTGTGAAGCATAGTGGTGGCTCAGTGGTGTCTACAGTGAAGCATGGTGATGGTTCAGTGCTGTCTACAGTGAGGCATGGTGGTGGCTCAGAGATGTCTACAGTGAAGCATGGTGGTGGCTCAGTGCTGTCTGCAGTGAAGCATGCTGGTGGTAAGTGCTTTCTACAGTGAGGCATGGTGGTGGTTCAGTGCTGTGTACAGTGAGGCATGGTGGTGGCTCAGTGATGTCTACAGTGAAGCATGGTGGTGGCTCAGTGCTGTCTACAGTGAAGCATGGTGGTGGCTCAGTGCTGTCTACAGTGAAGCATGGTGGTATTTCAGTGGTGTCTACAGTGAAGCATAGTGGTGGCTCAGTGGTGTCTACAGTGAAGAATGGTGGTGGTTCAGTGCTGTCTAAATTGAAGCATGGTGGTGGTTCAGTGCTGTCTACTGTGAAGCATGGTGGTCGTTCAGTGCTGTCTACTGTGAAGCATCGTGATGGCTCAGTGAAGTCTACAGTGAAGCATGGTGGTGGTTCAGTGCTGTCTAAAGTGAAGCATGGTGGTGGCTCAGTGCTGTCTACTGTGAAGCATGGTGGTCGTTCAGTGCTGTCTACAGTGAAGCATGGTGATGGCTCAGTGATGTCTACAGTGATGCATGGTGGTGGCCCAGTGCTGTCTACAGTGGAGCATGGTGGTGGCTTAGTGAAGTCTACAGTGGAGCATGGTGGTGGCTCAATGCTGTCTAAAGTGAAGCATGGTGGTGGTTCAGTGCTGTCTATAGTGAACCATGCTTGTGGTTCAGTGCTGTCTACAGTGAAGCATGATGGTGGTTCAGTGCTGTCTACAGTGAGGCATGGTAGTGGCTCAGTGATGTCTACAGTGAAGCATGGTGGTGGCTCAGTGCTGTTTACTGTGAACCACGCTTGTGGTTCAGTGCTGTCTACAGTGAAGCATAGTGGTGGCTCAGTGGTGTCTACAGTGAGGCATGGTAGTGGCTCAGTGATGTCTACAGTGAAGCATGGTGGTGGCTCAGTGCTGTTTACTGCGAAGCATGGTTGTGGTTTAGTGCTGTCTACAGTGAAGCATAGTGGTGGCTCAGTGGTGTCTACAGTGAAGCATGGTGGTGGTTCAGTGCTGTCTACAGTGAGGCATGCTGGTGGCTCAGTGATGTCTACAGTGAAGCATGGTGGTGGCTCAGTGCTGTCTACAGTTAAGCATGATTGTTGTTCAGTGGTGTCTAAAGTGAAGCATAGTGGTGGTTCAGTGCTGTCTATGTACCGCCCTGAGAGGGGCCCGGCCGCTTCCTCCGCTTGCTCGGGCTGAGCCGCTTGAGGTCCGGGCTCGGGTTGTCGGTGGCACGAGTGCCTCCGGACCGGGGGCCACGTCGCTCTTGTTAAGGGAAAGGCTGTGTGGTGTTTGGATGGTCGTGTAACGGAACGTAACGCCAGCCACGGGTCGTGGTGACGGGGGATGCACCACCGCTGCAGCTGGAGTGATGGCGGGCTCATCCGGGATCGGTGTTGCGGCTGCAGCTGAGATGTTAGCCCCTCCGTGGGTAGGGGCGGTGTGTCCCGGGGCCCCCGGTGGGGGACTGGAAGGGGGGTGATGTCGTTGTCGGGGTGCAGGGCGCCGTGCCGCGGTGTAGCGTCGTGCCCAGATGGCACTGGTGTACTCACGATTGATTCACACTCAGAGTCACTTGTAAACCAAAGTTCGGTAGTGGTCGGTCCCTGCGGCCGGCTGCTGATGTCCCCTGTGGGGTTGATGGTGGCCCCTTTTCCCACGCACCTCTAGATGTTCGTATTTCGCCCCCTCCCCTGCCTAAGCAGTGGTGGCCTGCTCCCCGGCGTTGAGCTGCCGGAGGAGCCCTCGGTTGCCCGCAGGCACTGGCCCATTGGGTGTTTGGCCCTTGGCGGTGACGCTCACCCGGTCTCGGTGGGCTTTTGCCTTCTTTCGGGACTTTGGGTGTGGATGAACCCGTGAGGTCCGGCCAGCAATCAGTCAATTTGCCTATACTCAGTGGCTTCTAAGCTAGGTCGGGGTCTGAGTACCCTCCTGTTAGTGCTCTGGTACACGGTTGACTCCCCGGTTCGGGACTGGCGGGTTCCAACCCAGGCCCGGTCCATACGGTTCCGCCGGTCGCTGTACCGGTACTCCTGCAAACGGCCACCACCGTCTGCCTGCCTGACGTTCTCTAAGGGGCCCAGTCTCCTACCCGGGTCCCTGACAGCTGCTCCTCTACCATTCACTGTCAACTCTAAACTTTGTCTGTTTGAACTTCCTGCCCCAGGACAGTAGTCTCCTCGGTGGGCGTGCTTTTCCACCTGACTCCGCCCACCTGGTGTGCTCTACTCGCCCTGAGGGAGGCATCAGGTCTCCCTTTCGGGTGACATGTGTGTGACCTCACAGGGGATGGGGGTGTGTGTGTATGTGGTAGATGTTATTATCTGTGACCCCTGCGGTCCAGGGTGTCACATCTACAGTGAGACATGGTGGTGGCTCAGTGATGTCTACAGTGAAGCATGGTGGTGGCTCAGTGCTGTCTACAGTGAAGCATGATAGTGGTTCAGTGGTGTCTACAGAGAATCATGGTGGTGGCTCAGTTGTGTCTACAGTGAAGCATGGTGGTGGCTCAGTGGTGTCTACAGTGAAGCATGGTGGTGTTTCAGTGGTGTCTACAGTGAAGCATAGTGGTGGATCAGTGGTGTCTACAGTGAAGCATGGTGGTGGTTCAGTGCTGTCTACAGTGAAGCATGGTGGTGGCTCAGTGCTATCTACAGTGAAGCATGATAGTGGTTCAGTGGTGTCTACAGAGAAGCATGGTGGTGGCTCAATGGTGTCTACAGTGAAACATGGTGGTGGCCCAGTGGTGTCTACAGTGAAGAATGGGTGTGGGTCAGTGCTGTGTACAGTGAAGCATGGTGGTGGCTCAGTGCTGTCTACAGCGAAGCATAGTGGTGGTTCAGTGATGTCTACAGTAAAGCATGGTGGTGGTTCAGTGATGTCTACAGTGAAGTATTGTGGTGGTTCAGTGATGTCTACAGTGAAGAATGATGGTGGTTCAGTGATGTCTACAATGAAGCATAACGGTGGATCAGTGATGTCTACAGTGAGGAATGGCGGGGGCTTTGTGATGGCTAAAGTGAAGCATGGCAGGGGATCAGTGGTGCTTTGGGGAGGATTAGCTTTCTCTGACACTAGAAACCTGCAAGTTGGAAAGCCTAGGATAAAACATCACCATTTCTGAAGTAACTGAAGATTTGGCATCATTGGACTTTCCAGCAGGGCAATAATTGCAAGCATACCTCAAAGTCCACCAAGGCTTGATTTCAGAAGACGTCCGGTAAGACTGTGGAGTAGTCGTCAGTCTACTGTCTTTTTTGAGATTTGAAGAAGGAGGTTTCAGCAAAATAATTAGTGACCTGGAGGCCATTGCCCACGAGGAATGGGCAAAAATGTGTCAGATCTGCAGCCAAAAGCCTGGCAACGCATCATGTCTACATCAGGTCATAGCAGCCAGGGCTGCTGTAAAGCGGTCAGGAAGGAGGCAATGATTAGAAGACTGCAGTTATGTAGAATGTTTATAAAATACTCGTTATATTAGTTCTGTCCAATGTTCTTGTTTGATTAGTTGATTACAAAAAACAGAAAGTTTATAAACTGATTCTACAATAGGGGTGAGATCATCTCTATTGCAACAGTGTATAATGCACTGCAAATTTATATATATGTGTGTATATATATATATATATATATACACACACACATACACATACACATGCAGTATATATTTTATATATATTTTTTGCTCTGGTCGAATATTTAGTGAAATAGTGATTTCATTTGTGGTATTTTCTCTTTCTTACCAGTTACATCTCTGCAGTGCTATGAATGCTCGGATCTTACCTGTAAGAATCAATATACAACAAACTGTCCCGGAGATCAAAAATGCTTCCTAGTGTCTTATACCTATGGTAAGTACACTTAACATAAGTCACTAGATATACCATTGTACTGTATACTGTATATAGTGTAATACCTTTATATTGCAGTAAAATTAACAATCTTCTATGCTGGATTTCATAGAAGCACCAAAATGGCACCAATGGGGGTCTTCAGTGGGCTCGTAACTGTATTTATAACCCATTGGCTCAGCATGGGGGAGCACCCACACCATTTACAATACTCAGTGGGCACCCACACCATTTTTAATACTCAGTGGGCACCCACACTATTGACAATACTCAGTGGGCCACTACACCATTTACAATACTCAGTGGGCCACTACACCATTTACAATAGTCAGTGGGCCACTACACCATTTACAATACTCAGTGGGCACACACACTATTTACAATACTCAGTGGACCCCCACACCATTTACAATACACAGTGGGCCCCTACACCATTAACAATACTCAGTGGACACCCACACCATTTACAATACTCAGTGGGCCCCTACACCATTTACAATACTCAGTGGGCCCCTACACCATTTACAATACTCAGTGGGCCCCACACCATTTACAATGCTCAGTGGGCACCCACACCATTTACAATACTCAGTGAGCCCCTACAACATTTACAATACTAAGGGGGCACCCACACCATTTACAATACTCAGTGGACCCCCACACTATTTACAATACACAGTGAGCCCCTACACCATTTACAATACTCAGTGGGCCCCACACCATTTACAATACTCAGTGGGCCCCACACCATTTACAATACTCAGTGGGCCCCTACACCATTTACAATACTCAGTGGGCCCCCACACTATTTACAATACACAGTGAGCCCCTACACCATTTACAATACACAGTGGGCCCCTACACCATTTACAATACACAGTGAGCCCCTACACCATTTACAATACACAGTGGGCCCCTACACCATTTACAATACTCAGTGGGCCCCACACCATTTACAATGCTCAGTGGGCACCCACACCATTTACAATACTCAGTGGGCCCCCACATCATTTACAATACTCAGTGGGCACCCACACCATTTACAATACTCAGGGGGCACCCACACCATTTACAATACTCAGTGAGCCCCTACACCATTTACAATACACAGTGGGCCCCTACACCATTTACAATACTCAGTGGGCCCCACACCATTTACAATGCTCAGTGGGCACCCACACCATTTACAATACTCAGTGGGCCCCCACATCATTTACAATACTCAGTGGGCACCCACACCATTTACAATACTCAGGGGGCACCCACACCATTTACAATACTCAGTGGGCCCCTACACCATTTACAATACTCAGTGGGCCCCCACACCATTTACAATACTCAGTGGGCCCCACACCATTTACAATGCTCAGTGGGCACCCACACCATTTACAATACTCAGTGTGCCCCCACATCATTTACAATACTCAGTGGGCACCCACACCATTTACAATACTCAGGGGGCACCCACACCATTTACAATACTCAGTGGGCCCCTACACCATTTACAATACTCAGTGGGCCCCCACACTATTTACAATACACAGTGAGCCCCTACACCATTTACAATACACAGTGGGCCCCTACACCATTTACAATACACAGTGAGCCCCTACACCATTTACAATACACAGTGGGCCCCTACACCATTTACAATACTCAGTGGGCCCCACACCATTTACAATACTCAGTGGGCCCCACACCATTTACAATGCTCAGTGGGCACCCACACCATTTACAATACTCAGTGGGCCCCCACATCATTTACAATACTCAGTGGGCACCCACACCATTTACAATACTCAGGGGGCACCCACACCATTTACAATACACAGTGAGCCCCCACACTATTTACAATACACAGTGAGCCCCTACACCATTTACAATACTCAGTGGGCCACACACCATTTACAATACTCAGGGGGCACCCACACCATTTACAATACTCAGTGGGCCCCCACACTATTTACAATACACAGTGAGCCCCTACACCATTTACAATACACAGTGGGCCCCTACACCATTTACAATACACAGTGAGCCCCTACACCATTTACAATACACAGTGGGCCCCTACACCATTTACAATACTCAGTGGGCCCCACACCATTTACAATGCTCAGTGGGCACCCACACCATTTACAATACTCAGTGGGCCCCCACATCATTTACAATACTCAGTGGGCACCCACACCATTTACAATACTCAGGGGGCACCCACACCATTTACAATACTCAGTGGGCCCCCACACTATTTACAATACACAGTGAGCCCCTACACCATTTACAATACTCAGTGGGCCCCACACCATTTACAATACTCAGTGATTGACAGCAGCATCTAATAGTTAAGCATCAGTGATTGGAGAAACACTGTGCAACACTGCTGGCACCCAGTACACTGTATTGGTGCGAGTTCCGCTCCTGAGCCAGCCTCGTACATCCACATGTCAGGAAGGGGATGAAGGCTTTGTCCCATATTTACTGAATACTGGATGTTTGACTACACGGATGGCAAGAACCTGGAGCCGGATGCCGTGTCAGAACAGGGCAGTGGTGCATATGTGTGTCTTCACTCCATTCATTGTCTATGTGACTTGGACACACCATTAGTGCTGCACTTTCTCTGAAAATCCCATAGACAATCAATGCATAAAAAAATCCATTTTAATGGGGATTTTTAGAGACTTTATTCCCAGAGTCCTGACCACCAGTGACCAGCAAATTATCACTATGCCATGCTTAGTTCACTTGCCCAGTCTGAAGAACCCCTTTAATTGGAGAGGAGAGGATTAATTGTCGGCATTACTGGATCTGGGTCCTGCAAATTTTCTCATCTCTATCTTTCTCTATGCAAGAGCTTTGCAGCATTGTATACTGTCACAAACCACCGGGGGGGTCACTCAGAAATCCCCCGCGCTGGCTACCAGTACGTCACAATCGGGGGGTAACAAGTGGGGGTCACCCCTCCTTTATACCTCCCGACCGACAGACAGAGCACGTGACGCGCTCTCTAGCGCCCCTCTTATAGTCAGGCCAATTATGGAATTGCCCGACAATAAGCAAGGAGGCCGCTATACTACTTATGCCGATTATTGAAGGGTCCCCGGTGAGAGTAGGGTATATATTCCCCCGACCTCCGCGGGCGGAATATATAAAATCTCCCCGAATCTCACTGGCCTCCCCACAATAATCCTTGGCACAACTCGCTGCCACCAACCGCTTCACGGTAACTATTAGCCGAACACACAGACGTGGGATTCAAGATCGAGATAACAGAACAGCCCAAGATTAATTATATAATTTAATCAGCCTAAAGCACACTAGAAACTACAATATATACAATAGGGAATCTACAGAATATACATATGTCAGAGTACAGTTACAATCAAAGCATGGGTTACAAACAGGCATACACAGTTCCAGCAGTTACCTTGTTGCGTCTGGCCACAGGGGGGCGCTGTACCCAGGTTTCTAGGATCCTTCCCACAGATGTTTCCTACACGTGCCCCCAGCGAAAAGAACACTGGAAAATGGCCGAAGTAGGGTTATCAACCTGGGCAACTCCAGGTCCCCTCCTACCTTAGTGACCTCAGAGGGAGCACTGCTCCACCCCTGGCTTGAGTTATGGACAATCCACAACATGGAATATGGGCCATAACTTTGCCTGGGAGCGTCGTAGGCGGACGCCAATGCTCTCATTGTGACAGTTATGAATTTAGCTACAGAACGAGGGGACTCATGACCTGTCTGCCAGTTCCCCATTGGCTGATATCACGCCTGGGGCATTTCCCAATGTCCTGCTCCCATAAAAAGGGTGTGCCGGCATCGTCCGCATGCGGAGACACCATTTTTATGGTTGCCATATTTATCGGAAATATGGCTTGCGAGATATGAACCGTTTTTTACTGGAGTCGTTCTGTCTGGCTATTTCCATAGCCTTGCTAACTAGCTAGCAGCCCCCACTACAGGGTCACGGCAGGGAGTCATCCTGTGTCCATTGTCCCCAAGCCACCTAATTTCCATATCACAGGACATGGCCATGGAGGTGTAAGTGGAACACTGAGAACAAGAAGGGAGGGGGCACTGCCAGGGAGTGATGAGGGATTATGACTGGAGTCATAATTCATCTTCATATCCCGGGATTTGCCTCACACCTCCCCCCTTTTGAGGGCGCTAGGGGGCAGCACACTCCGGTGTTCCCCCGTGCGCCCGTCCGCGACCTCTCCTTGTCGGGACAGCCCGTCTGCGTTACCGTGGTCACGGCCCCTTTTGTGGCGAATGGTGAAGTTGTATTGCTGGAGCGCAAGGCTCCATCGCAACAATCGCCCATTCGTCCCAGAGACGGTGTGCAACCAGCTGAGGGGATTGTGGTCCGTCTCCACGATGAAGTGGCGCCCGTATAGATAGGGTTGCAGACGCTGCAGGGCCCACACTATGGCCAGGCACTCCTTCTCCATCGTGGAATAGGCAACTTCCCTTGGTAACAGCTTCCTGCTCAGGTACAAGACTGGGTGCTCTTGGCTCGCAGAGTCCACCTGGCTGAGCACCGCACCGAGGCCGAAGTCACTGGCGTCGGTCTGTACTACAAACGGCCGCGTGAAGTCGGCTGCCTGTAGCACGGGCGGGCTGGACAGGGCGTCCTTTAGGGCCCGGAAGGCTGTCTCGCAGTCCATTGTCCAATCGACTGCAGAGGGCAGCTTCTTCTTGGTGAGGTCCGTCAAGGGCTTTGCCAGGCTACTATAGCATGGAACAAACCTCCTATAGTACCCAGCGGTCCCCAAGAAGGACATCACCTGCTTCTTGGTCCTGGGGGTGGGCCAGGATGCGATGGCTTCCACTTTCTCAGGCTCGGGCTTCAGTGTTCTCCCACCTACCCGGTGACCGAGGTACTGGACCTCGCTCATGGCCAGCTGACACTTTCCCGGCTTGATGGTCAAACCTGCCCGGTGGATCCGCCTGAGCACCTGTGCTAGATGCTCTAGGTGGTCCTCCCAGGTGGGACTGAAGACGGCAATGTCATCCAGGTACGCGGCCGCGTACCCTTCAAGTCCCTTGAGCAGGGTGTTGACCATCCGCTGGAAAGTGGCAGGGGCATTCCTCATCCCGAATGGCATCACCGTGGACTCGTACAGTCCAAATGGGGTAATAAAGGCAGAGCGTTCCCTGGCCTTGCGAGTCAGGGGGATCTGCCAATATCCCCGGCTCAGATCCATGATGGTCAGGTACTGAGCCCCGGCCAACTGATCGAGCAGGTCATCGATGCGTGGCATTGGGTACGCATCGGCGACCGTGACCGCATTGAGCCCCCTGTAGTCCACGCAGAACCGAGTGGTTCGGTCCTTCTTAGGGACGAGGACTACAGGCGAGGCCCAAGCGCTGTTGGATGCCTGGATCACCCCCAGCTTCAGCATCTCGTCAATCTCCTGGCGCATGTGTTGCTGCACCTCCAGGGAGACCCGATATGCTGAACGCCGGATCGGGGGATGATCCCCAGTGTCCACGTGATGGACAGCCAAGTCAGTCCTTCCGGGCTGGTTGGTAAACAACCCCCGGAAGGGGAGGAGGGTGGCCCACAGCTGGGACCGTTGGTCTTCCAAGAGCTGGTGGCCAACCTCCACATCCTCAATGGATCCGCCTGCCCTAACCTGGGCTAGCATATCCAAGAGGGTTTCCGCTTCTCCCTCCTCGGGCAGGTTGCACACGGGGAGCGCACATGCCTCCCGCTCATGATGTGCCTTCATCATGTTCACATGGAAGGGCTTCCGCCTTCCACGGGCAGGGTCCAGGGTGACCAGGTACGTTACAGGGTTGAGCTGCTGGTACACGAGGTATGGGCCTTCCCAGGCTGCCTGAAGCTTGTCCTGTGGTACGGGGACCAGTACCCACACCTTTTGACCCACTTGGTAGGTCCTCTCACAAGCGTTCTGGTCGTACCAACGCTTCTGATCGGCCTGGGCTTGAGCCATATTGTCGTGTACCAGTTGCGTCAAGGCCTGCATTTTGTCCCGGAAGCGCATGACATACTCGATAACCGACACTCCAGGGGTGGCCAAATCCCCTTCCCAAGCCTCTTTCACCAGAGCCAGGGGGCCCCGCACACGTCGCCCGTACAGGAGCTCAAGCGGTGAGAATCCTGTTGAGGCCTGTGGAACCTCCCGGCAAGCAAATAACAGGTGTGGGAGATACCGCTCCCAGTCACGCCCATGGGAGTCGACCAACATCTTAAGCATCTGCTTTAAGGTGCCATTGAACCGCTCGCACAGGCCATTAGTCTGTGGATGGTACGGGCTGGCCACCAGATGTCGCACCTGGACCTGCTTACAGAGGGCCTCCATCAGCTGGGACATGAATTGGGTCCCCCGGTCAGTGAGCATTTCCTGGGGAAAACCCACTCGGGAGAAAATCTCCAGCAATGCGGTGGCCACCTTGTCAGCCCGAATGGATGACAAGGCCACTGCTTCTGGGTACCGGGTGGCATAGTCCACTACCGTCAGTATGAAGCGTTTCCCGGAGCTGCTGGGGATGGCCAGCGGGCCGACCAGATCCACAGCCACCCTCCTGAAAGGCTCATCGATGATTGGCAGAGATACCAGTGGGGCTTTGGGGTGTGGCCCCGCCTTCCCCACTCTCTGACAGGTTTCACACGAACGGCAGTAGGCAGCCACATCGGCCCCCATTTTTGGCCAGTAGAAATGCTGGTTTAACCTGGCCTTGGTCTTAGCGATCCCTAGGTGTCCGGCCATCGGAATCTCATGTGCGATCCGCAACAACTCCGTCCGGAACGGATAGGGTACCACCAACTGTCGGTCCCTGGGCCACGCCTCCGGTGAACCCTGCTGGACCGTGGCCCGGTACAGCCGTCCTTGGTCCCAGACCACTCGCTCCGGGTCCGAGTCCGAGGGAGGCTGTGCCGCCTGCTCCTTAAGAGCTTTCAGGCTGTCGTCAGCTTCTAACGCTGCCTGAAACCCCTGACTAGATGTGGTCAGAATCGACGAGACTGTCACATCTTCAGTCAGTACCCCGGGACCTGTGTCCTGGCCTCCACCTGACTCGGCTGCCACTTGGTCAGAAGGGGAAGAGCTATCGGACCTCCGGGAGGCCCCTTGGCTTCCAGCACTCCCACTGCGGGTGACAGCGGCCACAGCCGCTGCGACCGTGGGTCGTGCCTGCTCCTCCTCCGTTCCTGACCAAGTCGCCGGTTCAGGCAGACCGACCTGGCTTCCTGACACCCCGGTTGTGGGGGAACCATGCACCGAGATCTTACCTGGGAGCACTTCCGCTCCTGGACCGGCCCCAATCTCACCTGCCTGTTCCCCTCCTGCAGCAACAGAACCCCGCTGTGAAATCTCTGGGGACCCCACATTTGCTGTGGTAGCCCCCACCCCACACACTGGTCCTCCCCCTGCAGCACCCTGCTCTCTGCTTATCCCTGCAGAGGGCAGCAGATCCCAGCTCACAGGCTGATTACTTGTAGAGGCATTGTCACACCTTTCTCTGACCCCCTCCCCTGTCACAGCTGCAGCTGTGTGTGTGTCTATGGTGTCTATGCAAGCAGAAATATCAGAGTTCACTCCCTCCTCCCTTACATCATTCATAGATAACACATTAACATTGTCCGGAGGCATGTCAGTACTGGCTGAAGGTTCAGCCCTTGGTTGGGGCCCAAACTGGGAGGTTATCTGCCCCAAATCTGTCCCAAGTAGCACGTTTGCGGGGATCCGATCAGTTACCCCCACCTCCCTCACCCCTCGCCCTGCGCCCCAGTCCACATAAATGTCAGCAACAGGCAGCGCCGGGTCAATGCCTCCAATCCCGGAGACAGCGAGGGTTTTTCCAGGGATCAAGTCTTGGGGGGACACCATCTCAGGCCGCACCAGAGTCACCTCCGAGGCGCTGTCTCGCAGTCCTATGGTCACAGACCGGCCGACGGTGACAGGTTGGAAGCTGTCCAGGGACCTACCACCACCCCCACCCACACAATACACCTTGGGCGGCCCTTGGGACGGGGACGGAGCCGGGGCCTTGGGACGCTGAGGGCACATGGCCTTGAAGTGTCCAGGTAGGTTGCACTGGTGGCACCGTCTTGGTTCTGCCACGGGCCTGGAGAGGGGAGTTGAGGGGGACACCCCCTGCAGTCTAGGGGCAGGTGGGGCAGTCGCAGAGTTCATCTTACCCCCTCTCCAGGTGCTGCTGGTGGCTGCTCTCCTGGCTTCAGGAGCCCGATTGTTGGTGTAGTCATCGGCCAGGGCAGCTGTAGCCGTGGACCCCTTTGGCTTCTGGTCTCGGATGAACTGGCGGAGATCCTCAGGGCAGTTCCACAAGAGTTGCTCCGTGATGACCAAGTCCAGGATCTCTGGTCCGGTGGAAAGCTGCAGGCCTTGGGTCCAGTGGTCGGCAGCTCGGGCAAGTGCCCGCCGGTGGTCAGCCCAGGAGTCCTTTGGTCCCTTCTGCAGGGTCCGGAACTTCTTGCGGTAGGACTCTGGAGTGAGGTTGTACTGTTGGATCAGGGCCCGCTTGATGGTGTCGTAGCCCTGATCTGCCTCAGCAGGCAAGTCCCCAAGGATATCCAGGGCCTTACCCCTTAAACGGGGGGTCAGGTATTTGGCCCACTGGTCCTTGTCCAGATGGTGCTGCAAGCAAGTCCGTTCAAAAGCAGTCAAGAAAGAGTCCAAGTCTCCATCCTTCTCCAGCACTGGGAAGTCCTCAACACGGACCTTTGGAAGTTTGGTGTCTTGAAGGTCACGTGTGGCTGATGAGGGCTGGAGCTTGGCTAGATGCAGCTGGTAGTCACGGTCTGCCTGTCGCTCCGCAGCCTCACGCTCTGCCTGGCGCTCTTCACGCGCTGCTTGCCGCTCCGCAGCCTCAGCATCACGCGCTGCCTGCCGCTCTGCCCTGCGCTCTGCCAGGAGTTCCTTGTAGCCCTTCTGGTCTCCAGCCTGGAGAAGGGCCATAGCCATTTGAAGAAGGCTATCCGAGCCTCCCAGGCTCGGTGGAATGGCACGTGGTGATCTGCGGCCCGCTGCGGAGCCTGGTGCTTCACTGTCCATTGCAGAGCGGAGGGCTGGCATCTGGCTCGTTGAGGACCCTTGGGTGAGCTGCTCCTCATCTTGTCCATAATTGCTAGGTTGTGCAATGTCCTCTGCAGAGCTGTTTTCTGGCGTCGAGCTCCTGGAGGACTCGTGGGCAACCTCCTCATTACTGTCCACAGCACCGTCCTCCCTCTCTTCGGCTCCTGCCTTAGCATTGGCCAGTTGCATAGCTCTGCTCCTGGTGCCATCAGCCATTCTTGCAGACTTTTGGTCACTGACACAGAACTGACACCTGATGCCTCCACACACCTTACAGTATCTGCACTCTGACACTCTAGTGTTGAGCTGGTCTGAAGACCCCAGCAGCCACAGCTGCTGCAGGCAGTCTTTAGTGTCTGGGAGTATGGGTCTCACACTCACACACACTATTATCTCGATCCCACCGCTGCCACCAATATGTCACAAACCACCGGGGGGGTCACTCAGAAATCCCCCGCGCTGGCTACCAGTACGTCACAATCGGGGGGTAACAAGTGGGGGTCACCCCTCCTTTATACCTCCCGACCGACAGACAGAGCACGTGACGCGCTCTCTAGCGCCCCTCTTATAGTCAGGCCAATTATGGAATTGCCCGACAATAAGCAAGGAGGCCGCTATACTACTTATGCCGATTATTGAAGGGTCCCCGGTGAGAGTAGGGTATATATTCCCCCGACCTCCGCGGGCGGAATATATAAAATCTCCCCGAATCTCACTGGCCTCCCCACAATAATCCTTGGCACAACTCGCTGCCACCAACCGCTTCACGGTAACTATTAGCCGAACACACAGACGTGGGATTCAAGATCGAGATAACAGAACAGCCCAAGATTAATTATATAATTTAATCAGCCTAAAGCACACTAGAAACTACAATATATACAATAGGGAATCTACAGAATATACATATGTCAGAGTACAGTTACAATCAAAGCATGGGTTACAAACAGGCATACACAGTTCCAGCAGTTACCTTGTTGCGTCTGGCCACAGGGGGGCGCTGTACCCAGGTTTCTAGGATCCTTCCCACAGATGTTTCCTACACGTGCCCCCAGCGAAAAGAACACTGGAAAATGGCCGAAGTAGGGTTATCAACCTGGGCAACTCCAGGTCCCCTCCTACCTTAGTGACCTCAGAGGGAGCACTGCTCCACCCCTGGCTTGAGTTATGGACAATCCACAACATGGAATATGGGCCATAACTTTGCCTGGGAGCGTCGTAGGCGGACGCCAATGCTCTCATTGTGACAGTTATGAATTTAGCTACAGAACGAGGGGACTCATGACCTGTCTGCCAGTTCCCCATTGGCTGATATCACGCCTGGGGCATTTCCCAATGTCCTGCTCCCATAAAAAGGGTGTGCCGGCATCGTCCGCATGCGGAGACACCATTTTTATGGTTGCCATATTTATCGGAAATATGGCTTGCGAGATATGAACCGTTTTTTACTGGAGTCGTTCTGTCTGGCTATTTCCATAGCCTTGCTAACTAGCTAGCAGCCCCCACTACAGGGTCACGGCAGGGAGTCATCCTGTGTCCATTGTCCCCAAGCCACCTAATTTCCATATCACAGGACATGGCCATGGAGGTGTAAGTGGAACACTGAGAACAAGAAGGGAGGGGGCACTGCCAGGGAGTGATGAGGGATTATGACTGGAGTCATAATTCATCTTCATATCCCGGGATTTGCCTCACATATACAAAAACAGAGCACCAACCGCGTGCCTAATGGAGGATTTTACGCACATGAAATATATCCTATGACTTCCATAAATCAGTGTTATTAATGTGATTTTCTCTCTGTTGCAGGTAATACTAACTTTGCAGTAAAAAGTTGCATTTCGCCGGCGATGTGTATCAAACCCCCGTCTTATATACCATCGGAAGTTGTATATAGCCTAAAATGCTGTTCTACGGATCTGTGCAATTCTGCCGTTACCAACAAGATGTCCCTCGTCTCTGCCGGTTTCCTGGTCCTGGTGTCTCTATATAGTTCCAAGTGCTGATCCGATACCTACCAGTCCGATGACTTACCAGCTTGCATTGCACACAGTGACGTAATGAGGGCACATATGGCGGCCTTTATTTTTGTATTACCCATGTTAATCCAATAAAGCAAACTCTGGTTGGTATTTTTGTTTATATGGTGTCAAAATTCTCCTTATTCCAGTCCCACCAGGGCTGATAATCTGATTCCAGTCCATTAGATATCCATATAATCAATTTTAATAGAAAGCAGGTTGTGTGTAGATATAGGCCTGGATGGCTTTAAACTAAAAATGAGCAAATCTGGCACAACTTAAATTAAAACTCCATAGACACACATCCAACATATGGCATAAATATAAGCCCTGGTGCAGGTAGGGTTCAATAAGGACAGAGAAGTCTATGACGGAGGCTTAGAGGTACTTTACACGTTGCGACATCACTACCACTATATCGCCGGGGTCACGTCGTTAGTGACGCACATCTGGCACCGGTAGAGACATCGCAACGTGTAAATCCTAGGTGGAACAATGAACGAGCACAGAAGCGTACAATATCGCTGATCTGTGTAATGTCGTTCATTTTCATAATGTCGATGCGACCACAGGTACGATGTCGTTTGTCGTTCCTGCGGCAGCACACATCGCTGTGTGTAAACCCGCAGGAGCGAGGAACATCTCCTTACCTGCGTCCACCGGCAATGCGGAAGGGAGAAGGTGGGCAGGATGTTACGTCCCGCTCATCTCCGCCCCTCCGCTTCTAGTGGCCGGCCGATTAGTGACGTCGCGGTGACACCGAACGCACCTCCCCCTTGAAGGAGATATTGTTCAGCGGTCACAGCGACTTCGCCGAACAGGTAAGTGTGTGTGACGCTGCCGTAGCGATAATTTCGCTATGGCAGCGATCACCACATATCGCATGTGCAACGGGGGCGGCTGCTATCACGCTCGGCATCGCTAGCCGATGCTAGCGATGTTGCAACGTGCAAAGTACCCCTTAGAAAACAAAGCCAATTGGGGAGGGGACATACAGGGGCGAATAAGTAGAGTTCGCACTGAGACAGCCTAGTTACGTTACCACATAAAAAGACACCAGTGTCATAATTACCAACAGTTAAAGCTCAAAATTCGGGAAATTTAAAGGGGTTTTCCACACAAATAAAGTTGATTTTAATCAATAGATCTTGGAATAATAATAATTTCCACAATTGGATGTGATTAAAAATAATGTCCCTGTGCTGAGATAATCTCATATATGTGTCCCTGCTGTGTACTGTGTAATGGCCGTGTCTGACTGTACAGGTTGCGTAGTTTCAACAAAATTATAATTTTATTTCTCTCACTGAAAGCAATCAATCATTTTTCAAAAACATTTTTCTTTTGACCGTACAGGGACATGGTCTGATCATACCACAGCTCCTGGGCAGGGGAGGACGCAAAAGAGTATACAGACATCACAGCATGGGATCACAAATTATTTATTCTTTGAGGTAAAACATTTTTTAAAAAACAGGAGGAAAATGTTTTACCTCACAGAATGACTCATTTTTGATCCCATGCTGTAATTTCTGTATACTCTTTTGCATCCTCCCCTGCCCAGGAGATGTGGTATGATCAGACCATGTCCCTGTACTGTCAGACACGGCCATTACACAGTACTCAGCAGGGACACATACATAAGATTATCTCAGCACAGGAACATTTTTCTTAAACACATCGAATTGTGGAAATTATTATTATTCCGAGATCTATTGATTAAAATCAACTTTACAATTAACTTTGTTTATGGGAAAACCCCTTTAAGCCCCATATGAACACCCCTAAAACACTAAATTGCTAAACTCCGCCCCTGTACAGCCCGCTTCCATGGACTGTCACTTTAAATATGGTACTGTTGGCTTATATTCCAGTGCTAAAATATCAAGAAGCACTTGAGTAACCCTACAAATGTAAAAGTGTTACATAATTAATGGATCCTTCTCTAATTTCCTTTTATCCAAGATGGCGTCCTGAAGAAAAAAACAGCCCCCCTCTTTAGATGAATAAAGTAAAATCGTCCGTCTCCATGCCAAAAATAAAAAAAAAATTCATATTCTATTTCTTGACAAAGTATTAGTCATGTGATGAAAATGGCTGCCAAAATACACAAATCTTCGTTATCCAACTTCTTAATTACCGCGTTCCTAGAAAACCAATATAACAAACAAAAACTGTGTCGTCATTCATTCCCCTGTCCCCGTCTTCATAACAACCGTGTCTCGCGCTCATGGATACACAAACATGGCCACCGGTGACTCACAGAATGGGATTGTATAACATGGGAAAATAATGTACACGTCAGAAAAGAGAAAAAATAGAGGAAGACGGGTACAATGGGCTGTCAGTGTCAGTGTGGTCACCCTTATGAAGTCACCTAGAAGTCATGGGATCTGCACCGTTCCCGCTCTACACCGCAAATGTACGTTGTGGTGATAGCAGAGGGGGATGAGACCATGGTGGCAGCCCGGCGACATCCTGCCCCGGCCTTATAGATTGTTGTAATGCTGACCGTGACATCTAAGTGATTGCCCCCTCTGACCTGGCAAATCTGTAATGTCCTAGGCCGAAAAGGAGCGGTCTTTACCCAAATCCCACTCACAAATGTGTGTTTGCGAGTGAGAATGAGACGGTCCTGGGTGGGCCAGAACTAACATTTCCCTAAATTGCTAAAACCGATGTTGGTAACAAAAAAAAATAAAGTAAATAAGTTTTGTAAAAAATTTTACTACCTTAAAGGGGTATTCCAATCTAAAAGACTCTATCCCTATATGTAATTTAGCGCTGGCGTCCTTGCAGGAACACCAACTTACTCACCACCGCCGCTGGCTTGCGTACTCTCCCGTAGCTCCGCGGCTGCACATGTACTCATTTTTATCATTCTAAAGGGGGCTTTACATGTTGCGACATCGGTAACGATATATCGTCGGGGGTCACGTCGTTAGTGACGCACATCCGGCGCCGTTACCGACATCGTAGCGTGTAAACCCTAGGAGCGATGATCACCGATCGCAAAAACGTCAAAAATCGTTGATCGGTGACACGTCGCTCCTTTCCATAATATCGTTACTGCTGCAGGTACGATGTTGTTTGTGGCTCCTGCAGCACCACACATCGCTGTGTGTGACACCGCATGAACGACAAACATCTCCTTACCTGCGTCCACCGGCAATGCAGAAGGAAGGAGGTGGGTGGGATGCTATGTCCTGCTCATCTCCGCCCCTCCGCTTCTATTGGCCGCCCGCTTAGTGACGTCACGGTGACGTCGCTGTGACGCCGAACGCACCTCCCCCTTGAAGGAGGTATTGTTCGGCGGTCACAGCGACGTCGCCAACCAGGTATGTGCGTGTGAAGCTGCCGTAGTGATAATGTTCGCTATGGCAGCAATCACCACATATCGCATGTACGACGGGGGCGGGTGCTATCGCGCTCGACATCGCTAGCAATTGCTAGCGATGTTGCAGCGTGTAAAGCCCGCTTAACCCTAGAACCTGTGCATGCCTCACAAACTCCTCAGGAATGCGCCTAGAGCATGCGCACACACGACCCTCCTCTTAAGGGGTCGGCGTGCTATTTCCCGGAAATGCCTCACATCCTATGGCTGAGAGGCACTATGTATGTAAGGCCTCCTCTCATTAGGGAAGGTGCCTGTGCAATGCCTTTAGTTAGTCAGTATACCAGTCTGTTTAGCTAGTTGTCAGGTCCTGAATGCCTCTCCCATTATCCCTGTGTCCGTCACCTGTACCTAAGTTTGCCTTCTCATACCTACCTGCCCACCATACCTGTCCCTACCTGCCCACCTGCCCTGGTCATCCCACTGGTATCTACCTGCATCTGTATCAGTATCCGAGTCCTACTCCTGTCCTGGGGGTCAGCTGCCACAATCTCGGTCACTGCCCTTGGAGTGGTACCTGTAGCCCGCCTTGCGGTAGGCACTTAGTTAAGCCACTCCCACTAAAGGGTAAGCCTGGGTCCCCCCTGTGGTCCATTGGGTCCACTAATCCCACTCGCTGCCCTGCAATGCCCTGAACATGAGGTAAGCGATATAGTGAATCAGAAGAACTATACTACATTTCTAATTGGAGGTATTTTACTAATATTATAATTGCTACTACATGTTGGGATACGATCTTGGAGATGGAAATACCCCTTTAAATACCTTGAAGATCAGATCAGTGTATGACTGATTACTAAGACCCCCATCGATCACTCAAAACAAAAAAATGGGTTGAAGCGCAGAGTGCAGTACAAATCCACCAGAAAGTGTATGGACAGGAGCTGACTCTGTTCCCTACCAGGCAGGAGCGGGTCGTCTTGTACAGCCGGCGCCAGCCTTAAGCATCAGTGAGTGGAGCGAGCTTTGACAGCTGATGCTGAACCACCTAAGTACAGGGGTTGTCCACTACTTAGACATCCCCTTTTCTATCCCTATGTTTCCCCCTAGTAAATCGTAACACTTAAACTCACCTCCGGTGCCATTCCAGCATTGTTGGCACCGGCGGTCACAATGTCATGCGATTCCTACAGCCAATCAGTGCTGGCTCACTCCCCCATTTTCTGACAAATCAGGCATCCGGAGAAAGCAAGAACTGTGGCTGCTTTCTCCAGATATCTGATTTTTTGGAGGAGACAGTGAACAAGCTGTTGATTGGTTGGCCGCAGGCATTGGGTTACATAACACTGTCACACAAGCACCAGGAAAACCAGTGCCGAAACAGCTGGATTGGTGCTGGCACCAGAGGTGAGTATAGGTGTTAGTATTTTACTTCGGGGTAACATAGTGATTGAGAAGAGGTTGTCAAAGTAGTGGACAAACCCTTTAAGCCACAAAATCCCAAAGGGTCATCCATTTGGGCAACCATGACCATTCCCCTCCTTAAATTTGAGGATGGAAATAGATGACCATGGCTGTTGGAGGCCTGCTGAAAGGCCTTCATTGCAGCCATATTGGCCCTCTTATGAAGTTCAGCATAGTAGATTAGATGTGCAGTATGTAGTGAAGTTGACAAAGTATTGAAATATAAACCGCAAGTTCAGGATGCCAAGGGGGAGACTAAAAAATCAAGACCGCTAGCAATCGGCCAAAGAATAGTTCGGTTGACCGCTATCTTATGTGCATGGACGCTTTAAGGATAGTGGAAACAGAGCATCTTTCTAAAAGCAGTTCCCCAAAAAACAACAAATATTACCTTGCCACAGGGTAAATAACGTATGATCGCTGGAGGTATGACTGCTAGGACCCCCACGATTTCAAGACTGTAAATACAGTAGAGTGGTTTCTGAGCATGTGATAGGATTGGTGGTCGCACATGAGTAGTGGTCCCACATACTCATTACTGCTCCATTCACTCTATAGACCTGTTCTCAGGATCATCAACCATTAGCTCAGTGTTATCTGACAGACAGTAGTAGACACTTTTAAGGTGACAGCGAGCCCTCAGATCATCCATAAGGTACAAGTGCCCCTCGAAAAAACTTTGAAAGTCAAGCCACACATCGCAGGCAGAAGACACCAAAGTTCTTTGATGTAGGAAGGAAAGTAGAGGTTCCTCAAAGGTGGTATGGTTGGGAGAGGACATGGGAGAGGTCTTTCTGCTAGAAAATCAAGATATGTCAATGTTTGTTGGGATCATGAAGATACATTATCCCATAATGTGTAAAGTAACCCTGAAAATGTGCTCCATTTCTGTGTACAGTACACTGATAGTAATGAGCGTCAAGTCAACAAAAAGGCAATTAATACATCAGACCACACCTCGCCTCCCTTACCACAAATATGTACGTCCTGGATTCTCATCCTCCCACTCCTTGTATTTACCACTGAAACCAAATCCCCACCTTGAAACTCCCAAAAGCAAAGCCCCCATATAATGCACCTTAATAAACCCACAACTCCCCAATAGCCAAGCTATTCATAAGGCTCCTCGATACACGGCTCCAAGACACAGGAATCTGTGACTACTTCTGTAGAAGAGGATGGTCTCCTACTTGCTGCTGTGTCTCCTGGCCATTTGTGCAATTCCAGGTATGTATTGTAGATATATATATAATATTAATTGGGGTTCTTACATACTCGTACATAACATATACTGAGAAATATCATCACTTTTCCCATATGCAAAGATGTTTGATGATGCCACCAGCCTTCAGCTTCTGTTTTTCAGCGGTTGCTCATGTTCGAAATGATATTACAGTCCAGAGCTGTATTCATAATTCTGCAAACTTTAAAGCTGAGGATACTTGTTTCCTGACTTGGTAATATTTACACAAAGTTTGTTCAGGTATAAAGTGTATTCTTAACCCAAGGTACAGGTAGTAAAATGAACTATGGAACATAGCAGCTTAGATAAGATGTTAAGAATGTGTGTACCTACAAGCATGTTGAAGTTTTCTTAGAACCAGCTGAATTATGAATGCAGCTCTGGAGATGTAGATTTGGTTCAGTAAAAAAATATAATTTACTCAAAGTTTCTATACACATATAAGAACTGTTAATTTGTGGCCATATCCTTTATTCTAGGGGTGCACAACCTGTGACCCATGGTGCCATTCTTTATATCCACTATTTGGTGGCTCCTCACAAATAGAGAAAAGAGGAATGGTGCAAAGATCAGGAGCATGGAAGGGTTAAAACGGAGACAATATTGAGTATGAGATCCTCATATAGCTGTATAATGGGGGTCTTGAATCAGATGGGAATAGTTGCAGTATTTATATACTATTATTTATTTATTAATTATTATTATTATTATTATTATTATAGCGCCATTTATTCCATGCCACTTTACTTAACTTTTTTTTTTCAGTTTGGGAGTATTTTATTTATTTTTTTAATGTAGAAAGGCCTGAAGAATTGTCATGTTGCTTCTTTTTACATATGGAAAAAAATAATACCATGTGATCCGTAGGGAGCTTATCCAAAAAGTAATTCAAGTAGTTTTCATCTGGATTTTGGAACAGAATCCACTTCAAAATCTAAGTAAAAAAATATCTCTTTGTGACCATACCTACACATGTCATTTCTTGAAGTGTTCATGCTTGATAAAAATGCTCCAAATTTGATTTCTGAATCAAGTAAAGTAGAAAATGAACACCCCATATACAAAAATCACACCCCCAAAAAAATCTTTTTTATGTCTTTTTTTTTCTTCATGCGATTTTTCAGCCTGGAAAAAAAAATCCACATCAATAATACTCTTTGTGAACGTATCCTAACTCTACATTGACGTGAGGCATATTTTCCCTTGCCAAATTTGCAACAGATTTCACCACCAAACTGTGGAAAATCTATGGCAAAATGTAGATTTTATAGCGATGAATTTCAGGATAATCAAGGATATTCGAAGTTTAGGAGGTTTGAGTGCCAACTATTTGGAAAACAGGAGTCCCCCGGATCTTCACACCTCTGGAGGAGATGGCCGCGCACAGTCACAGACTGAATAAAGAGGTGGCCCCATCCAATTGTGGTGGTGCTGCTCAAGGAACCGAGGAAGCTTTACATGACACAGATATGTGAGTTTATTCTTTACCCTGACTAGTTACCTTTTTGTGAAAATCTGGTCAAACAAGTTTCCAAATCTCAACTTCCTGGACCCCTGTGAGTTTGACATGGAGGGAGAGAAGTGAGATAATGGGACTATAGATGCTCCTGAATTCTGAGGTTTGGGCAGGAATCTGGAGAACCTGTATCGAGCCATTGTTGTACAAGAAGCCGCTAAGAATAACAAAAACACATTTCTGGCCCCCACCATGAAATATCGAGTGATAAGTTTATAACCTTGGTAAACAAGCCATGTTTTTACTTCCATCATCCTGTGATTTGCCCTGATATTTTCCATCACAACGAGTCCTCCATTGGGTGGGACTATCATTAGTGGTAACCTCTTGATTAGATACATGAATCACAAATAGTGTGGGACCTCGTACAAACAAACCACAACACAGGAGCCGCCATAATAAAGACTCCTCTTGTGTCATGAACCACAAAATTATTTCATGAGAAATGCACTTGAAAGGAGATCGGCTACTGGAGGACACGCCCAAGTCTCAGGAATCGGAAGTCAATGACTTGGATTCTCTAGATCTTGGCAATTATATATTGGCTATATTTTGGCTAAAAATAAAAAAATTATATATTTTGATCATTAAGTACAAGTCTTGGTCTTATCTTGGTTATCGTAAGGCCTCCATAACAGCCAGCAGCTATCTCACCCAAATTCTCTGTAAGTAGGAACACTCATCTCAGCAGAGCTCTACTGCGTTCTCTATGATAGAGCTGCTGCAAGACTCCTATATCACCTCCAGACTCTTCGGTTTCCCTACAGATATCTGTCCCCTCCAGACCGCTCTGTCCCCTCCAGAATCGTCTGTCCCCTTCAGACCCCACTGTTCTCTTCAAGCTCCTCTGTCCCGCTCCAGACTCCTATGCCCCCACTCCAGACTCCTCTGTCCCCTTCAGGCTCCTCTGTCCCCCTCCAGACTTATATGCCCCCACTCCAGACTCTTCTGTCCCCTTCAGACCCCTCTGTCCCTTCAGACACCTCTATCATTTCTAGACTTCTCTGTCTCCTACAGACCCCCCCCCCATCTCCTCCAGATGACTTCTCTGCCCTCTCCAGACTCTTCTGTCCACTCGAGACCCTTCCAGATGTTCTGCCTCCCACCCACATTTTAAAAAATAGGGAAGAGCATTGAGAAAGGGTGCCAAGTTTAAAATATTTGTGGTAGCATACTTTAAAAAAAAAGCCTGCAACTTTTTACTGCTACAAGTGTGGTGCTTGGCCTTTTATAAATTTCCTCTGTAAAGTTCAGCGTTACCATTTTAGCTGATACCAGTTAACACTAGAAGGAGCTTAGGAGCAGTCTTAAGGTATAAAGTTAAAGGGGTATTCCAAGACATTGGAAAGGAAAAAGAAGCCAGATGTCCAAAAAAAACCCCAAAAAAGTACTCAGCTTTTCAATCCTCATCGATGCGGTGTGATCTTCTGGTGGCCACCCATCAGTATAATATGTGATTGGTGCGTGTTTGCCCTCCATTCTGGGTCATATGGGGGTCTTGAGAGTTAAGGACTCCCTTTTTGATGTTTACATACTATAATCATTGTCTTCATGACAGAATCCTAACATGGCTCGACTACCGCATTCTCAGTACTCAACGATGCATGCTCCATAATTACGTTTCAGGATCTCATGTATGACCACAATCACGGCGCCCCGCATTGTTACATCACCGCTAATATCATTCATTTCTGATTGATCTATATGTCGTTTCTTTTAGGACAAGGCCAAGTAATATTAAAAGAGTGCAATGCCTGCAATTTTAGGTTTTTATCCACCTGTTTTTTAACCACGTCCTACAGAGCTCAATGTCAAGAAAACTCATTTTGTGGAGTCACTAACTACAACTTAGGTACGTGTTCATTATGACTATCAAGTGTGAGTGCAAAATCATGGTTTACTCATAAATCAATGTAAGATCCTGTATATATCCCAAATATGATGATTAAATAAATAGGGTCATACATAGGATAATGTGGCATATGGAGATTTGATGTATCATCCAATGCCACATATTGGACCAAGGAAAGCTTAGTCTGCGACACGGTTCCCAAAATTTGACCAACAATATGGCGCCATGCCAAATTTAATTAGAAGCTTTGGTAAGCCGTTCTTACGACACACATTGCCACTAATAGGGCATAAGGATAGAGTTGTCTTGTAGAGACAAAATCTTTTAGCATTTGCATAGCTTATCTCTTGGCAGCTGACTGTGATAGTTTCCACGAGTGCCACATGATGACCATCTTATCTTGGAGGCAAAATGGAGGCAAGGGGTGTAAGATAAGACATGGCTGGTGGGGTACATGTCTGCCAGAGACGTTTGGTAGTGGATTGTCTCCTCTTGGAACCAAAGGATTATGCAGTGAGATCTAAGAGCTGATCACTCTCTTGCTCAACATCTGCCATTGGGACAGAGTCCTCCATATACATTAGATGGTTGACAAGTCTTGCCAAAATCGATGGGTTTGGTCAACATTGACCTACAGTGTATGACTAGCTTTAGAGTTAAACCAAGCATAGCATGACATAACGTCTGATTTCTTAGCGAGATATCCGATAGACCGGTGATCCTTCTAACACCCATCCTACGGACAATGTGTTAGTGGTTTGACCTATGTTCCATAGATAGCCGTCTATAAGAAATAAATCTTTGTTATACCATTTCCTATATTATATAGTAAATTCGAGCTGAGCCACAAAATGTTCACTTAGTACATATTGATCCTTCATGGATCTAGATGACTAACGTATGATCTTGATGTTTTTTTTCTCAAAACAGCAGGCACTGCTTTTTTTGCTAAGTATGGATGCTTTGACACAGCAGTCTGCAATCAGAGCCTACAAGGTTCAGGAGTCCTCAGAGCCATCTTCGCCAACACCACCTGCTGTATATCGAATATGTGCAATGGAGGCTTCACCATACAAGCTCCTCACCTGGCTGTTCTAGGACTTTTCAGCATTTTCCTACTCTATATTATGTCTTGAAGACATCTATGTTTTTTTCTAGAGGCATTTATGAACAAAACCATTGGCTAATCAAATCCTCAGACGTTGTTCCTACACTTACCCTGGATGGGTCCAATGGGTCTAACTTGGAAGACACATTGCTCTCTTGCTCATTTCCCAGATGATCCCAGTAGCTGGAGTCATGAAATCACCGGCTAATATATTATTATGTCCTTAATAGTCTCCCTTTCTTCTTCTATCACTAGCACTTCCAAGTTTTGAGTGATTTTCTGATTTTACATATTAAAAGAATAATCGTTTTATAATGAATACTTCTGTTCTACCTTTACTTTACTTGAAACATCTCCATTTTTAAGATCTTTGCTTAGAGGCCACTGTATGAGCTATCTAATTTAATTTTTGTATGTAATTCTGCATTTCTCCTATAGTGACCGCTATAGGGACAATATGTTGCTCTTCTTAGGCTTAGAAGTCCAGTAGGTGGGTCTAAAGGGGGCTTTACACGTCAGCGATATCGCTAGCAATTTGTAGCAATAGCGAGCGTGTAAGTACCCGCCCCCGTCGCGCATGCGATTGTTTGTGATCGCTGCCGTAGCGAACATTATCGCTACGCAGCGTCACACATACTTACCTGGTCGGCGGCGTCACTGTGACTGCCGAACAATCCCTCCTTCAAGGGGGAGGGACGTTCGGCATCACAGCGACGTCACCGCAACGTCACTAAGCGGCCGGCCAATCAAAGCGGAGGGGCGGAGCTGAGCGTGATGTAAACATCCCGCCCACCTCTTCCTTCCGCATTGGGGCCGGCGGCAGGTAAGGAGACGTTCCTCGCTCATGCGGTGTCACACATAGCAATGTGTGCTGCTGCATGAGTGATGAACCACAACGCTAAACAACCCTTACCGATTTTTGACTTTAGGACGACCTCTCCATGGTGAACGATTTTCACCATTTTTGAGGTCGCCTAAGGTCGCTGGTAAGTATCACACGCTGCGATATTGTTAATGACGCCGGATGTGCGTCACTAACAATGTGACCCCGACGATCAAACATCAACGATATTGTAGCGTGTAAAGCCCCCTTTAGTACTGAACGACTATGTATAAGTAGGACTCCCCACTGGACTAATAATAAAAAATAAGAATTATACTGAATCTTATTGCACAAATCTATATATAAATCGGCTCCATTTCTCCTCTTGCCCACAGGACATGATGGGATACCCATAATTACATAGCCCCCATTAAATAAATTGATATGCTTTATTGATCACCACGTTTTGTGCCTGGTTTAGACATCTAATGGGAAGTACCTACAGGCTTCTAATCTTCAGAGTTGTGTCCTTAAGGGATAAATCTGATAGGCATATGTCTCAACATCCTGGAAAAGACCAGAAACGATGGCTCAGCCAGTAACTGGATGAGGTGGGTAACAGCTGCGGACAGTGAGCGCTAGAGCTGGCGTTTTCAGTCAATTCTACTGAGCTAAATGGGACCTAGAAGTAGTGGCCAATGGGAACTAGATAGGCATCTGACCAGGATAAGCATGAGTATCACATTTTATAGATTTTGTTTTTTATAAAAACAGCAGATAGTTTATATTTTTCTAGACTTATACCAATATTAAAAGGCTTGGACAATTTTTAGGGCATTTCTTTTACTCCGAGTAGTGGACAACCTCTCCTCATTCCCATTGTTTCTCCCCATAAAAATAAATAAGCCTATACCCACCTCTGATGCGACCACGGTTCCCGTGATGTCTGAAGTTGCATTCCCAGGGCCAACGTGACATTGTCATATTGTGTCTATGATACATAGAGGCTGTAGAAGCTCAGTAGATCAAAAATTGTACTAAAAGCCATTTACAATTTTTTTTGGGGGGGGGGAATAGTAAAAATATGTGAATTGAAGGGGTTGTCCACTACTTGGACAAAACCTTCTAATTCCCTTGTTCGGCCCCGTAAAAATAAATAAGCCTATACTCACCTCCGATGCGGCCGTTGCTCCAGCGATGTCTCAAGCCGCGTTCGACTACATGAGATTGTTATGACACGCGGGCCCCGCAACCAATCAGCGCCTGGCATCTGTCTCCCCACCTTCGGACATTTGAGTAGAATGAAAACGCTGCGCTGACTTCCTGCTCAAACATCCAGAGGCTGGGAGAAGGGAGCCAGAACTGATTGGTCGCAGGGCTCGCGTGTCATAACAATCTCACGTAGACCCAGGGAATGTGGCTTGAGACATCGCTGGAACCATGGCCGCACTAGAGGTGAGTAAATGCTTATTTATTTTTATGGGGACGAACAAGGGAATTAGAAGGGGTTGTCCAATAGAAGGGGTTGTCCAAGTAGTGGACAACCCTTTAAATTCACATATTTCTACTATTCCCCCCAAAAAAATTGTAAATTGGTTTTAGTACAATTTTTGATCTACTGAGCTTCTACAGCCTCTATGTATCACTGTACAGATGCAGAATGAGTAAACTGTTAGTGGGCTCCTCTGACAGCAGAATTTAACTTCTCCCTCTTCTCCTAAACCATCTTAAAGGAGGATTAAACTTTAATTTGGCTCTAAATCAGCTTGAGGTTTCAGAAGACAGATAAGAGTTCCTACAGATTCTACCATGACAATGAGCTCACACTAATAATTAATTCTACAGCTGGCTATTTACTATGATGCATAGAGGCTATAGAAGCCAAAATCACCAAAATTGCTAATGAAACCCTATAGCAGATATGCTTTTTAGCAAAAAAAAATTTGCAGTTTAATAAAATAAAAAGGACACCGACGATGTCCATATCTTTTAAAATACAAAAATTTACCAATAATGATGTTTTATTTTTGATATCCAAACCATTAGGGCTCTAAATTATGTTTGAATTAGATATTTCTAACATTTAGATATCTGAGATTTCGATCTACTTGACTAACAAAGAGAAACTGCAGAATTTTTGAATGAGCAAAGGTGGAGATGTTCTTCGGGATCCAATCCTTTATTACAATTTCTATTCTGGAAATGAGCAGACATCTTTCTTCCTGTGTCACATTTATTCTACCAGTAATTATTTTATCTTCCGGCCATACAAATTATTCATAATTGAAAAATTAGAAATAGTAAAACTAGATTAAGTCCAAATCTACAAATGTGCAAAATTATTCATTGAAAAATTAGGAATTGTAAAATTAGAATAAGGACAAATCTAAAAATGTGCAAAATTATTAATGATTGAAACATTAGAAATTATAAAAATAGAATAAGGACAATCTGAAAAGTTTCAAAATTGTTCATCATTAAAAAATTAGGAATTGTAAAATCGGAGTAAGGACAAATCTAAAAATTTGCTAAATTATTAATTGAAAAATTAGGAATTGTAAAAATAGAATAAGGACAATCTAAAAAGTTGCAAAATCATCAATTATTGAAAATTTTGAAATTGTAAAATTAGAATAAGGACAAATCTAAAAAGTTGTAAAATTGTTCATTGAAAAATTAGGAATTGTAAAATTAGAATAAGAACAAATCTAAAAAGTTGCAAAATTGTTCCAAATTGAAAAATTAGAATAAGGACAAATCTAAAAAGTTGTAAAATTATTCATAATTGAAAAATTAGGAATTATAAGATAGGAATAAGGACAATCTAAAAAAGTTGCCAAATTGTTCATCATTGAAAAATTAGAAAATGGTAAAATTAGAAAAAGGACAAATCTAAAAAATTGCAAAAATTGATGGAGTCACTAGAGCCACTTTATAACGTGCAGATTTTTATCTTCTTTTCTCATTACTCGTTAACTACATATAATTAATTATAGGACAACATTATATATATATATATATATATAACTTTATATTTTATCTGCATCTATGAGCTAAAAATTTGCCTCAGGTCTAGATACAAGCATGCTAAATGAGAGGTTAAATGAAAAAAACCCGGATAAACTTGCTTGTTGAAGGACTTTGAAAATTACAGGGAACCAGTCATTTCTTAAAGGGGTTGTACGAAATTGGAAAATAATAATAATAATAAAAAGGGTATAATCTCTGTCTAGAAATAGCGCCACTCTAGCCAAGTGGCTGTGTCGGGTATTGCAGCAATTACCTGAATTAGATTGAGTTACAATACCAGACACGAGGAGGTACTGTATACTTACAGTTCTGGAGAATAACTTAAGTTAACAACCCCCTGAGAATTTAACTTGTAAAACTGGTGACAACTGTGATTCTCTATGTAAATAATGGAGGCAGCCAAGATGGCCGACCTAATGTGACATGTATAAAAGCCGATGCAATTGTAAACAATTATTAAAATTAATTTTACCTGTAAGACGTTTGGTGTCTTTGTGATGTAGAAAATTAATGACTTCTTTATTGGAAATGATCATGGAGAGTTTGTAGACTCTGTGATATCTATCTCAGCTCCATGTTTTTGGGGTGTAAACAATGAAATCTATGTATCTCCCTGCATCAGTGACCCAATCTGATGGCCAGATGATAATCCTTGGTCCTACAAGGTGCACCCATAAAATAACTTCCAAAATAGCTCCTTTATTTTTGTTTGCATTGACAAAACCTTTTGAAACAAAAGCCCCTGAAAAAACAGCATTGGCGAAACGTGTCTGGCTTGTATCACCGAGATGCATCCATCATTATACAGATCCCCGAGACTCAAACACTCATCAAGGGGGTCAAGCAAGAGGTTTGGAGGGAACGTGGCTAAAATAAGGTTCATGGCTGCACTGCAATCGTCATTCCGAAAAGCTATTACGTCAGGCAGCATGGTTTAGGGTGCAGTTTCATATAAAGGATGACGTTTTTCCATCGTAGACATTGAGATCCGGCTCCTAGAGATATCAAGGGTCAAAATGCTGCAAGTTCTATGATTTGAATATGAAATGTGATCATGTGGAATAGGCCTTATGGAATAATTCACAATGTAGGGCCCACGAGCTGCATGAGGAAAAGTCTCAAAAGCTATTTATTTTTTTTTAGCTTTGTGAGCATAAGACAATGAGGGAATACAAGGTGTCATGCGCTGTCCTGGTCCGACCACGCAAATTACTTCTATGGCATTGGACTCTGTTCACATTGCAAAGTGTGACAGGCAATTTGGTCTCTCAGCTGGGCATCGGCTGAGTTGTTTCACTGCTTCCAGCTGTGCAGGAGTTTATTCTTTTTGGAGCAGTGTGCAATTCTTCTGAGAGCCGGGTTGCTAATTGCCATCCACAGTTGGTCTCTTCCTGTTTAAGGCTGTGGAGTGAAGTAGGAGATCACCAAAGATAGCTTCAGCGACCCCGGTCTCAGTGGTTATTCTGTTCATGTGAACCACAGTTGCTGTTCTGCATGGTGTGAACGTTCCCCTGTTGTGAGTTTATTCCCTACCCGTTTTGTTATTCCCCTGTACACATTGTCTCTCCTTTGTGTTTGAGTGCAGTGTGTATGAGGTTTCAGTCTCCCTTGTCCGTGTCTTTTCTGTGGGCTTTTGTTACTGGGTTTCCGGACCACTCCCAGGGTGGGGGGGGAGGGGGGAGTAAGATTAGGGCTCGGACAGGAATCAGGGTCACATTGGGGGCTTGGACCTGGCTACCATCAAGCTTACCACTGAGATAAGGGACAGCGCAGGGTCTTGAGTTTGAGGGCCAGCTGCAGAACCCCTGTTCTGTCAGTACATACCCCATGACACAAGGGGGAGATAGTATCTCAGGATGTCAGGTCACTCAGATTAGGTAAAATAAAAAAAGATGATGAAAAAATGTGAAATCCTAGATGTGATGTGATTTTATAAAGTGCTGCGAAATGTATTGGTGCTATATAAATAAAATTGGTATTATTTTATCTCATGACCAGGGATACTAGTGCAATGAAAAGAACGAAAAATAGGTGGCACTCACCATCCAATAAAAAAACCATTTTTATTCACAATCCTGTAAAAACATGGATACAGGTGCAAGTGGATGGGTGGCTTTATGGACGACGGTCATTTCGCGCACTGGTGCCCTTCAACAGGTCCTAATATGGAATGACATAGGGCTAATAAGATAATGGTCCGGTTGCATGAATAGGGATGGTCATTACATATAGGGCTGGGGTTACTCCACAACTTTGTCATGTGATCAAAGTTTGCTGGGTGTCTTTGGTATCTCGCAGGGCAAAGCAAGTGAATGGATCATATTGTGACCCCAAAGATACTGCAACAAAAAAAAATAAAAAATTGGATACAGTTGACCTTCTTGTGACTTGCTTGCTGTGGGTGAAGCACCCTCGAGGTCGCAATGGGACCACATTCACCTACATGGCGCTGTAAAGTAACAATGACATATCGGAAACTTTGGTTGGATAACAGATGTAGCCCCAGCCTTACCCTACATAGCGCTTTTCCCCAAAAATAAGACAGGGTCTTATATTATTTTTGGCTCCCAAAGAAGTGATAGGGCTTATATTCAAAACTATTCTTATATTTTGTATTGTCGTCAGTGATTGGGTCGCCTGGTAATAGAAGGTAATAGAAAATGAATACTCAGCCCCTTCCAACGCCCACCCCGCTGCGCCAGCATCAGTGATTGAAACGTGTGTTAAAGGAAATGGATATTCTCCCCCTTCCCCCATCCATAATCCCGCCCACCTCGGCATCAGTCATTCAGTCAGGCTTCCGTATTACTGGCCGAAGATTGCAGCACAATCCTCTGACTGGCTGGCGATGCTTCTGACCTGAGCATGTCATTGTGTATTTCTATGCATCTATCATGCTCAGTCTGAACATTGCGCTGTGATCTTTGGGCAGTAATATGGCCATCTGACTGAAATACTGATGCCAGCACAGAGGGGAAGGCAGGGGAAGTGGTGAATATTAATTTTCCATTAAACTAGTCGGCATGTGACTATGAACTTCAGGCGCTTACAGCAACACGGGACAATATACACCGTGTGCAGAATTATTAGGTAAGTTGTATTTTAGAGGATTTTTTTATTATTGATCAACAACTATGTTCTCAATCAACCCAAAAGAATCATAAATATCAAAGCTTAATATTTTTGGAAGTTGGAGTGGTTTTTTTTGTTTTGTTTTTTTAGATTTCGCTATCTTAGGAGGATATCTGTGTCTGCAGGTAACTATTACTGTGCAGAATTATTAGGCAACCTAATAAAAACCAAATCTATTCCATCTCACTTGTTTATTTTCACCAGGTAAACCAATATAACTGCACAAAATTTAGGAATAAACATTTATGACATGCACAAACAAAACCCCCCAAAAAATTAGTGCCCAATATAGCCCCTTCTTTCTGATGACACTCAGCAGCTGACCATCCATAGATTAATGTCATTGCTTGATCTGTTTACGATCCACATTGCGTGCAGCAGCCACCACAGCCTCCAGACACTGCTCCCAGAGGTGTACTGTTTCCCTTCTCTGTAGATCTTACATTTTATGAGGGACCACAGGTTCTCTATGGGGTTCAGATCAGGTGAACAGGGGGCCATATCATTATTTTTTCATCTTTTAGACCTTTACTGGCCAACCACGCTGTGGAGTAGTTGGATGCATGTGATGGAGCATTGTCCTGCATGAAAATCATGTTTTTCTTGAACGATACCGACTTCTTCCTGTATCACTGCTTGAAGAAGTTGCCTTCCAGAAACTGACAGTAGGTCTGATAGTTGAGCTTCACTCCATCCTCAACCCGAAAAGGTCTAAAGGTCCCTTTAGATACCAGCCCATACCAGTACCCCACCTCCACCTTGCTGGCGTCTGAGTCGGAGTGGAGCCCTTTGCCCTTTACTGATCCAGCCTCTGGCCCATCCATCTGGCCCATCAAGAGTCACTCTCATTTCATCAGTCCATAATACCTTTGAAAAATCAGTCTTAAGATATTTCTTGGCCCAGTCTTGACGTTTTATCTTCTGTTTCTTGTTCAAAGGTGGTGGTTTTTCAGCCTTCCTTACTTTGGCCATGTCCCTGAGTATGGCACACCTTGTGCTTTTTGATACTCCAGTAACGTTGCGGCTCTGAAATAGGCCAAACTGGTGGCAAATGGCATCTTGGCAGCTTCACGCTTGATTTTCCTCAATTCATGGGCAGTTTTTTGTGCATTTTTTGCTCAATACGCTTCTTGCGACCCTGTTGGCTATTTGCCATGAAACGCTTAATTGTTCGGTGATCACACTTCAAAAGTTTGGCAAATTCAAGACTGCTGCATCTCTCTGCAAGACATCTCACAATTTTGGACTTTTCAGAGCCCGTCAAATCTCTCTTCTGACCCATTTTGCCAAAGGAAAGGAAGTTGCCTAATATTTAAGCACACCTTATATAGGGTGCTGATGTCATTACACCGCACCCCTCCTCATTACACAGATGCACATCCCCTGATTTACTTAATTGGTAGTTGGCTCTCAGCCTATACAGCTTGGAGTAGGACGACATGTATAACAAGTATCATGGGATCAAAATACTCATTTGCCTAATAATTCTACACACAGTGTACACCAGTAAAAGTTACGTATCCTGAAAAAGCTACCCAAGTTCTATTTCAGGATACTGTTATAGTATGGTACGCAACTAGGGTTTATTTTTGGAGTAGAGGTTATAAGTGTATTTCAAAAAAGCTGAAAAATCTTGCTAGGGTTTATTTTTGGGGAAACACGGTATCACCTCACTAACTGTCCACAGGGAAGGTCTTCTTTCACACATCTGACATTCACAGTCCAAATACGGGGTACAACGTCCTGACCGGCCACAGGTCTCCTACTATGAAATCCGCAGCCTCATTTATGCTTGTGAGCCTTTTGATTTAAGGTAGGGAAAACCCATGGTCACTCTTCACATTGTAATCCGCATTCAGAAGTGTGAAACCGGCCTAAAATGTACAAAAAAAACGTGATTTTTTGGAGGGGTTTTTTGCTTTGGATATTTCTATCATCTTTGTTTCTATCAATATCAGGCCTGTTTGTGCTGTATGCCGAGAATACTTGTAAGGCTCTGTTCACTGTCTGACAGTTGTAGGGGTTTCAGAAATGTATCTGTGGCACCCCTGCGGCTTCAGTCGCCACAGAGTACTGCACCTCACTTAAGGTGCAGTATTTACCTCGGGTAAGGAGGGGGTTAATCACCGGTGTTTCCACATTCCACTTTACATACAGCTTAGGTGCCTTCTCACTGGGGACTGGACTAGATTAGATTGGGGGTGGCCATCACGAGACATGGGACTTTCTCGGTCACTAGGACAACTACCTGGGGCTTCTTGATCCCTTCTTGATTCCTACATGTTATTTGCATTTGGTGCCCTCTCACACTTGAGTGTTTACTACCTGGGGGGCAGGCACCACTTGGGGTACAAGTAGGAGCAACCTTTACACAATAGTCAGTCAAGTTGGGACTACAGTTCTGGCAACACGACACCACTTTCTTCTCTTCTTCTTTCATGGGGCCTGAGGCTTAGAAAGGGAAGCTCAGCCCGGGTTCCTCACTCCGGAAGGGGCATTCCTTAGAAATGACACTTTCAAACACCGGTGGCTACCTCTAACTCATCCGAGGTTGGCTGGAGCCCATCATGGCAGTGACCGGTACCTCCCGGGAAATCTAAGGACAGTGAGTAAAAAGACCTGGAACCGCAGCAGCCGACTCAGCATCTTATTGTCGTCGCCCGCCAACAGCCACTACTCCTCTCATCATCCTCCCCGCAGCCCGCTCCACCTGTGGGGAGCAGAACTGTTGTGAATACATTTTCCAGTTTGGGGCTCCCTCTTGTGGTCAGTGCTGGCGGTGCAGTTGATTTGTGGAATGAAATCTACACACCTGTGGAGGACTGGCAATCAGGCATTTCTGATTGGATTATATAACTGAGCAGTTTCTTCCTGTTACTTGCCGGTGCTCAATGGATATCCTATGTGTTAAGGACTTTCTGAAATCAGCTCTGCTCACCACCAGAACTCCTCTCAGATAAGTGGTCTTGTGCTTCTGCTTATTGTTTCCACTTTCTTGTTGTTTTTTTATGCTTTGATACTAATGCTTGATTCCTATTTTGTCTGTGTGGAGTTCTTGGTGGAATGGGATCATTCCCTGTTGGGAGTGTCTGTATACTTAGCTCCATGATTCTGCAATGTCTTCTGTCATGCTTGGTATTAATTCAGTCCCTCGTGTATTAGTGTTTTTGGATCCCAGTAACATCAGAGTGCTGATATAGTGGGGGAGAGGTTGTGTGGTCTCAGGGTTTTCCAACAGTCGTGCTGGTATTTATTAGGGTTTTTATGGCTGCAGACAGTGCTCCTTCCAATCCTTTCCTATAAAGATAGTTTGGGCCTCACCTTTGCTGAATCTGTTTTCTAGCTTTGTATTGTGTTTTCCTATATCACCGTAGCCTTTACATGTGGGGGGCTATCTATATCTTTGGGGATTGCTCCGAGGCAGATTAGCTTTCTTATATCTATCTGTAAGAATATTTAGTTCTCCGGCTGTGTCGAGACGACTAGGTCATCGTAGGCACGCCCCACGGCTACCTCTAGTTGTGTTTCAGGATTAGGTTAAGGTTCCAGCCACTCTGTTACCTTTTGGGTTTCCACATTTTTTTATCCTCCTTGGTCCCTGAATCATAACACAGAATCATCATTGCTGCGACAACCCTCTGCCCCGGAGGACAGCGACAGCAGCGGTGGCTATTTCCTGGCCACGTACCGCAGGTGGCGTCACGAGACAATAATCCCCATCATCCCCTCCATCCTCCATTCCTTTTTATTGTACACCTCGGGGCCACGAAGCCGGGCAGGGCCACCTGTGACATCCCCTGACCCGACAGCACCGGCCCGGCAAGGAGTACATTTGACCCCTGTCCCGTGGGTACTACATATCTACATTATGGCAGACCGAAGTATCTCTATAACCCCTGTTTACTTCTGGGCAGAAGAATCGTATTAACAGCGCCCTGATGGTGATTTCCGGCTTTGTTTTCATTTCTTGGTGATAGATTTTTGACAATAGATCTGTGATGTAATATAGTAAATAGTAAACTACTATTAATATGTTATTGTTGATTTTCTGAATATATTTCCATCCCTGTAGCCTGGAAAAGTTTGTTTCCTGCTCTCATATTTTCCTGCAGTTCGGACTTTAGACAGAACATTCCATACAGGTGCGACTCCATACAGGTGCGACTCCATACAGGTGCGACGTTCACCGTTTCCGCTTTAGATTATCTGTTCTGTAAGAAAACAGGTCGTCATTGTGACCATCCAGATATATCTACAAAGGAAACTGTCTCTCCTGTAAATAGGGGGCTTGGTTCGGCCCGGCGCTGTCTTCTCGATGACAGCGCAGCACCCATTCCTACCCCCAAAATGGATTTTCCTTTTTACTGTTTTCCCAGAACATTATTGGGTAAAGCAAATGGTTTTACTAAAGTTTACAACTCGTCCTACAACAACAAAAAAGCCCTTATGGCTGTGTACATGGAAAAAAGTCAACTGCAGCAGCAAAGACAAAGGGGCTCAAACTGTAACCAAAAAAACATGGCTGCATCCTGCCAAACAATAGCACCATGGCCATCCATTCCTGGGTTACAGACGGGTCTCTGTTCCTGGAGCAATATGACCAATAAAGCATATTTAAAAAAAAAAAAAAAAAAATGGCGTCTATATAAAACAACTTCCGGTCACATGATCGTCTGTTATCAGGGTTGCTAAGGCATAGAACGGAAGTGGACAGCGGTATCCTTCGCCCCGCCCCCTGTTCTGTCCAATCAGATGCTCACTTCCCTATTTATCAGTCTCGTGATAAGCTCGGCTGCTATTCAGCGACACATCTGTTTAAAATGTCTCTCCTTAGACCACGCCCATCTCCTCAGTCATCCAATCGGCTGTTCGGTACAACCGCTTAGACTCCTCCCCGCTGTCAGTGCGCGCCCCGCCCCTTCTTTTGTTGGTATTCTGTGATTGGTCGATGTAGTTGTCGGTCACGTCCGGGCTGCCGCTTCTTCCCTCCGCTTTCCTCCTAACGGTCCGGTGTGGTCCGGGCCTGCGAGAGGGGGGAGCATGGAGACCGGGGGCCAGGGCCTCATGCGGAGGTGGATCCGGGGCTTCGGGCTGCTCTACCTGTGCATCCGGGGACCGCGGCTCTATCGGGTGTACCGGGTAAACGGGCGGGCGGCGATCGGGAGAGGCCGGCCCCTGCAGGAGGGGGACAACGAGAGCTCCTGGGTAAGAGAGCGGTGCCCGGGACGCGAGGTGCATGGGGGACCGGGTGGGAACCGGGCGGGGGGGGCTCAGCCGCAGCTGCTTTCTCTTTCGGTTCTTCCTCATGAGTCATCACCTGTGACAGCAAGCAGAGCTGGAGAGCATGGCCACTGCGGGGTGCGGGCTATGGGGGGCGCTGTCAGCTGCTGTGTCCTCTCCACTATGGGGGGCGCTGTCAGCTGCTGTGTCCTCTCCACTATGGGGGGCGCTGTCAGCTGCTGTGTCCTCTCTACTATGGGGGGCGCTGTCAGCTGCTGTGTCCTCTCCACTATGGGGGGCGCTGTCAGCTGCTGTGTCCTCTCCACTATGGGGGGGCGCTGTCAGCTGCTGTGTCCTCTCCACTATGGGGGGCGCTGTCAGCTGCTGTGTCCTCTCCACTATGGGGGGCGCTGTCAGCTGCTGTGTCCTCTCTACTATGGGGGGCGCTGTCAGCTGCTGTGTCCTCTCCACTATGGGGGGGTGCTGTCAGCTGCTGTGTCCTCTCCACTATGGGGGGTGCTGTCAGCTGCTGTGTCCTCTCCACTATGGGGGGTGCTGTCAGCTGCTGTGTCCTCTCCACTATGGGGGGCGCTGTCAGCTGCTGTGTCCTCTCCACTATGGGGGGCGCTGTCAGCTGCTGTGTCCTCTCCACTATGGGGGGTGCTGTCAGCTGCTGTGTCCTCTCCACTATGGGGGGTGCTGTCAGCTGCTGTGTCCTCTCCACTATGGGGGGTGCTGTCAGCTGCTGTGTCCTCTCCACTATGGGGGGCGCTGTCAGCTGCTGTGTCCTCTCCACTATGGGGGGCGCTGTCAGCTGCTGTGTCCTCTCCACTATGGGGGGCGCTGTCAGCTGCTGTGTCCTCTCCACTATGGGGGGCGCTGTCAGCTGCTGTGTCCTCTCTACTATGGGGGGCGCTGTCAGCTGCTGTGTCCTCTCCACTATGGGGGGCGCTGTCAGCTGCTGTGTCCTCTCTACTATGGGGGGCGCTGTCAGCTGCTGTGTCCTCTCCACTATGGGGGGCGCTGTCAGCTGCTGTGTCCTCTCCACTATGGGGGGCGCTGTCAGCTGCTGTGTCCTCTCCACTATGGGGGGCGCTGTCAGCTGCTGTGTCCTCTCCACTATGGGGGGCGCTGTCAGCTGCTGTGTCCTCTCCACTATGGGGGGTGCTGTCAGCTGCTGTGTCCTCTCTACTATGGGGGGCGCTGTCAGCTGCTGTGTCCTCTCCACTATGGGGGGCGCTGTCAGCTGCTGTGTCCTCTCCACTATGGGGGGCGCTGTCAGCTGCTGTGTCCTCTCCACTATGGGGGGGGTGCTGTCAGCTGCTGTGTCCTCTCCACTATGGGGGGCGCTGTCAGCTGCTGTGTCCTCTCCACTATGGGGGGCGCTGTCAGCTGCTGTGTCCTCTCCACTATGGGGGGCGCTGTCAGCTGCTGTGTCCTCTCCACTATGGGGGGCGCTGTCAGCTGCTGTGTCCTCTCCACTATGGGGGGCGCTGTCAGCTGCTGTGTCCTCTCCACTATGGGGGGCGCTGTCAGCTGCTGTGTCCTCTCCACTATGGGGGGCGCTGTCAGCTGCTGTGTCCTCTCCACTATGGGGGGGGTGCTGTCAGCTGCTGTGTCCTCTCCACTATGGGGGGGTGCTGTCAGCTGCTGTGTCCTCTCCACTATGGGGGGAGCTGTCAGCTGCTGTGTCCTCTCCACTATGGGGGGCGCTGTCAGCTGCTGTGTCCTCTCCACTATGGGGGGCGCTGTCAGCTGCTGTGTCCTCTCCACTATGGGGGGTGCTGTCAGCTGCTGTGTCCTCTCCACTATGGGGGGCGCTGTCAGCTGCTGTGTCCTCTCCACTATGGGGGGGGCGCTGTCAGCTGCTGTGTCCTCTCCACTATGGGGGGTGCTGTCAGCTGCTGTGTCCTCTCCACTATGGGGGGTGCTGTCAGCTGCTGTGTCCTCTCCACTATGGGGGGGCGCTGTCAGCTGCCGTGTCCGCTCTACTGGCAGAGAGCATGTAAGCACTGCGAGCCCGGCCACTCCTGACTACAGAGGTGGCCGGTAACCTTGGCAATGAGCAGTGACCTTCAAAATTCCAATCCCTTTCTCTAGAGAACGGAGCGGATTTCTAATAACGAGTTAGTTATAAAGTTGATTGTTTTTACAAGAACTTTGTAATTTTACCCATGATACAACGTGGTGATGTTCCTTTTAATATCTGTGGATTCCTGTGGCTCTGGAGACCTCGGCGTCCGGCCCACCGCTGCTCTCATGGACCCCAGAAGCTCATTAATTTTTTGTCTTGCAGGCCTCATTCTATCAACCAAAAGCTCTGGAGAAACACACGGACAGCATCATGGCATGGGTAAGTCCTGTGCACCCCGGGGTGCCCACAGGTCAGGAGGCGAGGGGCAGCCATGTGTTGTGTCCAACCTGCGGTGATCGGACGCTTGAGGCCTCGTTCACACGCTTGGTCCCCGGCTGTAGGACTTAGGATGTGATGGTTTCTCTCATGATCAGGCTGACCTTTGTTGACTTTACTATCCGGCTGTTCTCTCCCCCAGGTCTCCGTCCTGTGGACCATTTCTTACTACTCCTCGCCCCTCGTTGCCTTCTATATGTACAGAAAAGGTATGTCGCACAAGTGTCTCCTCCACATAGGGAAGACCCCCCCCCTCCACATAGGGAAGACCCCCCCCCTCCACATAGGGAAGACCCCCCCCTCCACATAGGGAAGACACCCCCCCCCCACCCCTCCACATAGGGAAGACCCCCCCCCCCCACCCCTCCACATAGGGAAGACCCCCCCCCCACCCCTCCACATAGGGAAGACCCCCCCCCCCCCCCCTCCACATAGGGAAGACCCCCCCCCCCCAACCCCTCCACATAGGGAAGACCCCCTCCACATAGGGAAGGCCCCCCCCCCCACTTCTCCACATAGGGAAGACCCCCCCCCACCCCTCCACATAGAGAAGACCCCCCCCCCACCCCTCCACATAGGGAACATAGGGAAGACCCCCCCCCACCCCTCCACATGGGGAAGACCCCCCCCCCCCCCACTTCTCCACATAGGGAAGACCCCCCCCCACCCCTCCACATAGGGAAGACCCCCCCCCCACCCCTCCACATAGGGAAGACCCCCCCCCACCCCCCCCCCCCACCCCTCCACATAGGGAAGACCCCCCCCCCCCACCCCTCCACATAGGGAAGACCCCCCCCACCCCTCCACATAGGGAAGACCCCCCCACCCCTCCACATAGGGAAGACCCCCCCCCCCACCCCTCCACATAGGGAAGACCCCCCCCCCCCACCCCTCCACATAGGGAAGACCCCCCCCCCCACCCCTCCACATAGGGAAGACCCCCCCCCCCACCCCTCCACATAGGGAAGACCCCCCCCCCCCACCCCTCCACATAGGGAAGACCCCCCCCCCCACCCCTCCACATAGGGAAGACCCCCCCCCCCACCCCTCCACATAGGGAAGACCCCCCCCCCCACCCCTCCACATAGGGAAGACCCCCCCCCCCACCCCTCCACATAGGGAAGACCCCCCCCCCCACCCCTCCACATAGGGAAGACCCCCCCCCACCCCTCCACATAGGGAAGACCCCCCCCCCCACCCCTCCACATAGGGAAGACCCCCCCCCCACCCCTCCACATAGGGAAGACCCCCCCCACCCCTCCACATAGGGAAGACCCCCCCCCACCCCTCCACATAGGGAAGACCCCCCCCCACCCCTCCACATAGGGAAGACCCCCCCCCACCCCTCCACATAGGGAAGACCCCCCCCCACCCCTCCACATAGGGAAGACCCCCCACCCCTCCACATAGGGAAGACCCCCCCCCTCCACATAGGGAAGACCCCCCCCCCTCCACATAGGGAAGACCCCCCCCCCTCCACATAGGGAAGACCCCCCCCCCCACCCCTCCACATAGGGAATGAATAGGGAAGACCCCCACCCCACCCCTCCACATAGGGAATAGTGAAGACCCCCACCACCTTTCAGAATAGTTTGGAACATTCTTTACAGCCTTTACAATGGTGGTGGTCTGACCTGCCCCAATGAGAGTTGAGTCTCTCCGCTGTGTGGTGATAGGGCACTCTTCCTCTTTGTCTTGAAATCCTGGGATTTCCAAGACAAGGAACCTCTGGATCTTTAATCACGAGCAGGAGACTCTAATCATGAGGGAAAACTCACCGTTTCTTCTAGAAGTTTCCAGACTCGGTCACGTCACTGAGCTTCTCGACAGTTTCACTGCTCCTATATAAAAAGGCTAATAGCAGTCTCTCCATTTGTCACTGACCTTGAAAGTCCTGGTGGCCTAGGGACTGATACCTGCCAATGTGTAGCTGCCCCTCCAGAGGTTTCAACAGTTACCTCAGAACAGGACATCTCCATGTTACATTCCTCACTTCAACTCACAGCAGCTGCGACTGCCACTGTCTGAGTTTACCTCACGCCTAAGCTCCTCCCCTTTCTCCTTCTAGGGCACACACAAGCTCCTCCCCTTTCTCCTGCTAGGGCACACACAAGCTCCTCCCCTTTCTCCTATGGTGTGCACAAAAGCTCCTCCCCTTTCTCCTTCTAGGGCACACACAAGCTCCCCCCCCTTTCTCCTTCTATGGTGTGCACAAAAGCTCCCCCCCTTTCTCCTTCTAGGGCGCACACACAAGCCTTGTTATCAGCTCAGGTGAACAGCCCCAGTAAGGGAGTGTGGGCAAATGTGTGTATGTGGTGAACAGCAGAGAAAAACGAATCTCATTAAAACTAACACTACATGTTAGGCCACTTTCGCACGTTCGTGCCTCTGGTACGTGTTTGGTCCTTTTCCTCACGTACCGGAGACACGGGCACACGTAGACCCATTAAAATCAATGGGTCTGCGCTCACGTGCGTGTTCTGCCATGGACTGTGTGTCCGTGTGCTCCACACGTCAACATGTCCGTTTTTCTCTGGCATCACGGGTGTCACACGGAACGCAAATGGACCACACGGAGGTGTTCTGTGTGACATGCGCCGGAGAAAACACGTTTTTGAGAAAATTAAAAAAAAAAAACTTTCCTCACCTTCTCCAGCCCGGCAGTCTCTGCCGCTGCTGTCACTTGCTGCCGACCTCCGCTCATTGAATATTCACTTCACTGCGGCCGGAAGCTGCAGCAGCGGGGAGTCGGCAGGACCAGAGACCGTAGATCAGCACCACGGACAGCGACGCCAAGGACAGGTGAGCAGAAAGTTCCTGTTCACACACACACACACACACACACACACACACACACGTGTGCCATAAACACGACTCGCGGAGGGCAAAAGCACCTCTGACACGTCCGTGAAAAACGTGCGTGGTTTTTCACGAACGTGTGAAAGAGGCCTTGTACAGATTGAAATACACATACAGCTATTCTTTGTGGTGATTCAGGCTCAGGGCGCCACAGTCGCATAGGGTTTTTTTTTTTCCACCCTCCCCCCTCCCTGTAACCTACAGTCATTAAAAAAAAAAAAAAAAAAAAATTATCCAAAAGTCTGGCCTTAAACTGAAGAAAGGTAAGTAGATAGAGTGCTTCATGACCATTGCTGCTTTACCACTAAAATACCGCAGTCAGTCATGGACGGGAGCATTTATATGGTTCTAATGCCCACGTCGCTTCCTCTGCGCCGGGCCCCTCACCTTCCTCTGCGCCGGGCCCCTCAGCTTCCTCTGCGCCGGGCCCCTCAGCTTCCTCTGCGCCGATGATGCTTCGCTGGGTGGGGGATCAGACCCTCCGCGCTGCTGACCTGGTTCTGCCGCCATGTTTGCTCCCGCTCCTCCTTGCAGCGTGCCATGACTCTCTGGCGGACAGAACGTTCTCATGTTACAGACCCGCGCCGCTATTTTCAGACCGCAGAATATTGTGTAATCCTGACCTGTACGGCACACGTGTATTACGGCTGACTCTTCTATTCCGCTCTGCAGGGTATATGACTCCGAGTCGCCTGATACCTCTAGCCCAGTACGGCCTGACCCTCATGTTCCTGCTGGCGGGAATCGCGTGTTTGAGAGGTGAGACCCTTCTTTTCGAGGTGCCGTGTACTGCGGGGTCCTGGGGGACGGAGGGATCCTTGTATATGGAGCTCTCAGACATACAATAGACTGAGCGTGACCCTGAGCCCCAGTATCTAGTGTCACAGTATGGCGGCACTGTGCGGGGGCTGCATGTTTTTGGGTACTGGGTGTGTGTAATGTCGGGTGCTGTTCCTCTCTTTCCAGGGTTGGGCAGGTGGAGCAATCCTCAATATATCCAGTTTATTAGCATTTTACAAAGAACCAAAATGGACGATTGTCCTGAGAACAAGGTAACGACTGCTCTGCGATGTGTGGGGACCATTCATTAATAGGACTCGGTGTCCTCATCCGGCGCCCTCATTATAATCCGTTTTTTTTTTTTCCCCCCTTTCTTCTAACGCACAGAAAATGTTGTCCAATTTCAACTTTGACTTCCGCAGTTGGCCTGTGGATTTCCGATGGGATGAAGCCAGCAGGTACATCCGCGAAATACCGGCAAATCCGATTATTAGTAATGCCTCCAGAACCCATCTTGTGTCGCTGTGAACGGAGAGGCGCGTGCTCGGCTCTGCCTTCATTTCTATGGGAAAACCTAAAAATTGCCACCCGTGCCTTATTTAGTTATTTTCAGAGCTTCCAAAACGACTGGGAGGAGCTGCGCATGCGCCGGAGCCTGTTTCCAAAACGGGGGCAAATGCCTGACGTATGATCCAAATGTATCAGAATATATGGCCTGGAGGACCCCTTTAAAGGGAACCTGTCACCATTTTTTTCCCTATTAAACCTAAAGTGTCCCCTTCTGCAGCTCCTGGGCTGCATTCTAGGAAGGTGCACCTTGTTGTTGCCCCCCTTCCAAATCCAAAAAAGAACTTTATAAAATCTCACCGTTGTCTATGCAAATTAGTTCTGTTGGCCAGATGGGCGGGCTCTATTTCATCTCCTGTTCCCCCCCCCCCCCCCTCCTGCCGCTCTTGTCATGCTTGACAAGGATGGTGCCGCCGTCATCATCCACTTTGCTGTCCAAGTCTCGCGCAGGCGCAGTTCGCTCTGCGCCTATCACTTGCCGAGCATAAAAACACTTTCCCTCTCGCGCGCTGGTGATGTATCTGCGCAGGCGCGAAATCATGGTCGTGAACGAGGATGACGCGGCTGGCAGTTCATGCACAGCACCGGCCATGATCTCGTGCCTGCGCAGATACATCACCGGCGCGTGAGAGGGAAAGTGTTTTTTATGCTCGTCCCGCGATAGGCACAGAGCGAACTGTGCCTGCGCGAGACTTGGGCAGCATGATGATGATGACGGCGGCACCATCCTTGTCAAGCATGACAAGAGCAGCAGGAGGGGGGGGACAGGAGACGAAATAGAGCCCGCCCATCTGGCCAACATAACTAATTTGCATAGACAACGGTGAGATTTTATAAAGTTCTTTTAGGGGTCTGCAAGGGGGGCCAGCAACAAGGTGCACCTTCCTAGAATGCAGCCCAGGAGCTGCAGAAGGGGACACTTTCGGTTTAATAGGGAAAAAACTAGTGACAGGGTCCCCTTAAAGGGTCTTTTCCGTCTTCATAATTGGAAATCATCAGGGCTTGTAGAAAGAACTTCCACAATTTACTTGTTATTAAAATTTTCATCCCCTTTTTGAAATATTAACCCTTTTTTTCCCTTTTGTTTACAGCTCGTTGCCTAGGAGACCGACCACCGCTGCCGTTTAGCTTGTAAGCGCTGCAGTGAAGCTGGCTGGGATTAGGATGTAACAGATTGCTCCAGCGATCCTGGCCAGCTTCAAAATAGGGTTTATCAACAATAGAGAAGAGCTTGTAAGCACTGGGCATGTTCCACTGTCTAGCTACAGTGGTCAGTCTCCATGGCAACGAGCTGTAAACAAGTGTTAATATCTCAATAATGGCTGAAAATGTTTATAAGCAGTAAAGTGCTTGTTTTTTTACAAGCTCCATCTGAAAATATCCGTATGTCAATATGGAAATAACCCTTTAACTCTTTCCTGTCTTTTATCAGCAAAGATCAGAAGGGTCTAGGCCTGGCAGGCGGAGGGGTGCCTTTACTTACGGCCGAACCCCGGACACGAGGCGCAGCTGACAGTTTCTTCCAGCGGGTGCAGAAGCTGCCGTGTCAGATCATCAGGTAGCGTACGGCGCAGGTTGTGGATTATAGGTGGAAAGGTGAAGACTTTTGGGTAGTAACATAAGAATCTCCTTCAGTTACATTGTGGCGCACTCGTTCGGCAGACGGATGCTGTACCCCGGCTCGGTCTACCTCCTCCAGAAGGCTCTCATGCCCATGTTATTGCAGGGACAGGCCCGTTTGGTAGAAGAGGTGAGTGTTCAGTGCCTGTCTCCATACTCCTGTGATGCCGGCGTCCCTTACTTGCGTCCGTTCTCTGTACACCGTGTGCAGAATTATTAGGCAAATGATTATTTTGACCACACGATACTTGTTATACATGTCGTCCTACTCCAAGCTGTATAGGCTGAGAGCCAACTACCAATTATGTAAATCAGGTGATGTGCCTCTCTGTAATGAGGAGGGGTGCGGTGTAATGACATCAACACCCGATATAAGGGGTGCTTAATTATTAGGCAACTTCCTTTTCTTTGGCAAAATGGGTCAGAAGAGAGATTTGACGGGCTCTGAAAAGTCCAGAATTGTGAGATGTCTTGCAGAGGGATGCAGCAGTGTTGAAATTGTCAACCTTTTTGAAGGGTGATCACTGAACAATCAAGCGTTTCATGGCAAATGGCCAACAGGGTCGCAAGAAGCGTGTTGGGCAAAAAAGGCGCAAAATAACTGCCCATGAATTGAGGAAAATCAAGCGTGAAGCTGCCAAGATGCCATTTGCCACCAGTTTGGCCATATTTCAGAGCTGCAACGTTACTGGAGTATCAAAAAGCACAAGGTGTGCCATACTCAGGGACATGGCCAAGGTAAGGAAGGCTGAAAAACCACCACCTCTGACCAAGAAACATAAGATAAAACGTCAAGACTGGGCCAAGAAATATCTTAAGACTGATTTTTCAAAAGTTTTATGGACTGATGAAATGAGAGTGACTCTTGATGGGCAGATGGATGGGCCAGAGGCTGGATCAGTAAAGGGCAGAGAGCTCCACTCCGACTCAGACGCCAGTAAGGTGGAGGTGGGCACTGGCATGGACTGGTAACATCAAAGATGAACTTGTGGGAGCTTTTCGGGTTGAGGATGGAGTGAAGCTCAACTCCCAGACCTACTGCCAGTTTCTGGAAGACAACTTCTTCAAGCAGTGGTACAGGAAGAAGTCGGTATCGTTCAAGACAAACATGATTTTCATGCAGGACAATGCTCCATCACATGCATCCAACTACTCCACAGCGTGGCTGGCCAGTAAAGGTCTAAAAGATGAAAAAATAATGACATGGCCCCTTGTTCCCCTGATCTGAACCCCATAAAGAACCTGTGGTCCCTCATAAAATGTGAGATCTACAGGGAGGGAAAACAGTGCACCTCTGGGAGCAGTGTCTGGAGGCTGTGGTGGCTGCTGCACGCAATGTGGATCATAAACAGATCAAGCAATGACCGAATCTATGGATGGTCGGCTGCTGAGTGTCATCAGAAAGAAAGGGGGCTATATTGGTCACTAATTTTTTGGGTTTTGTTTATACATGTCAGAAATGTTGTTTTCTAAATTTTGTGCAGTTATATTGGTTTACCTGGTGAAAATAAACAAGTGAGATGGGAATAGATTTGGTTTTTATTAAGTTGCCTAATAATTCTGCACAGTAATAGTTACCTGCACAAACCGATATCCTCCTAAGATAGCCAAATCTAACAAAAAAAAACACTCCAACTGCCAAAAATATTAAGCTTTGATATTTATGAGTCTTTTGGGATGATTGAGAACATAGTTGTGGATCAATAATAAAAAAAAATCCTCTAAAATACAACTTGCCTAATAATTCTGCACACGGTGTACTCCTGTGATGCCGGCGTCCCTTACTCGCGTCCATTTTCCGTACTCCTGTGATGCCAGCGTCCCTTACTCGCGTCCATTTTCCGTACTCCTGTGATGCCAGCGTCCCTTACTCGCGTCCGTTCTCTGTACTCCTGTGATGCCGGCGTCCCTTACTCGCGTCCGTTCTCTGTACTCCTGTGATGCCGGTGTCCCTTACTCGCGTCCGTTCTCTGTACTCCTGTGATGCCAGCGTCCCTTACTCGCGTCCGTTCTCTGTACTCCTGTGATGCCGGCGTCCCTTACTCGCGTCCGTTCTCTGTACTCCTGTGATGCCGGCGTCGCTTACTCGCGTCCGTTCTCTGTACTCCTGTGATGCCAGCGTCCCTTACTCGCGTCCGTTCTCTGTACTCCTGTGATGCCAGCGTCCCTTACTCGCGTCCATTTTCCGTACTCCTGTGATGCCGGCGTCCCTTACTCGCGTCCGTTCTCTGTACTCCTGTGATGCCAGCGTCCCTTACTCGCGTCCGTTCTCTGTACTCCTGTGATGCCGGCGTCCCTTACTCGCGTCCGTTCTTTCTTCTAGTATAACGGGAAGCGAGCCAAGCTGCTGGCGTGTGATGGAAATGAAATCGACACCATATTCGTGGATCGTAGGAGCTCAGGGGAGCAGAGTGGGTCTAAGCTGGTGAGAATCGTATCTGGTTTCTATTATTCACACCCGCTAAAAAAACCCCTCTGGTAGAGACCATTATCGACAAGGCTGCTGAGGGGCGGGGGATATTAGCCCCCTCACATGTGCTTAAGGCTGCTTTCACACTACGTCTTTTTAACATGCGTCCTGAACGTTTTTTTTGCTGCAAAAGCGGATCCTGCTTTTACAGCAAAAAACGCATGCAAACGCATGTGTTAGGCTACTTTCACACATCCGGCTTGAGCTCTGCGGCTCAATCCGGCTGTGCAAGCTATGCAACGGATGCGGTGAAAACACCGCATCCTTTGCATAAGTTTTTCCTTTGCGGCCAGTCCGGTTTTTGCCGCTTGCGGCATGCTACTGAGCATGCGCAGTGGCAAAAACCGCATGCGGCGGCCTGATGCGGTTATTGCCGCATCCGGCCGCCATAGGCATGCTTTGAAAAATGCGCCGCATCGGCCGAATGCGGCGCGATGCGGTTTTTTTTGCCGCACGAAAAAACGTGCCAGGCAACGTTCCATCCGGCCGCTGCATCGGCTAAATCTGCCGCATGCGGCAAAAACCGGACGGAACGCAAGGCCATGCGGCACTAATTAAAGTCTATGCAGGAAAATCGCAACCGGCAGCAAAAAAAAACCGGTTGCGATTTTCCTGCAAAGTGCCGGATTGTGCCGCATAGCAAAAACCGGAGGTGTGAAAGCAGCCTTACTTTGCAGGATCCTCTCACTGGATGTTTAGGGGCGGGCATTGGAGTCATGTGATCGGGAGTGATGGGAACTAAACGTGCCAGACTGGGAGCCGGCTTCTTACAACTGCGGAGGTTCGTAACCAAGGTAAACATCGGGTAACTTGCTTGGATACCCGATATTTACTTTGGTTACGAGCGTCTGCAGTTGCTAGGAGCCGGGCTCCCTGCACACGTTACCAACGTAAACATCGGGTAACTAAGATAAGTGGTTACCCGATATTTACCTTGGTTACGAGTGTCCGCAGCTCTCAGGTGGAGGAGAGGGAGGGGGAGAGAGGGAGAGAGAGGGAGGAGAGAGAGGGACTGATCACGCGAGACTGGTTCTGGGCATGCTCAGTAGAGCAAGCAGGATCCTGTCTATCAGCATGCCAGCGTTCACATACGTTTGCATGCTGTTTAGTCAGGATCCAGCAATTTGCAGTATTTGGACGCAGCTCAAAAACGCTACATGTAGCGTTTTTGAAACATGTTAAAAAACTGCAAGTCGCTGGATCCTCACTATAACGCACGTAAGCAGGTGAACGCATGTTAACGCAAGTCCATTGCAAATGCATTGAAATGGATCCGTTTTTGCGTTAAAAAAACGTTCAGGACGCATGTTAAAAAGACGTAGTGTGAAAGCCGCCTAATTGAGGTATCTTCTGGGAAATCCTGTGTGTTGCCGGCCCGATGCAGGCATATTGTCCCTTCTTTTAGGCCTCCTTCACACGTCCGTGTCTCCGGTACGTATTTGGTCCGTTTCCTCATGTGGCGGAGACACGGGCACACGTAGACCCATTAAAATCAATGGGTCTGCGCTCACGTGCGTGTTTTGCCGTGGACCGTGTGCTCCACACGTAGACATGTCCGTTTTTCTCCGGCATCACGGGTGTCACACGGACCGCACGGATGTGATCCATGTGACACGCACCGGAGAAAACACACGTGTCTGTGAATTAAAAGGAATTTCTATCCCCTTCTCCAGCCCTCCTGTCTCTGCCGCTGCTGTCACTTGCTTCCGACCCCCGCTCATTATGCTCATTGCATATTCACTCCACTGCGGGCCGGAAGCGGCGTCAGCGGGGAGTGGGCAGGGCCGGAAGCGGCATCAGCGGGGAGTGGGCAGGGCCGTAAGCAGCAGCAGCAGTGGGGAGTGGGCAGGGCCGTAAGCGGCATCAGCGGGGAGTGGGCAGGGCCGTAAGCGGCATCAGCGGGGAGTGGGCAGGGCCGGAAGCGGCATCAGCGGGGAGTGGGCAGGGCTGGAGACCGCAGATCAGCAGCGACTGGACAGGTGAGCAAAAAGTTCCCATTCTCCGTGTGTTATCACGGATAGCACACGGGGAGAACACACGTGTGCCATAAACACGGCACACGGAGGGCAATACGCACCTTTGACACCGTCCGTGAAAAACTTGCGTGATTTTCACGGACGTGTGAAAGAGGCCTAAAGCAAAGGCATCACAATGTAGAAGGGGTCAGGATAATTCTGATTGCAGACATCCTTCCCTTTACAATCTTCAGTTCCGGCACCATTCAGCGCTTGTAGGACTACAACTCCCAGAATATGCACGATAGACACTAGTTTACAGGTAACTGCCCTACACTGGGGTCCGCTCCACATCACCCTGGTGGTCACTGGCCGGCTCTTCAGCACTCACCGGCAGCGATGGAGTCGTCTCTGAGCTCCAGACTCGGCACCATCCTCCGCACCGCCGGGGGTTACAGGAATCTGGAAGGCTTCTTCTAACATCAAGTAGTAAAGATTAGAAGGGACTTTTCCTGGTGCTGAGATTCTTTCACCCTGCGGTATCCAAGTTGGGAGCGGAAATCACTCTGGAAAACCCATTTGAGGCCTCCAGGTAGAGTAAAGCCCCCCACAACATGTGAGCCCCCCGCCCTGTGTCGCTGTAGGTGGGGGGCACTTTCTTCTAGGTTTCGTTTCATCGTCTGAAGACTTAACTCAGTTGAAGTTCCCATTTGGTTTCATTCGTCCATAGAACTATTTCTCAGAGGGATTGATGTTCCTTTGTTTTTCGTGTAATGGGGCGCACTGCTGCCGATCTTCTCTCTGCTCCGCCTCCGGCCCCCGGTGCTCATCTCCTGGATACTCGGTCATGTTTGGTGTTTTTTCCCCGGACAGGTCATCTGCTGCGAGGGCAACGCCGGATTCTACGAGGTCGGCTGCATTTCCACTCCTCTAGATGGTCAGTAGACTCTTCCTCTCTTTCTGCCTCCGGGTTCTTCTCGTCTATTCGTCTGAATTAAATTCATTTGATCATTTGCCAATTGCATGCTCTACGGTTCTGATTTTAGTCCTGACCCCAGTAGCGCGCTGTTTTACCATGGAGGGGGGGGGGCGATTGAGCGGTGACCAGGACGTGACGTGCCCCCAGAGGCTGCATCGGGCCTAGAAGCAGTTGGTGGGGATGGTGGGGTCCCGGGAATAAGTTGGAGGAGATATGGCCGGAGATCGGACGCTCTGGGGCTGCTCGGGTCACATTGGCGCTGCCTCATTTTCTGCAAGAGCGCGACTCAGACCTGTCCGCCCTTCGTTTAGGTCAGAGTTCCCCAATTCCAGTCCTCAAGGGCCACCAACAGTGCATGTTTTCAGGATTTCCTTAGCATTGCATGGGTGTTGGAATGATCATCTGTGCAGGTGATTAAATTATCACCTGTGCAATACTAAGGAGACCCTGAAAACATGCACTGTTGGCGGCCCTTGAGGACTGGAGTTGGGGACCCCTGGTTTAGGTCAATAGCAGATCAAATTCAGGCAGGATTAAAAAAAACATGGCTGCCCACTCCCAAACACAGCGCCTTACTATTGTGCAGGATGTGTGTGGTATTACAGCTCGTCCTATTCACTTACTTGCAAGATCAGACTACACAAGGTCGTAGCCTCTAACCATGGTGTACATAGCTCTGCAGAGGTGCTGTATACAGCAAACCGTGGGATATGATCAACAAAAGGATCGGGCATGTTGTACACGAGCTGTCCTATCCTTCAGCAGCTGTCATCAGGCCAATCACACCAAAGTCACTGGGTTCGGCCACCCAGAATGACTGTCACTATTTAAGAATATCTATCTAGGTTCTCTAAGGAGTTAAAGGGAATCTATCACCAGGTTTTTGCTCCCTCATCTGAGAGCAGCATAATGTAGGGGCAGAGACCCTGATTCCAGTGACGTGTCACTTACTGAGCTGTTTGCTGTCATTTTTTTTATAAAATCAATGTTTTACATAGGTTGAAAAAAGACCTAGGTCCATCGAGTTCAACCTTCCTCCACCAGTTCTACATTTGGCCACTAAGTCATTTATAACCGACAATGTTGTGTGTACTGAGGAAATCATCCAGCCCTTTTTAGAAGTAGAGTATAGTATCTGCCATTGCTACTAGGGCATTCCACAGTCTGACTGCTCTAACTGTAAAGAACCCTTTCCTGTTTAGCTGCCGGAATCGCTTTTTCTTTTTCGCTCCTAATTGGGAGACCCAGACAGTGGGTGTATAGCTACTGCCTCTGGAGGCCGCACAAAGAACTACACTTAAAAGTGTAAGGCCCCTCCCCTTCTGGCTATACACCCTCCCGTAGGAGTACAGATTCCTCAGTTTTAGCTTTGTGCGCAAGGAGGTCAGACACGCACGCATAGCTCCATTGTTTTTAGTCAGCAGCAGCTGCTGACTATGTCGGATGGAAGAAAAGAGGGCCCATACAGGGCTCCCAGCATGCTCCCTTCTCACCCCACTGTATGTCGGAGGTGTTTGTAAGGTTGAGGTACCCATTGCGGGTACGGCGGCAGGAGCCCACATGCTGATTCCTTCCCCATCCCTTTTTACAGGGCTCTGGGTGAAGTGGGATTTACTGGTCTCCAGGCACTGAGACCGTGCTCCATCTACAGCCCCTGGAGAAGATGCTGGATGGAGCGGAGTACATCAGGGACATGGCCCTGCTTCCTCAAGGTACTCTGTGTCCCCGTGCATTTGGCGCTCACACCGCAGCATGCTGGGTGTTGTAGTGCGCCGGGGGACATCAGCGCTACGGCGCTTGTGCCATGGCCTCATTCAGCTTCGCTGAAGCAGGCACACTTCTGGGAATCGGTCGCGCCGGCCGCTGGGACTGCGGCGCGGCTGGCACTTGTGGTGCGCCGGGGACTTCAGCGCGGCCCGCGCTTTTACGGCGGCCGCGCTGATAACTCGAGTCCCCGGCTTTTGCGGCCTGCTTCCGTTCGTTCCCGCCCCCGGACCTGCCAGTCAGGAGAGGGGCGGGACGCTGGCCACGTCTAGGAATCGGTCACGCCGGCCGCTGGGACTGCGGCGCGGCTGGCACTTGTGGTGCGCCGGGGACTTCAGCGCGGCCCGCGCTTTTACGGCGGCCGCGCTGATAACTCGAGTCCCCGGCTTTTGCGGCCTGCTTCCGTTCGTTCCCGCCCCCAGACCTGCCAGTCAGGAGAGGGGCGGGACGCTGGCCAGTGCATCAGCGCCGAGGGCTGGAGTCGTTTTTACATACTCCAGCCCTCACAATCGGCACAGAGGGGACACTGTTTCCCGCACTTTTGTTTGGGAACTCCCACGGACCGCCCCTCTCCACAGACGCCGGCAGCCATTCCTGCTGACACGCTGAGCTGCAGAGGGGAGCCGGGGAGACCCAGACAAGGAATTCTGCAGCCTCTTACCCGCTATTCAGCGGGCGGTAAGCAGCCCTCAGGGCTCACCCCCTCTTGTGCCAGTAGTATTCTTAGTATTTTGTTTCTACAAATACTTTGTATTGCATAGCGCTGGTCGCCCTTTGGCTATAGACTCTCTCACATTGCAGAGAGCCAGCAGCATGTCGTCCGTAAAACGCAAGGGTGCCAAGGCACAGACATTATATGCTTCCTGCACCGCATGTGGGACTTTTCTACCGGCAGGCTCCACGGACCCCCATTGTGTGCAGTGCTCGGCCCCTGCGGCGCTTGCACAGTCGGGACCTCTGCTGGACGTGACCCAGGGTGTACCACCTGTGAATGCTGTCCAGGTGACAGGAACTGAGTTTGCAGCTTTTGCTGACAGAATGTCTCTCACTATGTCACAAATTCTTGACACATTGCGAGCTAGGCCTGTACTTCAGGCCACGGACACTGTGCAATCATTGCCCCCTGGTCCCCCTCAGCTCCAAGCTCCGGGACGGGCATATACACCTCAGGGTGAAGACTCTGACTCGGAAGATGGCCCCGGGCAGCCTAAGCGGGCTCGCTATGACGGGCCTTCACATTCATCTCAATGGTCAGGATCCCAGCGAGATGAATCTATGGGTGATGAGGCGGACGTAACTGATCAGGATTCTGATCCTGGGACCGCTCTCAATCTAGATACACCAGATGGTGACGCCATAGTTAATGATCTTATATTTAACATCAATAAGATGTTAAATATTTCCCCACCAGCTCCTCTTGTGGAGGAGTCAGCTTCGCAGCACGAGAGAATCCATTTCAGATACCCTAAGCGTACTTTAAGCACTTTTCTGGACCACGCTGACTTTAGAGACGCAATCCAGAAACCCCACGCTTATCCTGAAAGGCGTTTTCCTAAACGGCTTAAAGATACACGCTATCCTTTTCCCCCTGAGGTGGTCGAGGGTTGGACCCAGTGTCCAAAAGTGGATCCTCCAATTTCCAGGCTTGCAGCTAGATCCTTGGTTGCAGTTGAAGATGGAGCGGCACTTAAAGATGCCACTGACAGGCAGATGGAGCTCTGGCTGAAATCCATCTATGAAGCGATTGGAGCGTCATTAGCGCCTTCTTTTGCAGCCGTATGGGCACTCCAAGCTATCTCAGCCGGGCTTGCGCGAGTTGACTCCGTCACACGTGCATTTGCCCCGCAGGTAGCACCATTGACCTCGCAAATGGCGGCATTCGCGTCGTACGCGATTAATGCTGTTCTTGACGCTACAAGCCGCACGGCAGTGGCGTCAGCCAACTCCGTTGTTTTGCGTAGGGCCCTGTGGTTGAGACATTGGAAAGCAGATTCTCATTCCAAGAAGTGCTTAACCAATTTGCCTTTTTCTCGTGACCGATTGTTTGGAGAGCGTTTGGATGAAATCATCAAACACTCCAAGGGTAAGGACTCATCCTTACCGCAACACAGACAAAACAGACCCCAACAGAGGAAGGGTCAGTCTGGTTATCGGTCCTTTCGAGGACCGGGCAGGTCCCAATTCGCCTCGTCAAAAAAGACTCAAAAAGACCAGAGACGCTCAGATTCTTGGAGGTCTCAGTCACGCCCAAAAAGGACAGCCGGAGGAACCGTTGCCAAGACGGCGTCCTCCTGACTTGCAGTCTCCGATTCCCACACCCGCGGTCGGTGGGAGGCTTTCCCACTTTGGCGACATCTGGCTGTCACACGTCAAAGACCGTTGGGTGAGGGATATTCTGTCTCACGGGTACAGGATAGAGTTCAGTTCTCGTCCGCCAACTCGTTTCTTCAGAACTTCTCCACCACCAGACCGAGCCGATGCTCTGTTGCAGGCGGTGGCCGCTCTAAAGGCGGAAGGAGTGGTGACCTCCGTCCCTCTTCAGGAACAAGGTCACGGTTTTTACTCCAATCTGTTTGTGGTCCCAAAAAAGGACGGATCGTATCGGCCCGTCCTGGATCTAAAGTTGCTCAACAGACACGTAAAAGTCAGGAGGTTCCGGATGGAATCCCTACGCTCCGTCATAGCCTCAATGTCTCAAGGAGATTTTCTAGCATCAATAGATATCAAAGATGCTTATCTCCACGTGCCGATCGCACCAGAGCATCAGCGTTTCCTACGCTTCGTCATACACGTCGAACACCTGCAGTTCGTAGCGTTACCTTTCGGTCTGGCAACAGCCCCCCGGGTCTTCACCAAAGTCATGGCAGCAGTAGTAGCTGTTCTGCACTCGCAGGGTCACTCGGTCATCCCGTATCTAGACGACCTGCTTATAAAGGCACCCTCTCAAGAGGCATGCCAACACAGTCTGAAGGTGGCACTAGACACTCTCCAGAGTTTCGGGTGGATTATCAACTTTCCAAAGTCTCATCTAACCCCGACCCAATCTCTGACTTATCTTGGCATGGAGTTTCATACTCTCTCAGCGATAGTGAAGCTTCCACTGGACAAGCAGTGCTCGCTACGGACTGGAGTGCAATCTCTCCTTCAGAGCCAGTCGCACTCACTGAGGCGCCTCATGCATTTCCTAGGAAAGATGGTAGCAGCAATGGAGGCAGTCCCGTTCGCGCAGTTTCATCTGCGCCCTCTACAATGGGACATTCTACGCCAATGGGACGGGAAATCGACGTCCCTCGACAGGACTGTCTCCCTCTCTCAGACTGCCAAGGACTCTCTGCGTTGGTGGCTTCTCCCCACCTCATTGTCACAGGGAAAGTCGTTCCTTCCCCCGTCCTGGGCAGTGGTCACGACGGATGCGAGCCTATCAGGGTGGGGAGCGGTGTATCTCCACCACAGGGCTCAGGGGATGTGGACTCTGGAAGAGTCCACCCTGCAGATCAATGTTCTGGAAATCAGAGCAATCTATCTTGCCCTGCGAGCCTTCCAACAATGGCTGGAAGGCAAGCAGATTCGGATTCAGTCGGACAATTCCACGGCGGTGGCGTACATCAACCACCAAGGGGGAACACGCAGTCGCCAAGCTTTTCAAGAAGTCCAACGGATTTTGACGTGGGTGGAAAGCAGAGCGTCCACCATATCCGCAGTTCACATCCCAGGCGTGGAAAACTGGGAAGCAGACTTTCTCAGTCGCCAGGGCATGGACGCAGGAGAATGGTCCCTTCACCCGGACGTGTTTCAGCAGATCTGTTGCCGCTGGGGGACGCCGGACGTCGATCTGATGGCGTCACGGCACAACAACAAGGTCCCAGTTTTCATGGCACGGTCTCACGATCACCGAGCACTGGCGGCAGACGCCTTGGTTCAGGATTGGTCGCAATTCCGACTCCCCTATGTGTTCCCACCTCTAGCATTGTTACCCAGAGTTCTCCGGAAAATCAGGTCCGACTGCCATCGAGCCATACTCGTCGCTCCAGATTGGCCAAGAAGGTCGTGGTACCCGGATCTGTGGCATCTCACGGTAGGCCAACCGTGGACACTACCAGACCGTCCAGATTTGCTGTCTCAAGGGCCGTTTTTCCATCTGAATTCTGCGGCCCTGAACCTGACTGTGTGGCCATTGAGTCCTGGATCCTAGCGGCCTCAGGTTTATCTCATGAAGTTGTTGCCACAATGAGACAGGCTAGAAAACCATCCTCAGCTAAGATCTATCACAGGACGTGGAAGATATTCTTAGCGTGGTGCTTGGCTCAAGGGTTTTCTCCCTGGCCATTTGCATTGCCAATTTTTCTTTCCTTCCTGCAGTCTGGGTTGGAAAAAGGTTTGTCGCTTAGCTCTCCTAAGGGTCAAGTCTCCGCGCTATCCGTATTCTTTCAGAAGCGTTTGGCACGGCTTTCTAAAGTACGCACGTTTCTCCAAGGAGTTTGTCATATCGTTCCTCCTTACAGACGGCCATTGGAACCCTGGGATCTGAACAAGGTTCTCATTGCTCTCCAGAAGCCGCCTTTCGAGCCTTTGAAAGAGGTTCCCCTTTCTCGGCTTTCACATAAGGTAGTTTTTCTTGTGGCGGTCACGTCTCTTCGAAGAGTGTCCGAGCTAGCGGCGTTATCTTGCAAATCTCCCTTCCTGGTGTTTCACCAAGACAAGGTAGTACTGCGTCCAATTCCAGAGTTTTCTCCCAAGGTGGTTTCTTCCTTTCATCTCAATCAGGATATCACTTTGCCATCTTTGTGTCCGCATCCAGTTCACCAATTTGAAAAGGGTTTACATCTGTTGGACCTGGTGAGAGCACTCAGGATTTACATTTCTCGCACGGCGGCTCTACGCCGTTCTGATGCGCTCTTTGTCCTAGTCGCTGGTCAGCATAAGGGATCGCAAGCTTCCAAATCCACCCTGGCGCGGTGGATCAAGGAACCAATTCTTCACACATACCGTTCTGCTGGGCTTCCGATTCCATCTGGACTGAAGGCCCATTCTACCAGAGCCGTGGGTGCGTCCTGGGCATTGCGGCATCAGGCAACGCTCAGCAAGTGTGCCAAGCGGCTACCTGGTCGAGTCTGCACACGTTTACCAAACACTATCAAGTGCATACCTACGCTTCGGCAGATGCCAGCCTAGGTAGACAGGTCCTTCAGGCGGCGGTGGCCCACCTGTAGGAAGAGGCTGTCTGACAGCCCGTTCATGTGGTATCTTTTTACCCACCCAGGGACTGCTTTTGGACGTCCCACTGTCTGGGTCTCCCAATTAGGAGCGAAAAAGAAGAAGGGAATTTTGTTTACTTACCGTAAATTCCTTTTCTTCTAGCTCCAATTGGGAGACCCAGCACCCGCCCTATTTGTTCTTAGGGTTTCGTTTTTCGGGTGCACATGTTGTTCATGTTGTTTCTTAAGTTCTCCGATCGTGTTATCGGATTGAATTTGTTTTTGAAACTGTTATTGGCTTTCCTCCTTCTTGCTTTGGTACTAAAACTGAGGAATCTGTACTCCTACGGGAGGGTGTATAGCCAGAAGGGGAGGGGCCTTACACTTTTAAGTGTAGTTCTTTGTGCGGCCTCCAGAGGCAGTAGCTATACACCCACTGTCTGGGTCTCCCAATTGGAGCTAGAAGAAAAGGAATTTACGGTAAGTAAACAAAATTCCCTTCTCTTCCACCCGCAGTGAGTGCCCCCTGGTCCTTAGTATTGTCTTTGGAAGAAATAAGTCCTGTGCCAGTCCTTTATATTGACCACACATGTATTTATACATATAAATGACATCTCCTCTGAGATGTCTTTTTTTTCTAAGCGAAACATATCTCTGTCATGTATATACTGGACTACCTGCAACACGTCAAGTAGTCCTGTAATGATGATCTACTGCTGATTAAACAGTGAGTTTATCAAAACTGCACTAAGCAGCCCAATAAGTGACACATAGCTGGAATCAGGATCTCTGCCCCTTCATTATGTTGCTCTTTGATTAGGGGGTAAAAACCTGGTGACAGATGCCCTTTAACCCTAAAATTGCTATAGTTGGCAGATCTGTTGGTGTGTATTGGTAGGTATATATTTCATATATAATTCATATATAATATAATATAATATAACATAATTTAATTATATATATATATATATATATATATATATATAAGTTATTAATTAATATAATTTATTTTATTTATTATTTTTTTTTCTGTCTTTCAGCTGGTTACTCCGTGCTTGGCTGGAATCATCCTGGATTTGCCGGCAGTACGGTAAGCTGCGGATCGGTACTTAGTATTTATTACCTGCTCCGATGATTGTTGGGGGCTCCGCACTATAGCACAATTATTATTGATAGGGATTGGAGCCACTCTGCCGCGACCAGTTCATGTTGAGTGGAACGAAACCCTGTGTTGGCAGCCAGCAGAGTGGCCCCCGGGGGTGTCGGACCCTCACTGATCTCAGCCTTTTCTGCCCGGACAACCAACCTCCTTTCGTAACCTTGATTTCAGTCACACTTGACAGCCACATCCTCCTACCCCGGATGAGCCCCCAATGTGACCCTGGAAAAGCCCCTCTGATTTGGGTATCTGTGAAATGTCTCCTACATGATTTGGGTTTTCCTCCACAGGGAGTCCCTTTTCCCCAGAACGAAGCGAATGCCATGGACGCGGTGGTGCAGTACGCCGTCTACCAACTCGGCTTCACCCTGCAGGACATCATTGTGTACGCCTGGTCTATCGGGGGCTTCACAGGTGAGAAGGGACCGCGTAGAGCAGACATGATCGGGCAATCGGTAGTATGGTGATGAAGACTCATGCATTGTATTTATTCTACAGCCACCTGGGCCGCCATGTCCTATCCTGACATCAGCGCCATCGTCCTCGATGCCTCCTTCGATGACCTCGTCCCTCTTGCCTTGAAAGTGATGCCAGAAAGTTGGAGTAAGGAAATGTTTCCTACATCTGCAGGACGTATTCACACTAGCATCTCTGTGAGGTTCACCATCCTCCCCTTTTCCTTCCCCAACAGGAGGCCTCGTGACCAGAACCGTCCGGAAATATCTAAACCTTAATAACGCGGAGCAGCTCTGCAGGTGACTAGAGCTCCTCTAATAGGGATGCGGATGGTTGGCAGGAGGTGGGCACCGGGCCCTGCGGAAGGGAGCCACACTGGAGAACCATTTTTAAGGTCTCCATAAAGGTGCAGCCTAACTATTTGCTTGATAATTTCTCTCCTCGGCTGCTTTTTGTGGCAGCAGTAACCCAAAGAGTCATTGATTCTTAAAAAATGTCCAAGATTAAAAAAAAAAACAAAAACCATGGTGGCTTACTCCCAAACACCAATGGCGTGTGGTCATGGAGCTCACTTAATTGGAGATGAGCCGCCATGATATTCTTAATGTTCTTCGAGGGGTCTTTTACTATCTCCGCACCTGATGGTGTATCGCTCGGAAATGTCAAACTGCATTGTTTACTGGGGGTCTGTCATCTAGGACCCCATTCCTGGTGCTTTTCAGCTTGGCTCTGTGATAGTGAATGTGGCCTTTCATTCTTGGGTTTTTTGGCTTTCCTAGGGATAAGTAATAATTATTATTTTCTTCAGCGCTCTATTGGGAGACCCAGACGATTGGGGTATAGCTACTGCCCTCTGGAGGCCACACAAAGCACTACATTAAAAGTGCAAGGCCCCTCCCCCTCTGGCTATACCCCCCCCGTGGTATCACGGGTTCTCCAGTTTTAGCTTTGTGTGCGAAGGAGGTCAGACATTCCATGCATAGCTCCACAGATTTTAGTCAGCAGTAGCTGCTGACTATTTCGGATGGAAGAAAAGAGGACACATATAGTGTCCCCAGCATGCTCCCTTCTCACCCCTGGATGGTGTTGTAAGGTTGAGGTACCTATTGCTGGTACAGGGCTGGAGCCTGACATGCTGTTTTCCTTCCACATCCCCTGGTAGGGCTCTGTGGAAGTGGGATCCTGCCGGCCTCTCAGCTCTGACGCCGGGCTCCATCCACAGACCCATTAGAACCTGATGGAGACGGAGCAGGAGTACGATCAGGGACAGGCCCTGCATCATACAGGTACTCTGTGTCCCCGGCAGGCACAGACACACTCCGGGCTGGCTGGGTGTTGTAGTGCGCCGGGGACCGCAACGTTGGAGTTTGTGTCCCTACAGATTACTGGGGGATTGTTTGTGTATGGGAACGCAGCGCCGACCCCCTCTGGACCGGGCGGCGCTGCTGTGACTTGTGGTGCGCCGGGGATCCGCCGTCCGCGCTTTTACGGCGGCGGCGGTTATAAATTGAGTCCCCGGCTTTTTGGGCCTAGGACGCCGGCAGCTCCGATTCGTTCCCGCCCCCACCCTGTCATTCAGGGTAGGGGAGAGACGTTGTTCGCTAGCAGCGACGAGGGCTGGAGCCTGATTTACATGCTCCAGCCCTCTCACTAGGCACAGAGGGAAGCAGGCTTCCCGCTCTTAGCCAGGAACGCCCAGGGCCCGCCCCCCTTCTCTCTCAGGACGCCGGCAGCCATTACATGCAGTCTGGCTGGAGGAAGGACGCAAGGCTCTGGGAGACCTGGACTAGGGGCTATCTGGCGACCACACACCCGCTTTTTAAGCGGGCGGTAAGCGTTTTTTCTGTGCTGGTCCCTCTAGTGCCTCACGGTGTATCGGTGTACTGTGTAGGATATAGAGATATTGTATTTCTTGCACTGTGAGGTCGCTTCTGGCTGCATCTCCCAGATCACTCTGTGGAAGCAACAACATGCCATCCTCAAAACGCAAGGCTGCCAAGGCTAGGGCTGTGTATACTGCGGGTGCTGCATGTGGGGCTAATCTACCAGCAGGCTCCGATGACCCCCATTGTGTGCAATGCTCCGACCCGGTGCTGCTTCGCCAGCCGGAGTCAGGAGGGAGAGTGACCCAGGCTGAGACGCCTGTAAGTCCTGCCCCGGTGACAGGGACAGACTTTGCAGTTTTTGCTGATAATATGTCTGTCTCTATGGCAAAAATCCTTGAAACCTTGCAATCTATGCATAGGGGCTCAGTCTTTGGGCACGGCGAGGCCTCTGTCCTCAGGTCCCCCTCACTTGGAATTAATCCAGCCCACAGGGGGGTCCCCGGCTTCACAGGCCGAGGATTATGACTCAGATGATAGCCCCAGCCACCCTAAGCGAGCTCGCTGGGAAAGACCCTCGACGTCATCACACTGCTCAGGGTCTCAGCGCAATCAGTCTCCCTGTGATGTGTCTGATGAGAGTGATCAGGAATCCATTCCTGGAACCCCTCTCAACCTTGATACCCCTGATGGGGATGCCATGGTAAACGACCTTATCTCAGCCATCAATAGGCTGTTGGATATTTCTCCCCCAGCCCCTTCAGCAGAAGAGGCGGCTGCGGAGCAGGAGAAGTCTCGTTTCCTTTATCCCAAGCGTAAATTGAGTGCTTTGTTGGATCACGCTGACTTCAGAGAATCAATCCAGAAGCACGACGCTCACCCAGAAAGGCGTTTCTCTAAACGATCTAAAGATACGCGTTTCCCTTTCCCCCCTGAGGTGGTCAAGCGCTGGACACAGTGTCCAAAGGTAGACCCCCCGATTTCCAAACTCGCAGCTAGGTCCATAGTTGCAGTGGAGGATGGCGCTTCACTTAAAGATGCCAATGACAGACAGATGGACCTTTGGTTAAAATCTGTCTATGAAGCTATCGGCGCGTCGTTTGCTCCGGCATTCGCAGCCGTATGGGCACTCCAGGCTATTTCAGCTGGCTTAGCAAAAGTGGATGCTATCATACATCCAGCAGTGCCGCAAGTGGCGCACCTTACCACGCAGATGTCGGCGTTTGCGTCTTACGCTATCAATGCGGTCCTAGAATCTACCAGTCGCACCTCAATGGCGTCCGCCAATTCGGTAGTTTTGCGCAGAGCCTTGTGGTTAAAGGACTGGAAAGCAGATGCTGGTTCCAAAAAATGTTTAACCAGTTTGCCTTTATCTAGAGATAGACTGTTTGGCGAGCCATTGGCTGATATCATTAAGCAGTCTAAGGGTAAAGACTCCTCTTTACCACAACCCAGAACAACCAAACCTCAGCAGAAAAAGTGGCAGCAGAGGTTTCAGTCCTTTCGAGGTTCGGGCAAGACACCATTTACCTCGTCCAAAGGGACTCAGAGGACGCAAAGAAACTCAGATTCGTGGCGGGCTCACACGCGCCCCAAGAAAGCAAATGGAGGTACCGCTTCCAAAGCGGCTACCTCATGACTTCCAGCCCCCTCCCTCCGCATCGCCGGTCGGGGGCAGGCTCTCCCGCTTTTCCGGCATTTGGATGTCACAGGTCAAAGACCGGTGGGTGACGGACATTTTGTCTCGCGGGTACAGAATCGAGTTCAATTCTCGTCCTCCAGCTCGGTTCTTCAGAACCTCCCCACATCCAGACCGAGCAGATGCTCTGCTGCAGGCGGTGGGCTCCCTAAGAGCGGAAGGAGTGGTGATCCCAGTCCCTCCTCAGGAACAAGGGCAAGGGTTTTACTCCAATCTCTTTGTGGTTCCAAAAAAGGACGGCTCGTTCCGTCCTGTTCTGGACCTAAAACGGCTCAACAAACATGTGCACGCCAGGAAGTTCCGGATGGAAACCCTGCGTTCTGTCATTGCCTCAATGTCCAGAGGAGACTTCCTTGCCTCAATAGACATCAAAGATGCTTATCTCCACGTGCCAATTGCTACAGAACATCAACGTTTTCTACGTTTTGTGATAGGAGACGACCATTTTCAGTTCGTAGCTCTGCCATTTGGTCTGGCAACAGCCCCACGGGTCTTCACCAAGGTCATGGCGGCGGTGGTAGCAGTCTTGCACTCTCAGGGACACTCGGTGATCCCTTACCTAGACGATTTATTGGTCAAAGCTCCCTCTCAAGAGGCATGTCAGCACAGCCTGAATGCTACGCTGGAGACCCTACAGTCTTTCGGGTGGATCATCAACTTTCCAAAGTCGATCCTATCACCGACTCAATCACTAACGTATCTTGGCATGGAGTTTCATACTCTAGCAGCGATAGTGAAGCTTCCGCTGAACAAGCAGCGGTCACTACAGTCAGGGGTGCAATCTCTTCTGCAGGGCCAGTTGCATCCCTTGCGGCGCCTCATGCATTTCCTAGGGAAGATGGTGGCAGCCATGGAAGCAGTTCCCTTTGCGCAGTTTCATCTGCGCCCACTTCAATGGGACATTCTCCGCCAATGGGACGGGAAGTCAACGTCCCTGGACAGGAAAGTCTCGCTTTCCCAGACGGCCAAGGACTCCCTACAATGGTGGCTCCTTCCCACCTCATTGTCTCAGGGAAGATCCTTCCTGCCCCCATCCTGGGCAGTAGTCACGACAGATGCGAGTCTGTCAGGGTGGGGAGCAGTATTTCTCCACCACAGGGCTCAGGGGACGTGGACTCCGCAGGAGTCCACCCTTCAGATCAATGTTCTGGAGATCAGAGCAGTGTATCTTGCTCTACTGGCCTTCCAACAGTGGCTGGAAGGAAAGCAGATCCGAATCCAATCGGACAACTCCACAGCGGTGGCATACATCAACCACCAAGGAGGGACGCGCAGTCGGCAAGCCTTCCAAGAAGTCCGGCGCATTCTAATGTGGGTGGAGGACAGAGCATCCACCATATCCGCGGTTCACATCCCAGGCGTAGAAAACTGGGAAGCAGACTTCCTCAGTCGCCAGGGCATGGACGCAGGGGAATGGTCCCTTCACCCGGACGTGTTTCAGGAAATCTGTCGCCGCTGGGGAGTGCCGGACGTCGACCTAATGGCATCCCGGCACAACAACAAGGTCCCGGCATTCATGGCGAGGTCGCGCGATCAAAGAGCTCTGGCGGCAGACGCCTTGGTTCAAGATTGGTCGCAGTTTCAGCTCCCATACGTGTTTCCGCCTCTGGCGCTCTTGCCCAGAGTGCTACGCAAGATCAGATCCGAGTGCAGCCGCATCATACTCGTCGCTCCAGACTGGCCGAGGAGGTCGTGGTATCCGGATCTGTGGCATCTCACGATCGGTCGACCGTGGTCACTGCCAGACCGACCAGACTTACTGTCCCAAGGGCCGTTTTTCCATCAGAATTCTGCGGCCCTGAACCTGACTGTGTGGCCATTGAGTCCTGGATCCTAGCATCTGCAGGATTATCTCAAGGAGTCGTTGCCACAATGAGACAAGCTAGAAAGTCGAATTCGGCTAAGATCTACCACAGAACGTGGAAGATTTTCTTATCCTGGTGCTCTGCTCAGGGAGTGTCTCCCTGGCCATTTGCATTGCCCAAGTTTCTTTCCTTCCTGCAATCGGGGTTAGAAAAGGGCTTGTCGCTCAGCTCTCTTAAAGGGCAAGTTTCGGCACTATCCGTGTTTTTTCAGAAGCGTCTAGCACGTCTTTCTAAGGTGCGCACGTTCCTGCAGGGGGTCTGTCATATTGTGCCCCCGTACAAGCGGCCGTTAGATCCATGGGATCTGAACAGGGTACTAGTTGCTCTCCAGAAGCCGCTCTTCGAGCCTCTGAAGGAAGTTTCCTTTTCTCGGCTGTCACAGAAAGTGGCGTTTCTTGTTGCGATCACATCGCTTCGGCGAGTGTCTGAGCTGGCAGCTCTGTCATCCAAGGCTCCCTTCCTGGTGTTCCACCAGGACAAGGTAGTGCTGCGCCCTATTCCGGAGTTTCTCCCTAAGGTCGTATCCTCTTTTCATCTTAATCAGGATATATCCTTGCCTTCGTTTTGTCCTCATCCGGTTCACCGGTATGAAAAGGACTTACGTTTGCTAGATCTGGTGAGAGCACTCAGAATCTACATTTCCCGCACGGCGCCCATGCGCCGTGCCGATGCACTTTTTGTCCTTGTCGCTGGTCCGCGCAAGGGGTTGCAGGCTTCTAAAGCCACCCTGGCTCGATGGATCAAAGAACCAATTCTAGAGGCCTACCGTTCTGCGGGGCTTCCGGTTCCTTCAGGGCTAAAAGCCCACTCAACCAGAGCCGTGGGTGCGTCCTGGGCATTACGTCACCAGGCTTCGGCTCAACAGGTGTGCCAGGCAGCTACCTGGTCCAGTCTGCACACTTTCACCAAGCATTATCAGGTGCATACCTATGCTTCGGCGGATGCCAGCTTAGGTAGAAGAGTCCTGCAGGCGGCAGTGACACCCCCGTAGGGGAGGGCTGTTTTGCAGCTCTAACATGAGGTATTTCTTTACCCACCCAGGGACAGCTTTTGGACGTCCCAATCGTCTGGGTCTCCCAATAGAGCGCTGAAGAAGAAGGGAATTTTGTTACTTACCGTAAATTCCTTTTCTTCTAGCTCTTATTGGGAGACCCAGCACCCGCCCTGTTGTCCTTCGGGATGTTTTTTTGTTGTTTGCGGGTACACATGTTGTTCATGTTGAACGGTTTTTCAGTTCTCCGATGTTATTCGGAGTTAATTTGTTTAAACCAGTTATTGGCTTCCTCCTTCTTGCTTTGGCACTAAAACTGGAGAACCCGTGATACCACGGGGGGGGTATAGCCAGAGGGGGAGGGGCCTTGCACTTTTAATGTAGTGCTTTGTGTGGCCTCCAGAGGGCAGTAGCTATACCCCAATCGTCTGGGTCTCCCAATAAGAGCTAGAAGAAAAGGAATTTACGGTAAGTAACAAAATTCCCTTCTTCTTCAGCGCTCTATTGGGAGACCCAGACGATTGGGTGTATAGCACTGCCTCCGGAGGCCACACAAAGCAATTACACTAAAAAGTGTAAGGCCCCTCCCCTTCTGGCTATACACCCCCAGTGGGATCACTGGCTCACCAGTTTTCTGCTTTGTGCGAAGGAGGTCAGACATCCACGCATAGCTCCACTGTTTGTAGTCAGCAGTAGCTGCTGGCTATATCGGATGGAAGAAAAGAGGGCCCATATGGGGCCCCCAGCATGCTCCCTTCTCACCCGCGGTGGTGCTTGTAAGGTTGAGGTACCTATTGCTGGTACAGAGGCTGGAGCCCACATGCTGTTTTCCTTCCACATCCCCTGGTGGGCTCTGTGGAAGTGGGATCTTGCCGGCCCCCAAGCCCTGAGGCCGGGCTCCATCCACAGACCCAGAGAACCTGCTGGATTTGGAGCGGGAGTGCCGTTCAGGGACAAGGCCCTGCAACTTTCAGGTACTCTGTGTCCCCGGCAGGCACGGACACTCTCAAGGCTTGCTGAGCGTTATAGTGCGCCGGGGACAGTAGCGCTGTGCGCTGGGGTTAGGTCACTGCAGCTTTGCTGAGTGACGTTACATGTTGGGAACTACTGCGCCGACCGCTACTGGAGCGGCGGCGCAGCTGCGACTTGTGGTGCGCCGGGGACTTTGCGCCGACCGCGCTTTTACGGCGGCGGCGCTTCTAACTTTAGCCCCCGGCTTCTGCGGCCTAGCGCCGCTTCGTTCCCGCCCCCACCCTGTCAATCAGGGTAGGGGAGAGACGCTGCTCAATTGGCAGCGCCGAGGGCTGGAGCTCTATTTACATGCTCCAGCCCTCTCACTAGGCACAGTGGGAAGCAGGCTTCCCGCTCTTCGTCTGTATACGCCCAGGGCCCGCCCCCCCTCTCCACAAGGACGCCGGCAGCCATTACACATGCGGTCTGGCTGGGGAAAGGCAGCAGGCTCTGGGAGACCCAGACTAAAGGGATTTCGGCGACCACACACCCGCTCCTAAGCGGGCGGTAAGCAGCACTTTAGTGCTGGCCCCACTAGTGCCTCAGTGTTATATTAGTGTACTTTTTTCTTAGTACCATATATATATATATATATATATATAGTTGCACTGTAAGGTCGCTTCTTGGCTGGACACCCTGTACTGCTCTGAGGAGACAGCAACATGTCATCCGCAAAACGCAAGGGTGCCAAGGCACAGGCTGTGTACACTGTTTGTACTGCATGTGGGGCTGATCTACCGGCAGGCTCCAAAGACTCACATTGTATGCAATGTTCAGTCCCAGTGGCACTTCGTCAGCCAGAGCCTAATGTGGTAGTGGCCCAGGCAGAACAGACTTTGCAGTTTTTGCTGATAAAATGTCTGTGACTATGTCAAAAATCCTGGAGACCTTGCAGTCCAGGCCAGTTACTCAGACCATGGACACTGCTGTGTCTATGCTCTCCGGTCCCCCTCAGTTGGAACTAATCCGTACTTCAAGGGGGTCTCAAGCATCACAGGCTGAAGTCTCTGACTCAGATGACAGTCCCAGGCAGCCTAAGCGAGCTCGCTGGGAAAGACCCTCCACGTCATCACACTGCTCAGGGTCTCAGCGAGAAGAGTCTCTATATGATGGCTCAGAGGTGGGTGATCAGGAATCTAATCCTGAGGCCCCTCTCAATCTGGATGCCCCTGATGGTGACGCCATGGTTAATGACCTTATATCGGCCATTAATAGACTGTTGGATATTTCTCCCCCAGCCCCTTCTGCAGAGGAGGCAGCGGCACAGCAGGAGAAGTTCCATTTCCTGTATCCCAAGCGTAAATTAAGTGCTTTTTTGGATCACTCTGACTTCAGAGAATCGATCCAGAAACACGACGCTCATCCAGACAAGCGTTTCTCTAAACGTTCTAAGGATACCCGTTATCCTTTTCCCTCTGAGGTGGCCAAACGCTGGACCCAGTGTCCAAAGGTGGATCCCCCAATTTCCAAGCTTGCGGCTAGATCCATAGTCGCAGTAGAGGATGGCGCTTCACTTAAAGATGCCAACGACAGACAGATGGACCTTTGGTTGAAATCTGTCTATGAAGCTATCGGCGCGTCGTTTGCTCCAGCATTCGCGGCCGTGTGGGCACTCCAAGCTATTTCAGCTGGTTTAGCACAGGTGGATGCTATCATACATCCAGCAGTGCCGCAAGTGGCGTCCCTAACTTCGCAAATGTCTGCATTTGCGACCTATGCTATCAATGCTGTCCTAGAATCTACGAGCCGTACCGCTATGGCGTCCGCCAATTCTGTGGTTTTGCGCAGAGCCTTGTGGTTAAAGGACTGGAAAGCAGATGCTGGTTCCAAAAAATGCTTAACCAGCTTGCCATTATCTAGAGACAGACTGTTTGGTGAGCCATTGGCTGAAATCATAAAACAGTCCAAGGGTAAGGACTCTTCCTTACCACAGCCCAGAGCAAGTAAACCTCAACAGAAAAAGTGGCAGTCGAGGTTTCGGTCCTTTCGAGGCTCGGGCAAGGCCCAATTCTCCTCGTCCAAAAGGACTCAGAAAGAACAAGGGAGCTCAGATTCCTGGCGGGCTCACTCACGCCCCAGGAAAGCAAATGGAGGAACCGCTTCCAAAGCGGCTACCTCATGACTTTCGGCCTCCTCCCTCCGCATCCTCGGTCGGTGGCAGGCTCTCCCGCTTTTGCGACATTTGGCTGTCACAGGTCAAAGACCGGTGGGTAACAGACATTTTGTCTCGCGGGTACAGAATCGAGTTCAGTTCTCGGCCTCCACTTCGGTTCTTCAGAACCTCCCCACACCCCAACCGAGCAGATGCCCTGCGGCAGGCGGTGGACTCTCTAAGAGCAGAAGGAGTCGTGATCCCTGTCCCCACTCAGGAACGGGGGCGAGGATTTTACTCCAATCTCTTTGTGGTTCCAAAAAAGGACGGCTCCTTCCGTCCTGTTCTGGACCTAAAACTGCTCAACAAGCATGTGATCGCCAGGCGGTTCCGGATGGAATCCCTCCGCTCAGTCATTGCCTCAATGTCTCAAGGAGATTTCCTAGCATCAATAGGCATCAAAGATGCTTATCTCCACGTGCCGATTGCTACAGAGCACCAACGCTTTCTACGCTTCGTGATAGGAGACGACCATCTTCAGTTCGTAGCTCTGCCATTTGGTCTGGCGACAGCCCCTCGGGTGTTCACCAAGATCATGGCGGCAGTGGTAGCAGTCTTGCACTCTCACGGACACTCTGTGATCCCTTACTTGGACGATCTACTGGTCAAGGCACCCTCTCAAGAGGCATGCCAACTCAGCCTGAATGTTGCACTGGAGACTCTCCAGGCGTTCGGGTGGATCATCAACTTCCCAAAGTCAAATCTGTCACCGACCCAATCACTAACGTATCTTGGCATGGAGTTTCATACTCTCTCAGCGATAGTGAAGCTTCCGCTGGACAAGCAGCGGTCTCTACAGACTGGGGTGCAGGCTCTCCTTCAAAGTCAGTCGCACTCCTTAAGACGCCTCATGCACTTCCTCGGGAAGATGGTGGCGGCAATAGAGGCGGTTCCGTTTGCGCAGTTTCATCTGCGTCCACTTCAATGGGACATTCTCCGCCAATGGGACGGGAAGTCAACATCCCTGGACAGGAAAGTCTCCCTTTCCCAGACGGCCAAGGACTCTCTGCAGTGGTGGCTTCTTCCCACCTCATTATCACAGGGAAGATCCTTCCTACCACCGTCTTGGGCGGTGGTCACGACAGACGCGAGTCTGTCAGGGTGGGGAGCAGTCTTTCTCCACCACAGGGCTCAGGGTACGTGGACTCGGCAGGAGTCCACCCTTCAGATCAATGTTCTGGAAATCAGAGCAGTGTATCTTGCCCTACAAGCCTTCCAGCAGTGGCTGGAAGGAAGGCAGATCCGAATTCAGTCGGACAACTCCACAGCGGTGGCATACATCAACCACCAAGGGGGGACACGCAGTCGGCAAGCCTTCCAGGAAGTCCGGCGGATTCTGATGTGGGTGGAAGCCACAGCCTCCACCATATCCGCAGTTCACATCCCCGGCGTAGAAAACTGGGAAGCAGACTTCCTCAGTCGCCAGGGCATGGACGCAGGGGAATGGTCCCTTCACCCGGACGTGTTGCAGGAAATCTGTCGCCGCTGGGGGGTGCCGGACGTCGACCTAATGGCGTCACGGCACAACAACAAGGTCCCAACCTTCATGGCACGGTCTCGCGATCAAAGAGCGCTGGCGGCAGACGCCCTAGTGCAAGATTGGTCGCAGTTCCGGCTCCCTTATGTGTTTCCACCTCTGGCACTCTTGCCCAGAGTGCTACGCAAGATCAGATCCGATTGCAGCCGCGTCATACTTGTCGCCCCAGACTGGCCGAGGAGGGCGTGGTATCCGGATCTGTGGCAGCTCACGGTCGGCCAACCGTGGGCACTCCTAGACCGACCAGACTTACTGTCCCAAGGGCCGTTTTTCCATCGGAATTCTGCGGCCCTGAACCTGACTGTGTGGCCATTGAGTCCTGGATCCTAGCGTCTTCAGGATTGTCCCAAGGGGTCGTTGCCACCATGAGACAGGCTAGGAAGCCCACGTCCGCTAAGATCTACCACAGAACGTGGAGGATATTCTTATCCTGGTCCTCTGCTCAGGGAGTGTCTCCCTGGCCATTTGCATTGCCTACCTTTCTTTCTTTCCTGCAATCTGGGTTAGAAAAAGGTTTGTCGCTCGGCTCCCTTAAAGGTCAGGTCTCGGCGCTATCCGTCTTTTTTCAGAGGCGTTTGGCACGCCTTCCTAAGGTGCGCACGTTCCTACAGGGGGTTTGCCATATCGTACCCCCGTACAAGCGGCCGTTAGATCCATGGGATCTGAACAGGGTACTAGTTGCCCTCCAGAAGCCGCCCTTCGAGCCTCTGAGGGAGGTTTCACTTTCTAGACTATCACAGAAAGTGGTTTTTCTGGTAGCGATCACATCTCTTCGGAGAGTGTCTGAGCTGGCAGCACTATCATCCAAGGCTCCCTTCCTGGTCTTCCACCAGGACAAGGTTGTGCTGCGCCCCATTCAGGAGTTTCTCCCGAAGGTGGTATCCTCTTTTCATCTTAATCAGGATATCTCTTTGCCTTCGTTTTGTCCTCATGCAGTTCATCGGTATGAGAAAGATTTACATTTGTTAGATCTGGTGAGAGCACTCAGAATCTACATTTCCCGCACGGCGCCCTTGCGCCGTTCGGATGCACTCTTTGTCCTTGTCGCTGGTAAGCGCAAAGGGTCGCAGGCTTCTAAGGCCACCCTGGCTCGATGGATCAAAGAACCAATTCTTGAAGCCTACCGTTCTGCTGAGCTTCCGGTTCCATCAGGGCTGAAGGCCCATTCTACCAGAGCCGTGGGTGCGTCCTGGGCATTGCGACACCAGGCTACGGCTCAACAGGTGTGCCAGGCAGCTACCTGGTCGAGTCTGCACACTTTCACCAAACATTATCAGGTGCATACCTATGCTTCGGCGGACGCCAGCCTAGGTAGAAGAGTCCTGCAGGCGGCAGTTGCCTCCCCGTAGGGGAGGGCTGTCTTGCAGCTCTAACATGAGGTATTTCTCTGTCGTTTCATTGGGGGACACAGGACCATGGGTTATGCTGCTGTCACTAGGAGGCTGACACTAAGTAAACAGAAAAAGTTAGCTCCTCCCCAGCAGTATAACCCCTGAGCCGGAGGCGGGCTCAATCAGTTTTTTGCTTGGTGTCGTAGGAGGCTGATGTGGGCCGACTGGGCCCCCTTCAGCCACTTGATTTTTGCGTTATTTTTTTCATTTTTTCTCGGCGACGCTCGTCGCTCTCATCTGTGGTAATTTTCTTTTTCTGCAGGTATCTTTTCTCTACCTCGGCTCTCGCAGCCCGTGTGGGTACCACTCCCCTGGGTCGCAGAGGCTTGAGTCGTCGGGCCCTCTCCCCCGTCCAATTCCACGGTACCACTCCCCGGTTGGCACGCGGGGCTGAACTTTCCTGGGCACCCCTATTCACCCTGCGGTACCACCCCAAAGGGTCGCAAGGGGCATACAGCAGGGACTGGACCTCCGCAGCGCATCTGGATTTTTTGGATGGGGCCCGCAACGCTGCTACATTTAGGGGCTTCCACCCCAATGGCGTCCAACTCCCCGCCTTCTTCAGCCTGCTTCCTGGTGCCCGCAGCCATTCCTTCGCTGAGCGGAGCACACAGGAGCATGTGCAGAGTCTCAGCCTGCACACTGGACAGCGCGCCGCGGATCAGGTAGGACCCCTACCTTCTCCCCCCTCGGACGGCTGCAGAAATTTAGGCCCCGGTCTGGGCCTACTCGCCGGACTCCCCCCACTGCGTCCGTGGAGCTCCCTGCCGACTGCAGGCGGCCCCGCATCGCTGCTGCGCCGCCGCCGCTTGCGGCCGGGTCCGCCGGCGCTGCCCCTGTACCTTTAACAGCTTCAAACGCCGCCGCTCCTGAGGTCGGGTCCGCCGGCGCTGCTTCTGCCCGCAACGGCACCGCGGCTCGGCCACTGTCCTCGGGCCCCCAGGCCGCATCCAGCACAGCGCGCCGAGGATCCTCTCCGCCGCCGCCTGCGGCCGGGTCCGCCGGCGCGGCCTCTGCCCGCCCCGGCACCTTAAAAATTTAGCCCCCGGCTTCGGCCCTGTCCTCGGCGTCCCCAGGCCCGCCTCCCGCACGGCGCTATTGGACGCCGGCCTCTCCGTTCCCGCCCTCCGCCGTGCTCCAGGCATCACTTGGGGGGTGGGGGATATTTTTTTCCCGCTCACAGCGTCCATTTTAAATAAAGAAAGAGGAAAAAAAAAAAAAAAAAAAAAAAAGAGAATGGGAGTTTATTCCAGACTACTAGTCTGGGTTTACTGAGGCCGCAGCATCACCTTCTTTTTCCGGGGGAGAAAATAAAACACACTTTTCTTTAGTGGGTATTTTTTATTTTAGGTCGATTTTTATTAAAAATTTTACATACATGAGTTTTTACACCTTAACTCTTACAGTACTTTTCGGGCACTTGTTTTGCTCCACCCTTTTTTATATCGCGCTCCCAGTTCGAGATTTTACTTTAGTCCCCTCCGGCGGGTTAATGCCCTGTCTCAGGCCATAGATCCCCTCGCCGCCGTCCCTCGGCTTCGCGCGCATGCGCTGCGTCCCCGGCCAATACTCGGTTATACCTTCCATAGGTCTAGCGCAATCCCCTCGGGAAGGTGAGTCTCGTACCAGGGACCTTCCCTATGCTAGAAGCGGACCCGACAGGTCTCGTCTTTTGTGGCCCCCCTGTTTTCCACCTTATTCCCCAGGTCCAGACTGCCTTTTCTCCGGCAGTCTTCCGACCTCTCGGGTGATGGCCCAGGCTTTCCACCTCTGCTGGACTCCGAGCAGGACCTGGATGTTTTGGCGCATGACTAAAGGCCCCCTGGAATTGGTGAGTCAGGCCGTAAGGCTACGGACAGCCCTCTTATCTACATGCACGCAGGTCCCCCTTAACTCGTTTGGAGCGGACCCTTGATGTGCTCAGACGACATCCAGAGCTCGCTGAGTTACCGCGTGCTCACAGTCAACTGCCAGACACGACGTTTGCCAGCGGTAAGTCTTGTCATCGTCTTTATTCCCTTCTCCAAAAAGGGGTCTCGGTGAGAATGGGCAGGCCACACTGGAGTCGCTGAGTGATCACAGACAGCAACCAGACACGGCGTTTACCTGCGGTAAGTCGTGTTATTGTCATTATCATTCCCCCAGAGGGCTGTGGAGAGAGGGGGCATGGCACCTTGCAGACAGGAAGGTGGGGGTCCCTGCGGGGTTTTTCAGTGGACATCCAGTTCGCCGTGTGACGGCGTGATCACGGATATTCCCCAAACACAATTTTCACCAGCGGTAAGTCCTTTATATTGTCTTACCTCCTCGTAGAGGGCTCCGGGATGAAGGGGCACGCTATCCTGTACTTCACCCGCCTGGGTTCCTCCTGGCTTCTCGTCCCTATCGTGGCGCTCCGCAGGGACTCCACGGACACTCTACGCAGCGGTCCGCGCTCCACCTATGCCGACCCAGGACTGGTTATCAGCTTCAGTGAGTACCCTCTCTTCACAGAATCTGGTGTCTGCCCGCTACACGGCCTGAGCCTCTAACATCAGTGTACCTACCCGTCGAGAGCTCTGACTCGGGATCAGGAACGCAGATTCGACATCTAGGAAGTCGCTGACTTCCTTTCCGGCTCTCGGGATCGCCCTTTCGGAGATAGGCGAGTTCAGTTTATCCCCTAGGCTACGTCAGGGTAGACTGGCTACGTAAGGGAAGGGTACATCCCTTTCCCGGCATCGGCCCTGATGCACCAGGACTCGTTCCCTCACGCTAGGTTCGTCAGGGAGCTTTTATCCCTACAACAGCCGTCTCCGCCTTGCGTGGCTGCAGACCGTCCCAGCTTTCTAACAGTGCTTGCAGGGATCACGATCCCTACGCATCCTCAGGCTCTCTCTGCCCAGGAACGACCGGGAGACCCAGAGTCTCCCTTCAAGGATCCTCGCCTTGAGGTTTAGACCATCATCATCATCACTTTTTCGCTACTAGGGTAGCTGAGCTACAGGAAGGAGTCCTCCCAGACCCGGCCCGGTCCATCACTCCTCAGGCACGGAATTCGAGCCGTTCAAGGGTTGCTACTACTCACGCAGGAGCAGTTTCCCTCCTGGCACAGGGTCCCGCGGCTCTTTGCCTCCCGCTCCCGTTTTTTCCCTTCGGTTTTTTGCTTTGCGAGTCCTCGACAGTCTGTGGCGGTGTTAGCGATGGTGCACATACCAGATTTCATCCCGGACTCTCCAACGGAACACACTGAAGAACGGGGTCAGGAAGGTTCCGTCTTCGAGGGTGACCGGCCAATCTCCTCCTAGATGACCAATCTTCGCAACCATCCCTGGGAAGCTTCCCTTTCCTCCTCTGGAGCTTATTATCAACCGTCACCAGCCTCCCGTACTAGGGTAGGCTACCCCACCATTCCTCGGCACGGTCCCGAGGGACACCCCTAGAGTGTCGTCTCCCCTTCAACATTCCGGACTCAGAGCCATTCGGTTAGCCCGGTTACAATTTCTTCTCTGGGTCGTATTGTCCAGTCAGGTTCCAGTCGGACCATGCCACAGCAGTGATGTGCATCATCCACCAGGAAGACGCAGGGAGCGTCATGGCAAGGGAAGAGGCCAAGAGGTTCTTGCTCTGGGACGGGCTCTTTCATTCGCCAATCTCGGCAGCACCTCCCGAGCGTGGACGTTTGGACGGCCGATTTCCGCGGTAGGATAGGTCTCGCGTAGGTAAAGGGCTCCAACAGGGATATCAACAGCCAGATCTCTGGCGAAGGAAGACCTCCAGTCGTGACTTTTTGGCCTTCCGATCCAACTCTCAAGTCAATGGTGCGTCGAGTACGCTACCTGCTCTGGACTAGAGGGCGACGCCCTAGACCGGTCGTGTAGCCTGTTCAGGCTCTCGTGCATCTTCCCGCGGCTTTCCATGATCTCGAGGGTTCTCAAGAGGGACCTAGGCAGGCGATAGCTCGGGAGTGGCCCAGGCGAGCATAGTTCGCATAACTTACTCATCTCCTCGCAGATGCCCCGTGGCTCCTTCCAGACCGCCAGATTCTACCAGGACTCAGAAGTCCCAGGTTCCATGGCCTCACCAGTGGATCCCGGATGCTGGCTCGGTCAGGTCTGTGACCAAGATGGTGACAGACATTGAGGAGGGCCTGGAATCCAGTTCCCTCGAAGATTTATTTCCACTTGGAAAGAGCTCCCCCTGTGGTGTGAGGACCGCATCTTCAGAGACTTTTCACTTTCCATCAATCAGGGCCTTCGCGCAGAGAAACGTCCGTCTGGCTCGGCGTTTTTTCATCGTTCACTAGAAAGGTGGGACCATAATCCAGTGATGAGTTGCTCAAGGTACCCCTTTTTTCCCTGCTCCCACCTGTTTTGATAGGTGGGCTCCTCGTGGACATCTGGTTGTTACAGACGGCATCAGGGCGGACAGCCCTCTCGTAGTCTTTTCTCCCCCTTTTTCCGCTCCGCCAGCAGGATAAGGGGGGGGCTCCAGCCAGAACCCTTCGTTTCTGTCCGAGACACCTCGGCTTTCCTTCCAGAAGAGGACTTTAGGTTTCGTTTTTGTCGGTTCTAGGCTCCCCTCGCAGCCTGAAAGAGGCATAGTTCGTTCTAGGGCTGGTACGAGCCCTCAGTCTTTCGTGTCTGCAGGACATCATTTTTTTGTCGGTTACACCGACTGTCAGTCCATCCTTCCACCCTTTCCCAGGAAGCATAGGCCGGCGCCAAGGGCCTGAATATCACATGGATCCCGTCCTCCATATGTGAAGACTATCGCATGAAGGTCGGACTTCCGCCGCGGTCTACCGAGCAAGGGGCACCCTTGAACGATTGGGCTCCAGACGTCGGTCAACCAGGTCCTCTGGTCCGCCAACCGATCTAGTCGGCGTACCGTTACTAGTTTCTAACAGGTTCTCACTCAAGCTTCGGCAGAGGCCAGTTTTGGCGTAAGGTTTGCAGGTGGCAGTGCCACACCTGTAACAACGTAGGCGCTTGTAGGTCCGGGTCAGCCCGGCAAGGGGAAGCGACTTCCTTCCTATCTCCGGTGATGGTTTTTTCCCACCCAGGGACTGCTTTTGGACGTCCCATGGTCCTGTGTCCCCCAATGAAACGACAGAGAAAGTAGGATTTTTGTGTACTCACCGTAAAATCTCTTTCTCTTAGTCTTCATTGGGGGACACAGCACCCACCCTGCTTGTGCTTTTTGTTATTTATGACATGCCTGTTTCCCCAGTGCCCATATTCCCAGGTCACTGGTCACACGACTGTTCGTCATAGTTTTTTACCTTGTTCTATCCAGGATTGTTTGGTTCTCCTCCTACTGCTTGTGCACTAAACTGATTGAGCCCGCCTCCGGCTCAGGGGTTATACTGCTGGGGAGGAGCTAACTTTTTCTGTTTACTTAGTGTCAGCCTCCTAGTGACAGCAGCATAACCCATGGTCCTGTGTCCCCCAATGAAGACTAAGAGAAAGAGAGATTTTACGGTGAGTACACAAAAATCCTACTTTCTTTACCCACCCAGGGACAGCTTTTGGACGTCCCAATCGTCTGGGTCTCCCAATAGAGCGCTGAAGAAGAAGGGAATTTTGTTACTTACCGTAAATTCCTTTTCTTCTAGCTCTTATTGGGAGACCCAGCACCCGCCCTGTTGTCCTTCGGGATTTTTGGTTTGTTTGCGGGTACACATGTTGTTCATGTTGAACGGTTTTCAGTTCTCCGATGTTACTCGGAGAGAATTTGTTTAAACCAGTTATTGGCTTTCCTCCTTCTTGCTTTTGCACTAAAACTGGTGAGCCAGTGATCCCACTGGGGGTGTATAGCCAGAAGGGGAGGGGCCTTACACTTTTTAGTGTAATTGCTTTGTGTGGCCTCCGGAGGCAGTGCTATACACCCAATCGTCTGGGTCTCCCAATAAGAGCTAGAAGAAAAGGAATTTACGGTAAGTAACAAAATTCCCTTCATTATTATTATTATTATTATTATTATTATTATTATTATTATTATTATTATTATTATTATTATTATTGTTACAATAGACAGACTAGTACAGAGGGAAGAGGGCCCTGCCCTTGCGGGCTTACATTCTATAGGATTTTGGGGAGGAGACAGTTGGCGGGGTGTAGGTTGGGCGGCGGCTCCGCACGGTGGTGGGGCGGCGGCGGCTCCGTACGGTGGTGAAGCAGTGAGGTCATTGAAGGTTATAGGCGTTTCTGAACAGATGAGTTTTCAGGTTCTGTTTGAAGTTTGCAAGTGCAGCACATAGTCTGACGTGTTGAGGCAGCGAGTTCCAGGAGACTGGGGATGCTCGGGGAAAGTCTTTAAGTCGGTTGCGTGAGGAGCGAATGAGAGAGGAGGAGAGAAGGAGATCTTGGGAGGATGGAGATTGTGTTTGAGAGTAGTGAGAAATTAGTTCAGAGATATACGGAGGAGACAGATTATGCACAGCTTTGTAGGTCAGTGTTAGTAATTTGAATTGGATACGGTGGAGGATTGGGAGCCAATGGAGGGGTTTGCAGAGAGGAGAAGCGGGGTGGTATTGAGGAGAGGTGGATCAGTCGGGCAGCAGAATTAAGGATGGACTGGAGAGGGGCGAGCGTGTTGGCAGGGAGGCCACAGAGGAGGATGTTACAGTAGTCGAGGCGGGACATTATGAGGGCATGCACTAGCATTTTTGTAGAATGAGAATTGAGGAAAGGGCGGATTCTGGAAATATTTTTGAGTTGAAGACGACAGGAGGTGGTGAGGGATTGGATGTGTGGTATGAAGGACAAGGCAGAGTCAAAGGTCACTCCGAGGCACCGAACTTTGTGTGCTGGGGAGAGCATGGTGTTATTTATTGTAATAGGTAGATCAGGTGGAGAGTGCAGGTGAGACGGAGGAAAGATGATCAGTTCAGTTTTGGCCACATTGCGCTTTAGGAAGCGAGAGGAGAAAAAGGAAGATATAGCCGATAGACACTCGTAATGGCATATCCTATATTTACTAGCCCTTTAAATCTTATAAAGTGGGAAAGATAACTCTTAAAAAGAAACGTATAGCCCCTCTATATCTATCATCCCTATCTTTATCATCTTTCTCGCTTTCGCCCCCTCTTTCTCGCTTTCGCCCCCTCTTTCTCGCTTTCGCCCCCTCTTTCTCGCTTTCGCCCCCTCTTTCTCGCTTTCGCCCCCTCTTTCTCGCTTTTGCCCCCTCTTTCTCGCTTTTGCCCCCTCTTTCTCGCTTTTGCCCCCTCTTTCTCGCTTTTGCCCCCTCTTTCTCGCTTTTGCCCCCTCTTTCTCGCTTTTGCCCCCTCTTTCTCGCTTTTGCCCCCTCTTTCTCGCTTTCGCCCCCTCTTTCTCGCTTTCGCCCCCTCTTTCTCGCTTTCGCCCGCCCTCTCTCGCTCGCTCGCTCTCTCCAGCCACTCTTTGTATTTCTGATTTGCAGACATGCACCTCTGTGGGTATGAGGCTCCTAGCAAAAAACAAAACCCTTTCTCTGTTTTTCCAAGGTATCAGGGTCCTGTATTACTAATAAGAAGAACAAAGGATGAAATCATCACAACCACGTATGTATATGGCATAGGGTTTCAAGAGCCAGACAAACATGGCCGACCTTCATTACTTCTTTTATTTTTCTCCTCTCAGAAGCCCAGATGACGTTTCATCAAACAGAGGAAATGATCTCCTCCTCAGTCTTCTGCAGCACCGGTGAGTGTGAGGACGGGATGGGTGATAACGTCATATCGCCGGGACCCCTGAATCCCAACACCCGGTTACTATTTACTGCTGGATCCCCATGAGGAAGAACTTGGTCAGAGCGAAATGTAGGACTGATGATGCAGCTTTTTGTTGGCCCTTAGACACCACATGGTGCTTCACCCCTCCATTCAGTTGGGGAGGCCTGGGAACCCCAGTTCTAGGAATGAATGGGACCGCCAACGATCACCAAATTATCTCTTTATCCCCTTGGTGATGATAAATCTTCATCTGAAGGAATGGAATCCCATTACAGTGGAACCTTGGTTAACGAGAACAATCTGTTCTGGGATTGTGCTTGTTAACCAAGTTACTCGTTCAGCAAAGCAAGATTTCCCATAGGAAATCATTGCAATGCTGACAATCCGTTCCACAACTTGTTAAATGTCCCATCCTGGTCCCCTATTGTGCCATTCCACACATACACGCACATATTATGCTCACCTTACCTTCCGTTCCATTGCCGGTCTCCTGGGACTTGCTGTTCGCTGGTAGGGGCTGTGTATCAGGTAACCATGACGACGAGGGAGGAACCTCCACACCCAGAGCGCTGACGTCAAAGGCAGGAGCCGCTTGCCTCTAATTGGTCAGCGCGCTGCCTTTGAGTAGTGGCTGATGGGAAGTTCCTCTGTCGTCGCGATGCTTGCTGATACACCGCCTATACCGGCGAACTACAGGACCCAGGAGGCTGGCGATGCAACGGAAGGTACACCTATTATGCTCACCTTACCTTCCGTTCCATCGCCGGCCTCCTGGATCTTGTAGTTCGCCGCGAGGATTCCTCCCTCGTCGTGATGTACCCAGGAACTACAAGAACCATGAGGCCGGCGATGTAACGGAAGGTAAGGTGAGCATAATACTGTATGTGTGTGTGTGTGTGTGTGTGTGTGTGTATGTGTATGTGTATGTGTATGTGTATGTGTATGTGTATGTGTATGTGTATGTGTATGTGTATGTGTATGTGTGTGTGTATGTGTATGTGTGTGTGTGTGTGTGTGTGTGTGTGTGTGTGTGTGTGTGTGTGTGTGTGTGTGTGTGTGTGTGTGTATAGACTGCAAGAGCGGGTTAGAGCGCGGTGGATGTACGAAACCGGAAGTGTGTGCGGTGACTATTTTGTACAGCAAAGCTTTCTCGTAAACAGAGTTACAAATTTACAGAAAGCTTTGCTCATTAAGAAAAATTCTCGTTAACTGCATTTACTCGTTAAGCGAGGTTTCACTGTACAAGGTTTTGATATATATTTTTTTTTTTTTGTTTCTCCTTACTTTCCGCAGTTTCCCCAATGTGATGACAGAAGACGGCAGGAGTGCGGTGAGGATATGGCTGTCCACCTCCACTCCAGAGGAAGCAGGTGAGCCTTCCATGATGTCCTGCTGTCCATTACATTGTGTGCTGGTGAGAGCTTCTCTCATGTCTGGATATTTCACATGTAATTCTTACTTTTGATGCACTTGCCATAATTAAAAAAATAAAAAAAAAAAACCCCCAAACCTTGTAAAAAGTTTAGCTACATTTTTTGTTCTATTTCTTTAAAGAACGACTTGTATATATTTAGGGTCACAGATCCCTACTGATTGCTCAAAACTGTGCAGAAGTGTTCTGCTCTGCCAACAAAAGTGCGGAGCTCTCCATGACTGTATCACGCTTTCTGTTGAGACTTTACAGCAGTATGGGCTATTCTACCGCTGCCATGTGTGTGTGCGCTCCTGTCGCTGCCGTGTGTGTGTGCGCTCCTGTCGCTGCCATGTGTGTGTGCGCTCCTGTCGCTGCCATGTGTGTGTGCGCTCCTGTCGCTGCCATGTGTGTGTGCGCTCCTGTCGCTGCCGTGTGTGTGCGCTCCTGCCGCTGCCGTGTGTGTGCGCTCCTGCCGCTGCCGTGTGTGTGTGTGTGTGCTCTCCTGCCGCTGCCGTGTGTGTGTGTGCGCTCCTGCCGCTGCCGTGTGTGTGTGTGCGCTCCTGCCGCTGCCGTGTGTGTGTGTGCGCTCCTGCCGCTGCCGTGTGTGTGTGTGCGCTCCTGCCGCTGCCGTGTGTGTGTGTGCGCTCCTGCCGCTGCCGTGTGTGTGTGTGCGCTCCTGCCGCTGCCGTGTGTGTGCGCTCCTGCCGCTGCCGTGTGTGTGCGCTCCTGCCGCTGCCGTGTGTGTGCGCTCCTGTCGCTGCCGTGTGTGTGCGCTCCTGTCGCTGCCGTGTGTGTGCGCTCCTGTCGCTGCCGTGTGTGTGCGCTCCTGTCGCTGCCGTGTGTGTGCGCTCCTGCCGCTGCCGTGTGTGTGCGCTCCTGCCGCTGCCGTGTGTGCGCGCTCCTGCACAGTCTTCTTTTGAGTAATCAGTGGCAGCCACAGGACCCGGAGGGTTTTGAAAAAGATGACTTCTACTTTAACGGTTTTCTTCCTGTCTTATGCAGAGTCTGTACTGAGTCAGTTTGGGGTAGAGGAGGACTGGTGTCTGTCTGTCCTAGAGTCGTATAAAGCGGAGAACTTGGAACAATATCCGTGGAGTGTAGGTGAGTACGGGCACCATGCTAAAAATCGGTGAGGGAAGACTGATTGCTGGAGACAAGAGAGGAGAATTGACTCGCTCTCTTATGTTTGCGATACATTTTGGTTATATTGTGTAGTTGCACTAAAATTGTTGTTCTAGGATAATGTGGGCACAAAAAAATAATAATAATATTATTATTATTATTATTATTATTATTATTATTATTATTATTATTATTATTATTATTATATTTTTTTTTTTTTTTTTTTTTTTTGTTTTTTTTTTTTTTTTATTATAATAAAAAAAACAAACTGAAAAATAGAGTCCAGTGGTGAAGGAAATCCAGTACGTAAAATGGAAAGTGTTAATGTATCCAAATTAAAAAAAAAAAAATTCAAACAGACAGTGACTAATCAAAAATACAAAAGCTAAATGTCTGGGTGCCCCCCCCCAGGTGACCATTACGTTTCGGCAATGCCAGTAGCTACGGTATGCCATAATCATGGTTTGTTGCCTAGATCATCGTATCCGCGCTAAAAGTTATGCCCTGGGAAGAAAAAAAAAAACTTAAGAGCATCAATGACAATTTACCTGGTTGGGAAGGGGTTTAGGATGCAATGTGTAGGGTGTAAGATGTCTTCTCTTGTGTGTATTGTGACTACAGATGTCACTGTACACAGCAGACTGAGCTTTTTCTCTTTTTTCATTAGGGGAGGAGATGAGCACAGAAGGACGGCAGCAGCTGGCTCTATACCTGGTACGTATGGCACGTTGTCACCTCCCCTGTCCCACTGCGCTACCCGTCCCCTTCATGTCCCTATGGCGCGGTGGCATGCACTTTTCTGCTCCTCTGCTTATGGTTGTTCACCACTTTCTGCCCTGGAGCTCATACACCCCTATGGTTACGTCCCCACCCTGCCCTGACCACCATTCTGCCTCCCCTTCCCTCAAATGTAAGTGCTCCTCGATTGTAACCCCTTCTGCTCTCCACAGGCACAGAAGTATCTAAGCAGCTTTGAAGCCACACACTGTACCCCCCTCCCAGCCAGCTTCTTCCAGATGCCCTGGAGTATCTAATCCCGGATGTGGCTCCTGGACATGGCACCGCTGCCTTTGGCTGGATTTTCCTGCTGTAACCTTCCTCCATCCCGTGACTGGCAGCTAACACAGACGAGGGAGAGAGCCGCCTGCCCTCCACCTCTCGGACCTCTCTGGACTACTGTTTTTATAATAAATGGATTGAGAACGAGCTTGAATGGATGAAATGATGAGCATTTCAAACGCCGCTATTAAAATGTGAACCATTCTTGTACAAAATGTCTGTCCCTGTCCTAGCACCGACCTGCACTACCTTCCTGGGGTTCGATGGCCAACTAGAGGCCATTTTTAGATTCGGTCTCCTTCAGAAGCTTGTACTGTTTGTGTGCATTTAACCACTGAGCCACTGTTGCCATAGACGGTGAAGTTACTGGCAACGTCCCTGGAGACTCCATACTGTAACATGATAGAGAAATGTTTTTAGCCACCATGGTGGACAAGTATCAATGTGTTGTGTCCTCTAGAACTTCATGACGGTCAAATATTTCATACATTCCACTACTGTCCGTAAATGACCGTCACCATCACTCATCTGACATCATACATTAGGACCTCAATAAATTCATGTGCATGTCTCCATAATATGGTGTTACTCTCTGTTTCTAGACACTTAGGAAAACTGTTTTCTAGAAGTAGCATTAGTGAGGGAATGGAAAGCTGGTCTTCAGCTTGTTTTCTCCGAGCAGTGGTTGACATTTACCTGGGCTGGAGTAGTGGGGACTCAAAAACATTTGAGGTATCGGAAAGCATAAGGTCCTTGAAAATCCTGGAGTCCATTGGACATAAATTCCTGAAGACTCCAGAATTTGGGGATTTCTGAGGTCTCTGAGGCTTTTTCATTTGTGAAGTTAAGGTCCCGGAGACTGTGATTACTGAAGTTCCTAAGGCTCTTAATTCCTAAGGTCCCAGAGACTTTCTCATTCCTAAAGTTCTGAGGTCTTTAAGACTTGATTATTTATGCAGTTGCTGAGTCTTGGTCATTCCTGAAGTTTGAGCTCTATGAGACTTGATGTCTCCTGGAATGTATTACAGGCTAGATCACATGCATAATCGTCCTCTTCTTTGGTGGTGAGACCTCATCTGGAATATTGTGTCCAGTTCTAGGCACCACATTTGTAAATAGACCTCAACAAACTGGTGCAAGTTCAGAGAACAGCGACCAGAATGGTGACCGGTCAACCAGCCATGTCCTGTGAGGAACAATTACAGGATCTGGGCATGTTTAGCTTGCAAAACAGGAGACTTAAAGGAGACTTAATAATGATGTACAAATATCCCTAAAGGCTGTCACACTAAAGGGATCAGCCCTAGTTCTATTTGTATAAGGAAAGACTAGAAGTAATGGGATGAAATTGACAAGGACAAGATGCAGATTATATATTAGGAAAAAGTTTTGACAGTGAGGGTGATCAAAGAGTGGAACAGGCGGCCACAAGAGGCAGGGAGTTCCCCTTCCATGGAAGTCTTCAACCAGAGGTTAGAAGGACATCTGTGTGGGATGATTTAGTGAATCCTGCTTTGAGCTGGAGGTTGAACCAGATGACCCAGGAGGTCCCTTCTAAGGCTGGAGTCACACTTGCGATTGGCCCGCATGTGACTCATGTGAGTCTTGCAGGTCGTCACCCAACACGGCAGCTGCTCTCTGGACAGGAGCGGGTCATCTTCACGTATTTCTATGGAGCTGAGATGCTCTTGTCCGGAGAGTGTGCAGCCATGCCGGATGATGCGATGCGAGACTCTCACGAGTCAGATGTGACAATCGCGAGTGTGACTCCGGCCTAACTCTACCATTCTATGACTCCTGTGGTTCCCAAGACTTGATGTAATTCCTGAAGACTCCAACATTTGATGATTCCTAAGGTTATCGACAGTTGACTATTCCTGAGGTTTCTTGCTCTTGCTGATTTCTGAGGGCCATGATATCTGGTGATTCTTGATGTACCTGAGAATTGTTGATTCCTGAAGTCCTGAACATGCAGCGATCCTAAAGTCTCGGACTCCAAATTCCTGAGGTCCTCATCCACTCTGGATAAAAATCTACAGCTGGAATTAACCTGTGATGTGAATTTCCATAGAATGGTAGAGTTGGAAGGGACCTCAAGGGCCAACAGGTCTGACCCCGTTCGAGTGCAGGTTCCCGTAATTCTGTGTTTATTCAGGGTCTTCTTTGCTGGACCACATTGGAAAGCGATAATAAAGTGATCTTACTCTGGAGATCCCGTCTTGTCGTCTATTGTACTGACAGCCTATTGACTGGAATGGGCACTGATAATTGTAAATTACTTTTTAACGAGAGCGTAACAAGTGGAGATCCATTTAAAGGAATATTCCCATGTAGAGTAAATGCTGTCAACTTTCTGGACCTAATATCTACGTTTTACAGTACCCAGTGGTGGGTATGAGATATTATCTGCAGTGGAAGGTCCCCAGCGGTAATGCACATAGGAACATGCGATATGATACCAGAGGTGCCTATGATGCTGGGCCGAGGTCAATGGGCACATAAGTGAAGCCTGTCTGCCATGGAAAACCAGACGCCAGGTCGTCACTAACTACAGCATATCGAATGTTTACTTACGTAACTCAAAGTCTGCCCCTCCGTAGTGACAAGGCCCCACATGGTGATCCTGGACGGTCACTGCTATAATATATCCAGCAGGGAAGAGTCTAGCTGCAATTTTCAGGAATATCCCACATAGTTCACCAAAATATAGTGCTAAATGTATGTGACTTTATTAAAAGAGGTGCAGACTTGAAGGGAGTTGAATTCTTGAATTCCCCATTGGATTTTAACACTTGAGAAAAGCAAGAAGCCATTTTACTTGGTTGCTATGGACATTTGGGACATCCACACTGTTGTCTGCCCATAGCAACCAATCAGGGCTCTTCTTTCATTTCTTAAAAGGCTTTGAAAAAATGAAAGATGAGCTCTGATTGGTTACTATGGGTAACTTAGGTAGATTGACTCAGGTGGATTTTTATAAATGAGGCCTGATTTATCTTCTAACATTTTCTTTGTCGCTCCATTGGGAGACCCAGACAATTGGGTGTATAGCTATTGCCTCTGGAGGCCACACAAAGTATTACACTTAAAAGTGTAAGGCCCCTCCCCTTCTGGCTATACACCCCCAGTGGGATCACTGGCTCACCAGTTTTGTGCTTTGTGCGAAGGAGGCAACACATCCACGCATAGCTCCACTTTTTAGTCAGCAGCAGCTGCTGACTATGTCGGATGGAAGAAAAGAGGACACATATAGTGTCCCCAGCATGCTCCCTTCTCACCCCACTGTATGTCGGAGGTGTTTGTAAGGTTGAGGTACCCATTGCGGGTACGGCGGCAGGAGCCCACATGCTGATTCCTTCCCCATCCCTTTTTACAGGGCTCTGGGTGAAGTGGGATTTACCGGTCTCCAGGCACTGAGACCGTGCTCCATCTACAGCCCCTGGAGAAGATGCTGGATGGAGCGGAGTACATCAGGGACATGGCCCTGCTTCCTCAAGGTACTCTGTGTCCCCGTGCATTTGGCGCTCACACCGCAGCATGCTGGGTGTTGTAGTGCGCCGGGGGACATCAGCGCTGCGGCGCCTGTGCCATGGCCTCATTCAGCTTTGCTGAAGCAGGCTCACTTATGGGAATTGGTCGCGCCGGCCGCTGGGACTGCGGCGCGGCTGGCACTTGTAGTGCGCCGGGGACTTCAGCGCGGCCTGCGCTTTTACGGCGGCCGCGCTGATAATAGAGTCCCCGGCTTTTGCGGCCTGCTTCCGTTCGTTCCCGCCCCCAGACCTGCCAGTCAGGAGAGGGGCGGGACGCTGGCCACTTCCAGGAATCGGTCGCGCCGGCCGCTGGCAGCGGCGCGGCTGGCACTTGTGGTGCGCCGGGGACTTCAGCGCGGCCCGCGCTTTTACGGCGGCCGCGCTGATAACTAGAGTCCCCGGCTTTTGCGGCCTGCTTCCGTTCGTTCCCGCCCCCAGACCTGCCAGTCAGGAGAGGGGCGGGACGCTGGCCACTTCTATGAATCGGTCGCGCCGGCCGCTGGAACTGCGGCGCGGCTGGCACTTGTGGTGCGCCGGGGACTTCAGCGCGGCCCGCGCTTTTACGGCGGCCGCGCTGTTAACTCGAGTCCCCGGCTTCTGGGCCTAGTCTCCCTTCGTTACCGCCCACAGCCCTGACAGTCAGGGTAGGGGCGTGACGCTGCATAGAGCAGAGCTGAGAGCAGGAGTATGTTTTGCATACTCCACCCCTCTCACTGTGTGCACTGTGAATCCGGATTCCCGCACTTTCTCAGGCACGCCCACGGCTTCCTTCTCTACAAGGACACCGGCAGCCATTAGTGTCAGTTTCTGTACGATACAGAGACAAGTGTGGAAGACCCTGGCATTCTGATAGTCACACAATCGCTGTAACAGGCGTTAAGCAGCACCTGTGGTGCTAACCCCACTAGTGCAGAAGTGCACTTATAGATATGCTTGTACTATATACATTGCACTGTTTGGTCGCACGTTGTATATACCCTCCTGGATTATGCGGAGGAGTTATCAGCATATTCTCTGTGTAAAACAAAGGTGCAGAACCACATGTTTTTCTATACAGCTGGTACAGCATGTACGGCTATACGGCCGGCAGGTACATAGACTCCCATTGTATGCACTAATGGCCAGGGGATGAGGACGGTGTCTGCAGTATTTACTGACAGTTTTTCTGAGACTATGGCTATGATACTAGAAGCCTAGCAGTCCGGACATGTCTCTCACAATATGGGCACTGTTGAATCATTGATCCATGGCCCCCCTCAGTGTGAATAACTAACAGCTCCGGGAATGTCACACGCATCCCAGAGTCACGGCTCTGCACGGACGTCAGTCCCAGACAGCCTAAGTGGGCTCGCTATGAGCGGCCTCGGTTTCATCAGGGTCCTAACAGAAGGACTCGCTGTGTAATGAGGCGGAAGTAGCGGCTCAGGATTCTGATCCTGAGACCGCTCTCAATCTGGATACACCTGATTGTGACGCCATAGTAAATAATCTTATAGCGTCCATCTATAGAATGTGGGTTATTTCTCACAGCTCCTCCAGTGGAGGAGTCAGCTTCACGTATTTTTCTGGACCACTCTGCCTTCAGAGAGGCAGTCCAGGAACACCACGCTTATCCAGATATGCGCTTCTCCAAACGGCTTAGGATACACGTTATCCCTGTCCCCTGACTTGGTCAAGGACTGGACCCAATGTCCCGAGCGGCATCCTCCAATCTCCAGGCTTGTAACTAGATCCATAGTTGCAGTGGGAGATGGAACTGCAAACTCAAAGATACCACTGACAGACAGATGGATTTCTGGTCGAAAGCCATCTATGAGGCTGTCGGCGCACCGTTGGCTCCGACATTCTCTCCCTTGGGGCTCTCCAAGCTATTTCAGCTTGTCTTACACAGATTGACACGGTTACACGTACATCTGTGCCGCAGGTGGCATCCTTAACCTCTCAAATGTCTGCATTTGTTTCTTACGCGAGTCAGGTTGTCCTGGACTCTGCGAACCGTGCGGCGGTAGCCTCCGCTACTCCGTGTTTTTAAGCAGAGCCTGGTCTGCTTCCAAAAAAGGTTGCCTAACCAGTTGCCTTTTTCTGCTGACCGACTGTTTGGTGAGCGTTGGATGTAACCATCAAACAGTCCAGGGGTAAGGATTCATCCTTTCCTCAGCCCGGACACAACAAACCCCAACAGAGCAAGAGGCAGTCGGGGTTTTCGGCCTTTTCGAGGCTCGGGCAGGTCCCATTTTTCCTCGTCCAATGTGGACTCAAAAGGATCAGAGGAGCTAAGATTCTTAGCGGGCTCAGTCTCGCCCAAAAAAGCGACAGTCTGAAAACCCGCTTCCAAGGCGGCTTCCTCATGACTTGCGGCCTCGGTCGGTAGCAGGCTCTCCCGCCTTGGCGATATTTAGCGGCCATAGGTCAATGACCATTGAGTGTGAGACATTCTGTCTCACGGGTACAGGATAGAGCTCACTTCTCGTCCTCCAACTCGATTCTTCAGAATTTCTCCACCTCCCGGCCGGGCCGCTGCTCTTCTGCAAACAGGGTGCACTCTACAGGCAGAAAGAGTGATGACCCCCGTTCCTCTTCAGGAACAAGGTCACGGTTTTTACCCCAAATTCTTTGCGGTACCTATAACAACGGGCCGTTCCGTCCCGTTCTGGATCTAAAAATGCTCAGCAAGCTCGTGGACACCAGGCGGTTCCGGATGGAATCCCTCCGCCATGTCATCGCCTCAAGGTCCCAAGGATATTTCCTAGCATCATTAGGCATCAAGGATGCTTATCCACACGTGCCGATTGATCCAGAGCACTAGCGTTTCTACGCTTCGTTATAGGAGACGAACACCCTCTGTTCGTAGCTCTACCGTCCGGCTAGCGACAGTCCAACTGGTCTTCGCCAAGGTCAGGGCAGCAGTAGTCACAGTCCTGCACTCTCAGGGTCACTCTGTGGTCCCGTATTTAGACGATCTACTTGTCAAGGCACTCTCTTAGGAAACATGCCAACACTGCCCGAACGTTGCGCTGGAGACTCTCTAGAGTTTTGGGTGGATCATCAACTTTTTAAAGTCAGATCCGACCCCGACCCTATCGATAACATATCTAGGCATAGAGTTTCTTACTCTCTCAGCGATAGTGAAGCTGCCGCTAGACAAACAGCATTCACTACGGGCTGCAAGCTCTTCTTTAAGAACCGGTCGCACACATTGAGACGCCTCATGCACTTCCTACGTAAGATGGTAGCAATAGAGGCAGTTCCTTTCGCGCAGTTTTACTGCGTCCACTACAATGGGACATTCTCCGCCAATGGGACGAGGAGTCGACGTCCCTCAACAGAGTCGTCGTTCTTTCTCAGGCGGCCAAGAAATCTCTTCGGTGGTGGCTTCTTCTCACCTCTTGGTCAAAAAGAAGGTCCTTCCTATCCCCGTCCTGGGCGATAGTTACGACAGAGGCGAGTCTATCAGGGTGGGGAGCAGTTTTTCTCCACTACAGCGCTCAGGGTACGTGGACTCAGCAAGAGTCCACTCTTCAGATCAATGTTCTTGAACACAGAGCAGTGTATCTTGCCCTACAATCCTTCCAACAGCGGCTGGAAAGCAAGCATATCCGACTTCAGTCGGACAGCTCCACAGCGGTGGCATACATCAACCACCAAGGAAGAACGCGCAACCGGCAAGCCTTCCAGGAAGTCCGGCAGGTTCTGATGTGGGTGGAAGACACGGCATCCACCATATCCACAATTCACATCCCAAGTGTGGAAACTAGGAAGCTGACTTCCTAAGTCGCTGAGGTGTGGCCGAAAGAGTATGGTCTCCTCACCCGGACGGGTTTCAGGAGATCTGGCGCCGCTGACAGAGGCCGGACGTCGATCTAATGGCGTCACGGCACAACAACAATGTGCCAGCTTCATGGCACGGTTTCACAATCATCGAGCTCTGGCGGCAAACGCCTTAGTTCAGCATTGGTCGCAGTTCCAGCTACCTTAGGTGCCACCTCTGGCATTGTTGCCCAGAGTACTGCGCTAGATCAAGACCGACTGCGGCCGCGCCATCCTCGTCGCTACAAATTGGCCGAGGATGTTGTGGTACTCGGTTCTGTGGTGCCTCACGGTAGGCTAACCGGGGGCACTACCAGACCAATCAGACTGGCTGTCTCAAGGGCCATTCTTCCATTTGAATTCTACGGCCCTCAACCGGATGGTGTGGCATTGAGTCCTGGAACCTACTGTCGTCAGGATTACCTCAGGACGTGGTTGCCACCATGAGACAGGCTAGCATACCAACGTCCGCCAAGATTGACCACAGGACGTGGAAGATGTTCTTATCTCGGTGCTCGGCGCAGGGTGTTTCTCCCTGGCCGGTTGCATCGTCTATGTTTCCTTCCTTCCTGCAATCTAGGTAGGAAAATGGGTTGTCGCTCAGTTCCCTTTAGGGACAAGTCTCAGCGCTATCTGTATTTTTTCAGAAACGACGACTTCCTCAGGTACGCACGTTCCTACGGGGAGTTTGTCTTCTCAGCACTCCGTACAAGCGGCCGTTAGAGCCCTGAGATCTGAACAAGGTTCTAATTGCTCTCCAGATGCCGCCTTTCGAGCCTTTGAAGGATGTCTCCCTTCCCGTTTTTCACGGGAAGTGGCCTTCTAGTAACGGTCTCGTCTCTTAGGAGAGTTTCCGAGCTAGCAACGCTCTCATACAAACTCCCTTCCTGGTCCTTCACCAGGACAGGGTAGTTCTGCGTCCGGTTCCGGAATTTCTCCCTAAGGTGGTATCCCATTTTCATATCAATCAGGATATCACCTCACCTTCTTTGTGTCCTCGTCCAGTCCATCAATTTCAGAAAGATTTGCATCTGTTGGTTCTGGTGAGAGCACTCAGGTTCTACTTCCCGCATGGCGCTCCTGCGCCACCCGGATGCACTCTTTGTCCTTGTCGCTGGTCGGCGTAAACAGTCGCAAGCTTCCAGATCCACCCTTGCTCGGGGGCTCGAGGAACCAATTCTTGAAACCTACAGTTCTACTGGGCTTCTGGTTCTCTCAAGGCCGAAGGCCCATTCTACCAGAGCCGTAGGTGCATCCTGGGCATTACGGCACCAGGCTACGGCTCAGCAGGTGTGTCAGGCACCCACCTGGTCGAGTCTACTTACTTTTACCAAGCATTATCAGATGCATACCTACGCTTCGGCAGACGCCAGCCTAGGTAGATAAGTCATTCAGGCGGCGGTTGGCCACCTGTAGGAGAGGGCCGTTTGACGGCCCTATCATGAAGTATTCTTTTACCCACCCAGGGATTGCTTTTGGACATCCCAATTGTCTGGGTCTCCCAATGGAGCGACAAAGAAGAAGGGAATTTTGTTTACTTACCGTAAATTCCTTTTCTTCTAGCTCCAATTGGGAGACCCAGCACCCGCCCTGTTTTCTCGGGGTTTTTCTGTTTTTTCGGGTACACATGTTGTTCATGTGGTATGGTTCAGTTCTCCGATGTTTCCTCGGATTGAATTGGTCTTTAAACCAGTTATTGGCTTTCCTCCTTCTTGCTTTGGCACTAAAACTGGTGAGCCAGTGATCCCACTGGGGGTGTATAGCCAGAAGGGGAGGGGCCTTACACTTTTAAGTGTAATACTTTGTGTGGCCTCCAGAGGCAATAGCTATACACCCAATTGTCTGGGTCTCCCAATTGGAGCTAGAAGAAAAGGAATTTACGGTAAGTAAACAAAATTCCCTTCTTTCTGTCCTCCACAGATAGGTTTGAGAAATAGCAAGAGGCAAGGGGGTGATTTCCCAAAGTTTAATCTCACAATGGCGCAATGTAGTTGATGTTTTCTTATTGGTTATTGTGGCTAAGTAAGATGTGTGTATGTGTGGCGCCCCTAACCTGGTCAGGCACCACTGGGTACTGCACCCATGCTGGGTCAGTACCTTCAGGTAATCTTAAAGGCTGGAATAGGGTGTGTACGCACAGACACATAGCAACCAGGTCTCCCACACCTTTAGAGGGGACCCTTGGGCAGACCCAAGAGGGGGTGTTCCTCCACATCTCAGCTAAGGGTGTAGGGGAGGGCCTGGAAGCTAGGTTGCAGAGGCACTCACGGAAGTAAAGGAGCAGTGAGCCAGTCTGCTAGTGAAGCGCAGGAGTTGCTAGGAAAAACAGTGATTTGCGCGCGCGGAGACTAGTGAGACCCTGCACGTGTGGTAGCCGGGTGCGGGGGAGAACGGTTATCAGCAAGTCGTTCAGAAAGACGCTGAGGAAGTCAGCTGGTCGAGTACGGAGACTCCTGGTAGCTAGGCACACACAGGGAACAGGTCCCTAGAGTAGACATCCATTTATCTACACAGAGTCTGAGCCTCAGCAGCAACGAGGGGGACCATAAAGGGGATCGAGCCTGGAGCCATCTCACCTTGGTCCACGCTGCCAGAAAACGGGCCAGAAAGGGGAGAAAATGCAGTAGCGACTTCCCTGGATGAACCCCACGGTACTTCAAGTCAGGGGTTATCCGAAAACAAGAAGTGCTAGGAAGGCGAGCTAACAGTTAACAGGGTTACCTCACAGAACATCTGAAAGTGAGTAAAAATCAGTTAAAGACATCTTGGACTGTGACTGACTATTCTGGGACCTGTTGTTCTACACACCCGAGCCCCTGGGGCCTGCCTCACTCACGGGAGGCCACAACATCCAGCTGCTGACCCCATCAGCCCCAGAAGCTCGTTAAACCAGCAGAGGTGGTCATCCATAACCTGACCACAACCGTGAGTGGCACATTACACACAAGACTACATACCTGTTACCAAAGAGCCTAAAGTGAAGACCCTGCGGTGTCCCGGAAGGTGGAGTGACGTTCCGGAGGCGACCGCTGCAGATGGGCTTCACATATGCAGAGGACTTTTTTGAGGAAAACTAGATAAAAAAAAACAAAACAAAGCAAATAAAACAGGAAAGACTGGTCCTATTCATTTCTATTCTAAAACCACTTTGGTCCAGGGTTTTGTTGTTTTTATTTTTTGGCTTCATGTTCTGAATATCACCTGGAAGGAGAAAAGAAAGTTCATGTCACTACTTTGAAGCGAATTTTGATGCTCAAAACCAGGCACAGTTCATATAAAAGGCTGCAAAAAAATTGCTTCAGGACAAAAAACTCTTCCAAAATGTTTCAAAAACTCTTGAACAACGCCTAATAAAATTAAAAACTCTTTCAGGAACGTTGCAAAAAGAAGCACTTCTTGTAAGGCTATGTGTCCACGGGAGAATGTAGCTGCGGATTTTTCTGCATCAAAATCCGCAGCTTTCCCGCAAAATCCGCACCTTTTCAAAGGTGCGGATTTGCCGCGGATTTACCGCGGAATTGCCGCGGATTTGATGCGGATTTTGGTGCGGATTTCTTTTTTTTTCCCCAATTTTAAAGCCAAAATCCGGATGAAAATCCGCAACAATAATTGACATGTTGCAGATTTTTCTGGATCAAAATCTGCACGAAATCCGCTGCGGATGGGCACAGCATTTCCAAAATGCCATAGAAATGGCTGGGAAGTACCTGAGCTGCAGATTTTCGGGAAATCCGCGGCTTTTCCGCGAGAAATCTGCGGCAAAATCCGCGCATTTACCGCAGTGTGGGCACATAGCCTAATGATTTCAACCAGAAAACCTCGTAGTTTTGTTTTTTTAAAAAGTTTTTTAAATCTCTACTCTTAAGGTCTGGGCGCACGACGTCTTTATCAGGTGTACTCTGCTGTGAAAATCTCTATAAAAAGCACAAAATGCTCAAAACAATCAACATCTGCATTTCTATGTAAATTTTTACAGTTGAAAGTATGAAAAAAGCGCCTAGGGGGCAAAAAAAAAGCCAATTTTTTCCCAGATAAAATGCTTGAGTTCCTGTCCAACTGCTCGTTATGAGTACAGAGCACCCGAGCATGGTAGTGCTCTCTCATCACTAGTTACCAGTACTGAGCACCCGAGCATGGTAGTGCCCGCTCATCACTAGTTACCAGTACTGAGCACCCGAGCATGGTAGTGCCCGCTCATCACTAGTTACCAGTACTGAGCACCCGAGCATGGTAGTGCCCGCTCATCACTAGTTACCAGTACTGAGCACCCGAGCATGGTAGTGCTCACTCATCACTAGTTACCAGTACTGAGCACCCGAGCATGGTAGTGCCCGCTCATCACTAGTTACCAGTACTGAGCACCCGAGCATGGTAGTGCCCGCTCATCACTAGTTACCAGTACTGAGCACCCGAGCATGGTAGTGCCCGCTCATCTCTAGTTACCAGTACTGAGCACCCGAGCATGGTAGTGCCCGCTCATCACTAGTTACCAGTACTGAGCACCCGAGCATGGTAGTGCCCGCTCATCACTAGTTACCAGTACTGAGCACCCGAGCATGGTAGTGCCCGCTCATCACTAGTTACCAGTACTGAGCACCCGAGCATGGTAGTGCCCGCTCATCTCTAGTTACGAGTACTGAGCACCCGAGCATGGTAGTGCCCGCTCATCACTAGTTACGAGTACTGAGCACCCGAGCATGGTAGTGCCCGCTCATCACTAGTTACCAGTACTGAGCACCCGAGCATGGTAGTGCTCTCTCATCACTAGTTATGAGTACAGAGCACCTGAGCATGGTAGTGCCCGCTCATCACTAGTTACGAGTACTGAGCACCCGACCATGGTAGTGCTCTCTCATCACTAGTTATGAGTACAGAGCACCCGAGCATAGTAGTGCCCGCTCATCACTAGTTACCAGTACAGAGCCCCCGAGCATGGTAGTGCTCTCTCATTACTAGTTACCAGTACCGAGCACCCGAGCATGGTAGTGCCCGCTCATCACTAGTTACCAGTACTGAGCACCCGAGCATGGTAGTGCTCTCTCATCACTAGTTACGAGTACTGAGCACCCGAGCATGGTAGTGCCCGCTCATCACTAGTTACGAGTACTGAGCACCTGAGCATGGTAGTGCTCTCTCATCACTAGTTACGAGTACCGAGCACCCGAGTATGGTAGTGCCCGCTCATCACTAGTTACCAGTACTGAGCACCTGAGCATAGTAGTGCTCTCTCATCACTAGTTACGAGTACTGAGCACCCGAGCATGGTAGTGCTCTCTCATCACTAGTTACGAGTACTGAGCACCTGAGCATGGTAGTGCCCGCTCATCACTAGTTACGAGTACCGAGCACCCGAGCATGGTAGTGCCCGCTCATCACTAGTTACCAGTACTGAGCACCTGAGCATGGTAGTGCCTGCTCATCACTAGTTACCAGTACTGAGCACCCGAGCATGGTAGTGCCCGCTCATCACTAGTTACGAGTACTGAGCACCTGAGCATGGTAGTGCCTGCTCATCACTAGTTACCAGTACTGAGCACCCGAGCATGGTAGTGCCCGCTCATCACTAGTTACCAGTGCTGAGCACCTGAGCATGGTAGTGCCCGCTCATCACTAGTTACGAGTACCGAGCACCCGAGCATGGTAGTGCCCGCTCATCACTAGTTACCAGTACTGAGCACCTGAGCATGGTAGTGCCTGCTCATCACTAGTTACCAGTACTGAGCACCCGAGCATGGTAGTGCCCGCTCATCACTAGTTACCAGTGCTGAGCACCTGAGCATGGTAGTGCCTGCTCATCACTAGTTACCAGTACTGAGCACCTGAGCATGGTAGTGCCCGCTCATCACTAGTTACCAGTACTGAGCACCTGAGCATGGTAGTGCCTGCTCATCACTAGTTACCAGTACTGAGCACCCGAGCATGGTAGTGCCCGCTCATCACTAGTTACGAGTACTGAGCACCTGAGCATGGTAGTGCCTGCTCATCACTAGTTACCAGTACTGAGCACCCGAGCATGGTAGTGCCCGCTCATCACTAGTTACCAGTGCTGAGCACCTGAGCATGGTAGTGCCCGCTCATCACTAGTTACGAGTACCGAGCACCCGAGCATGGTAGTGCCCGCTCATCACTAGTTACCAGTACTGAGCACCTGAGCATGGTAGTGCCTGCTCATCACTAGTTACCAGTACTGAGCACCCGAGCATGGTAGTGCCCGCTCATCACTAGTTACCAGTGCTGAGCACCTGAGCATGGTAGTGCCTGCTCATCACTAGTTACCAGTACTGAGCACCTGAGCATGGTAGTGCTCTCTCATCACTAGTTACGAGTACCGAGCACCCAAGCATAGTAGTGCTCACTCATCACTAGTTACGAGTACAGAGCACCTGAGCATGGTAGTGCCCGCTCATCACTAGTTACGAGTACTGAGCACCCGAGCATGGTAGTGCCCGCTCATCACTAGTTACGAGTACTGAGCACCCGAGCATAGTAGTGCTCACTCATCAGTAATGGGGATAAAAAAAAGTCCCAAGTGAATTACTTCTGCACCAAGTCCTGAATCCCACAGCTGATTATTCGCATGCATATTATGATTTGTAATATGAATTATATAATCATAGAATGGTAGAGTTGGAAGGGACCTCAAGGGCCATCGGGTCCGACCCCCTGTGAGTGCAGGCTTTCCGAAATCATCCCAGCTATTTGTTTATCCAGTTTCTGCTTGAAGATTTCCATTGATGGAGAGATCACCATTCCCTTGATGGCCTGTTCTGGTGTTAACCATTGCTATTTATCAGCTAGCTGTATAGCCATATTACCTTAGCACTCTATAGCACTATTACCATGAGACACTACTATGGTGTCTAAATATGACAATGCCCTGCAAACTTGATTAATTCTCTCTCATATGACAACTCTACTGGGAACGTTCAATCTGGTCACACAGGTAGTGACCACATAAAGAATCCATGGGTTACTGAGAATGGGTGTGATCGCTAAATCAACTAACTTAATGAGCTCATTAGGGTAATGATCCCAGACTAGAAATCCGGAGCCCCTGCCTGAGGCCTGGGACAGTGACACGGATCTGGAAGGTGTGTACGGTGACGATACCCATCATCCGGCTCCTTACACTGTGGTATTGGCTCTATCCGGTGAACCTGCTAAACTGCTGCACTAATTTTATGATATAAAGGGGAACCGTTCCCTATTTTGAGACTGCGTCATGTGTTGCACAGTTTTTGTTGCTATACCTTAGGGAAGGGTTGGTCTTTTTTGAGGCATTTTGCTTGTTCTCGATGTATTATATAATATAAAATAGATATCTATATTTATTTATCACTTTATTAATATTTTTTTTCACGCCTTTTGCAGTACCACATGTCACCACTTCAGTATCCCTTTTTATTATCTTAAATAGCTAGCAATGCAACAGCGCCACTGACTATCCACTAACTTTGCTTCACCCAAAAACAAACAAAAAAGCCCTGAAAAATGCTCCTTATTAAACTGGTTTTACGTGTGTGTTGTGGGTTTTTTTTTTTTTCTCATCTTAAAAGGAAAGATATACAATGTATATGTGAATTTTTTTTTTTTTACAAACTTTGGCTTGTCTATTTTATATTTTGTTTTCACTTTTGGTGTGTGTGGCTGCTATTTTATGCCGGGGGGGGGGATAATTTATATCATAAACTTCCAACTGAGAAGAGGGGGGGGAAATGATTATACGGTGTGAGTGTGTGTGTGTGTGTGTGTGTGTGTGTGTGTAATATATATATATATATATATTTTACACTCATCATGAAAAAAAAAATTGCAGGTAGGCTTCTATAAATGTATAGTGAAGATTTGTTGTTCAGTGCTATATTGGATTATTATTATTATTATTATTATTATTAAAATTCAATTTTTTTATATATATATATATCTCATGAAAAAAAATTGCAGGTAGGCTTCTATAAATGTATAGTGAACATTTGTTGTTTAGTGCTATATTGATTTATTATTATAAAAAAAAAAATATATATATATTTTTTTTTTTATAATAATAAATCAATATAGCACTAAACAACAAATGTTCACTATACATTTATAAAGCCTACCTGCAATTTTTTTTCATGAGATTATATATATATATATATATATATATATAATATAAATTAATTTATTTATTTTGCATATTTTTTATTTTATTTACTTTATTTTTTTTTTCCAGATGGAAGTTCCAGATAGCTCGGACAATGAGGTGGGGTTCTTCTCGAATTATTTCTTATTCCCTATATTGTACATGGCATGGCTGTTCACAGAATGTGCCACCAGGGTCTGTTAGGCTGTGTGCTCCCATCCGTGTGAGTCCTAATAATCTGTATTTCTGTTTCTTATGGGTGTAAAAATTGCCTTGGATTTGTCTCTGTAGCCTCAAGGAGACCATTTATCTCCCCAACTGGGGTCTACAGCTCCCCTCTCCCGCCAGGTAGATGAATGGAGAGGTGGCTACGCGCATCTGTGGTGCTCTCCCTCTTTATTTCTATGGGAGTCTTGACATTTCTGAGCACACCTGGCTGCATCTGTAGTTTCCTAAAAATGGCCACCAGCTGTGATCCCCAGGTGGGGTGGGACCGGGGTCTCAGAGGTTGGCTCTGCAGCCATCATTCATTTATGACTTGTGTCACAATTGTGTAAGGTCAGAATATCCCTTTTATAAAGCGGCATAGTGTCCCTCAGATGATCCCTGCTTAACATGACATGTGTCGAGTTTATAAGAAACCGGCAGAGAAAAAAAATATCTGAACTCCAACACGCAGCCTGATACCCTAAAGGCCCGTAGACTTCCATGGGTGGCGCATTGTGGACAATGTAGAAGAAATATATGGGGCAGCCATATTTGAGTGCTGCAGATTTTGATGGGGGGGGGGGGGATGAGCAAATATCCCAAAAGACATATAAAGAATCCAGGGAAATGGCGGCCGACTGTCATTATTGGCGGAAATGGAGTCCTGAAAAGTTCTGGGAAATTAATGACTACGTTCGATTTTGCTACCAATGAAAACTAGAGATGAGCGAATCGATGAATCTGCTGATGGGAATTGTAGATTTACCAAAACGACTTCTTCTCTTAAAGGTTTCTGTGGAGAAGAGCCGCCATTACCGCCTCGGCCCTGATAACCTCGATGACACCCTAGAATATGAGCCGGCACGCTGCGCCCCCGCTACCCCGAGTCCTAAAGAAGAATGTCCTCCGGAAGCCCCCGAATAAACGAGTCTCCAACGTCTTGCACTTCTATTATACAGGGGGCCCTGAGAATGGCCGGACCCCACTGGTGTTACAGCCGCTACCAATATTATGAAGTCTCACGGAATGTTCTATGTTCTTAATATTTACTAAGAATAAAACTGGAATCTTTTATCTGATGCTCAGGGGAGTTTATTAAGTGCTATAAGGCTGCGTGCCCACGATCGGGGTTTGCAGGGTTTTGGATGTAGTGTGTTTTTGCTGCATTGTACAGTACAAGCACAGTGGATGAATTTCTAGAAATCCCGTGCCCGCTGTACTTGTTTTTTTTCCGCAGCAAACGCTGATCTTCGGTGCGGCTTTCCAGACCGCAGCATGTCAATTGTTTGTTGTGGAATTGCGTGCATCCTCCGAAGGGAGACCGCAGCAAGGGGACCGCAGCGCACTGAACCCTGATCGTGGGTACGAGCAGCTGCGGTCTCCTGCGGAGGAGACTCGCAGCCCCGCAGGTCAGGACCCAACGCGCCACATACCCTAAAGGTTTAAAGAACAAACAAAGAAGCAAAAAACAACATACGCAAAGGATGTAGACCCACCCGCCTACAATAAAAAAAACCAAAAAAAACAAAAAACAACTTCTCATTATGAATGGCAATGAATAGGAAGAGCTTTCAAACTTTTTTTTTTTTTTTGAGGTTCTAGTTTAAGAAAGGGGGAAAACCCCCCTCAAACTGCATGACAAAAGGCAAGTTTATTACCTTCCCCCCCCCCCCCAACCACTTGTGCACTATAATAATTTGTGACCATTCCAAGGCGCCGTCCACTGGTCATATAACAAATCCGCACACAATCCAGAGAGAAATGGATTACAAAGAGCATGCAGTACTATCAATGTTCCACAAGGTGACAGTGCAGCACACAGCAAGGACACAGCCAGTTTTCAGTTTTGCTTTATCTTTTTTTTTTTTTTTTCTTTGCCTCTTCTTAGGCTAAGTTCACACATCCTGTGTTTTGCATCAGTCACAATCCGTCGCCTTGGGGAATTACGGTATCCTGCAAAATATTTTGCAGGAATCCTGTATTTCCCCATAGACTTCTATTAGCGACGGATTGCGACTGATGACCCTGCGTTGCATCCGCTGCGTCGCGGTCCGTCGTTTTTGACTGACCGCCGAGCGGGGAGCAACGCAGAATGTAACGTTTTTCGGGCCGTCAAAATTAACGCGCCGCGCAGGAATCCGTCGCCATCCGTCAAGCTTGTAATGGATGTCTATGGTGCTGGATTCCGTCGTAATCCGTCTTACAACGGAATCCAGCGCAGGATTCCGTCATGCTCTACTGAGCATGCCCAGCATGCTAGGCACGCCCACTGGGCTGTCCCAAACACAGACGGATCATGACTGATCCGTCAAAAAACGGACGCACAGCGGATGTAACGGACGCAACTGATCCGTTTTTTCACAGGATTCCTGTGAAAGGAATCCTGTGAAAAACACATCAGTTGCATCAGTTGACATCTTGAAAATGACTGATCCGTTGCTGACGGACCTGACGGATTGAAAACACAGGATGTGTGAACTTAGCCTTACTGAGTGTTTCTTGCTGCGGTTTTTCGGGTGCGTTTTGGGGCTCCAAACTGCATGATTTTGCTTCCCCAGCAAAGTATATGACGTTCTATTTTTGCTGTTCGCATACAGCTTTTTTTTTTTTTTTTTATTTAGCTGCAGTGTTTGCACTTGTAATGCAAGTCTACGGGGACAATCTCCACATAAAACTCAGCGTACCCACAAGAAAATTTGACATGTTGATTTGAAACGATCACCGCAGGTCAGTTTGCGCTAAGCAGCTGGGCAGGAGCTGTATATGAATGCATCGACGTTGCTGGAACTGTAAGACGCTGTGGATTGGATGCAGCAAAATTGCGCAGCATCAAACGCTCTCCAGGAAAGCACATCATGGGAGCGCAGCCTTGTACAGTGGTGTGGTTGTGTGATCTGTGAATGTTTATGAGTTACTTGGACGCCCTGATCCCCTCTGTCCTGTACAGGGATCGTAGCCTCCGGGCACACTACTCCGCGCTCTGCTGACGTGAACACTTTGTGGAGCAATCAAGTCCTATTATTCTGAGCACTTAGTGTAGGGCCGGGTTCCTGTGAAAGCCTGACAGGTGTTTCCAGGAAGACGGTAACAATAAATCCACTGGTGGATTTACATCTGAGGAGCCTGTAGGCACAGATTATTCTGCGTCTCAGAGCCTGTCAATCAAGTTTGTAACAACAGAAGTCGTCATATGTGGTTGTATCACCTTAGTGTACCGCCCCGCGCTCAGCTACAGCCCAGCCGCTCGGATCCGGGCTCGTTTCTGGTGGGTGGCTCGAGCTCCTCCCGGACCCGGGGGGGGGGGGGGAGTCACGTCACTCTGAAGGGATGCTGGCACTACAAGAGGGGTGGTGTTCGGTGGGGAGGTCCACGGCCGAGGCCGCGGTTGTTTGGGGATTAAGTTCGTGACCCCACCCACAAGTTGTGGTGAATGGATGGACACCGCCGTTGACTAGGCTCCCGGGGACGGTTTTGCGCAGCTTGGTGTTGACCCCTCCGTGGGTAGGGGGTGATAGTCCCAGGGGCCCGAGGGAGGTGCTGAGGCGGGGGAATGGATGCGTGCTGGTGTGGCGCGGTGTGCGGCCCGAGGGCACTGTTGTACTCACTATTACAGACACACTGGAGTCTCTGGTAAACCAAACAAGATGGTGTTTCCCCTTTTCAGGCTGGTGGTTTCCGCCTTTCTCCTGCACCTCACGTTTGGTAGAAATGATGACTCCTATGCCTGAACAACGGTAGTCCGCTCCCCAGCCTTGGGTGTGCCGGTAGAGCCCGTTTGCCCACAGACGCTGGCCCGTGGGATATCGATGCCTGGGTGGTGGCTTTCTATCACTATGGTTGGGCTGTTGTCTTCAGTCAGGTCTTAGGTGGGAAAGGAGCTAAAGTCCAGTCCTCAATCAGTGGATTTGATTCGGTCCAGTGGTTTCTGGGTCTGAGTACCCCTCCTGGTGCTCCGGTTTCCAATCGGTTCCCCGGCTCGGTACCGGCGGGCCACTACCCGGTCTTGGTCCCTTACGGTTCCACTGGCTGTAATCCCAGCTCCTGCAGGCGGCCACCACCGTCTGCCTCCTTGCCACGGTACCAGGGCTACGACCCCGACACCGGTCAGTGTTGTCGCTGCAGACCTGACTCCTCAGGCCTGCTGCACGTGAACTTGACTCCACTGCACTCTACTAAACTCAACAGCACTAACTGTTTCCTGTCTCAGGCTCTCTGGACTCCTAGGTGGGCGTGTCCAACCACCTTGCTCCACCCCCCTGGTGTGACTGTGGCGCCCTAGGACCTGGTCGCCACAACAGCATTGCCCTCCCAAAGGGTTAATGCTGAGCCTGGAGGTAATTGGGAGATCCATTGGCCAGCAGGTTTAACACCCAACACAGTTCTCCCTCCGGCCAGCAGGGGGAGCTCTGAACCTGGAATTCCAGGGAGCCTTCCTCTACCTGACCAGAGGGAGGAAGTGGAGTCAGTCTGAAGGGAGTAGTGGAAGTGAACAGACGCAGAGTGAGCTGTCCTGTGAATCTGGGGCCTGGAGCTGGAGCAGCTTGGCCCAGAGAAGCAGGAATAGCTGAGAGGCAGCAGAGAGACTCAGACATCGGAGTCTGTGGTTGCCAGGGTATAAAATCCGTCCCTGGTAGCCGAGTCCGGAGGGCAGGAGAGCTGCAAGCCCCTGGCCCAGAAACATCCAAGGTACAGCTGTAGCATCAGGGCCCGGTGTGGACTCCAGCGGAGAAGCACCAGAGAGAGGGTCTGCGCAGCCACCTACAGAAAGAAGGGACGTGCTATTGGTCCCAGCAGCGAAGAGGGCCATTGCTGGATTCAGAGAAGCAGGGTCCTATCATCACAAAGCAAAGTACAGGAGTAGGCCTCATACTCAGCTGGCCAGAAAGATCATCCCAAGTACTTCCAGGCCGACCGGATCCCCATCACCACCTGTAACGGTCTCCCAGGACTGGACTGTTCCCAGAGTAAAAGAGGAGAAGGTAAAGAGACTGTTGTTTGTGCCTGGTTCTTTCCTCGCCTGTCGGCCCTGCACCGTGTTAGCCACACAACACCATAGACTTTCACGGGCACCAACGGTATCCCGGGGCATCGCTCCACCTGTGGGGAGCAGTACCATCATAGCTGCCATAACATCACCCCGGAGTTCTCCCATAGCAGCGGCGGCTTAATAGCCGCATACCACAGGTGGCGTCACGAACATTAACTTTAACTCATCAGCCACATATTCAACTGACACCCACCAGGGCCACGGAGCCGGGCCCAGCCACCACTGACTACCACCGGACTAGTCCGGCCCGGCACCGGGTGTCCCATAGCCCTGGGGTGGGCGAGTCAACTTTGGCGTCACGAACAGGATTTCGTGCCCGGTCACACCGGGTACTGTGCGCCTGAAGAATTGCGCTTTAAAGACTGTATTACTGCGTGTTTCACTGTTTGAAAACTGCCGCCGCCATTAGCCTCACTGAGCGCAGGAAGAAGGGGGGCGTGCCTGACAAAGAGCGCGAAGGGAGCGCGCCATCAGAGCAGAGCGCTGTTAACCCCGCGCGACCCAGAAGGAAATTTGAAAAGTGAACGGAGCCTGGTAAGGTTCACTAAGGGGGAGGAAGATGTCCGACTCCGAGGGAGAGCAGGTGGCTGCCATAGCCCGAGACGCCGCAGCACCAGCCGAAGCGATCCCTGTCGCCGTCGCCCCATCCCCCGCTGTAGCGCCGGTAATGCCGATCACCATGCCGTACATACCGGGCGCAGAATGGCTGCCGCAGTACTCCGGGGAGTCCCATACCTTGAGCGACTTCAGAGAAAGCCTGCACAGCTTGTTCCGGGTGTATCCGCTGACTGAGAGCCAGAAGGTGGGCATATTAATGGGACAGCTAGCCGGCGCAGCCCAGCGTGAAGTGAAGTCCTGGCCTGATACAGATAAAGGGACAGTAACCCAGATACTGGCCAAGCTAAAGAGTACTTTTGACACCCGCACCGCAGCAGAGATAAAGATGAGATTCTTTGGGTGCAAGCAGCGGGCCACAGACAGCATAAGGGACTATGCCCTAAACCTGCAAGAGGCCCTGAAAGCGGTTAAACAAGTGGACCCAGAGAGTGTACGTGAGGAACACAAACTCCTAACTGAGCAGTTCATAGAGGGGCTCCTGTCAGATGCCCACAGGACCCAGCTGCGTATCATGGTCCTGCAGAACCCTGCTCTGGACTTTGCAAAGTTTAAGGACCAGGCCATCCGGGTACTGAGAGAATCTACACCGAATGACCCAGTACCCCTCCGGCCTCTTGCTATCACGTACCCCGGGGTGGTGCCTGCAACACGAGCCACTGCAGGGGCTGAGGCGCAGTCCCTGGATAAGGATCCCACTGCAGAGCTCAGACAGCAGGTCCAGGAGCTGACCAAGACTGTAGCTGCCCTTGCCAAGACCGTGCAGTCTCTACAAGTGACCCCATCGCCTGCAAGAATCGAGTTGGCCTCCAGCCCAGATGACGTCCCATGGATGCGACAGAGGAGGGTTCCGCCGACCCGAGGCAGAGACACAGACCGGTATGATTCAACGGGACAACCGATCTGCCGCCGCTGCAGCCAGGCGGGCCACATTGCACGATACTGTCCTTTAAATGGGCCGAGCCTGGGGCCAGGAGCCGACCCCCAGGTGTAAGGAAGCCCGGCTCAACACCCAGCCGCAGCAAGTATGTGGGAGGACGACCGGTCCTTCCTATTGTGCTGGATGGGATCCCTTTGAATGCCCTCCTGGATACGGGGTCCCAGGTAACAACCATCCCCTACAAACTGTACAAAAGATATTGGGCTGATTCAGACATTGACCATGGCCCAGATGATGATTTAACAATTGTGGCCAGTAATGGTCAGCCCTTACCTCAAATTGGGTACAAAGAAGTAACCATTAAAGTGGGGCGGGTAGAATTGCCATGTCAGGGGATGATAATTGTAGATATTGATCGCAAAGAATCTGACCCATTGGTAACCATTGGTACAAATGTGATAGAAAATTGTGTTGCCGAAGTGATAATTTTGTTGCAACAGGCGTCTGAAACTGCCAGCTCCGGGCAGCAGCGTGCCCTACAGAGGGAGATCAGAGCCCTGATGAGGAGGCAGCAGGTAGAGCTGGCCGGAGGAGAAATTGGCAGTGTGAGGGTAAGTGACCCCCTCCCCATTGCAATACCCCCAAGAAGTGAAATGTTGATATGGTGTCGGGCAGCAATAGGCCTCAAGGGTCAGGATTACCATGCCTTGGTAGAACCGGTGTATTCAGACAGCAGGCCTGGAGTCCTGATAGCCAGAGGGGTAGCAGACGTCCGCAAGGGGAGAGTGCCCATCCGTGTCCTGAATTGTGGGGAGGAGGAAGCCAAATTGCCCCGGTACGCCACTGTAGCAAAATTGTACACTGTCAGCAACAACACCATCAAAGCAGTGGAACCCTTGATCCCGTCCGACCAGGCGGAAGACAATGGCTCCAAGGGGCAGCTGGAAGACTGGTGCCAAAACTTACATGTGGGCACCGACTCCACCCCCTCACACCAAAAGCATGGGGTTTACCGGGTGGTACAGGAGTACGAGCGGGTCTTCAGCAAACACCCCCTAGATTTTGGGCAGGTGAAAGGGGTTAAACATCAAATCCCCACGGGTGATCATCCTCCCGTTAAAGAGAGATACCGCCCTGTACCCCCCGCACAGTATCAGCGTGCCAAAGAAATGTTACGGGAAATGAAGGAGGCTGGGGTTATCAGAGATAGTTGTAGCCCCTGGGCAGCTCCACTAGTGCTCGTAAAGAAAAAAGATGGTACAATGAGAATGTGTGTAGATTACAGGCAAATTAACCGCATTACACATAAAGATGCTTATCCACTACCCAGAATAGAGGAGTCACTAACAGCCTTAAAGTCAGCTAACTATTTCTCCACCTTGGATCTCACCAGTGGGTATTGGCAGGTTCCCGTGGCAGAGGCGGACAAGGAGAAGACTGCATTCACGACGCCAATGGGCCTCTGCGAGTTCAACTGTATGCCATTCGGGCTCTGCAACGCCCCAGGGACATTCCAACGGTTGATGGAGTGCTGCTTGGGCCACCACAACTTCGAAACCGTGCTGTTGTACCTGGATGACGTCATAGTCTACTCCAAGACTTATGAAGACCACCTGAAGCACTTAGCAGAAGTGTTTGAGTCTTTGTCAAAATATGGCCTGAAGATCAAGCCGTCCAAATGTCACCTCTTGAAGCCAAAGGTACAGTACCTGGGTCATGTGGTCAGCGCAGAAGGTGTGGCACCTGATCCGGAGAAAGTCACCGTAATCAAGGACTGGCCAAGACCCACCACGGTAAAGGAGGTGCGGCAGTTCCTTGGGCTGGTGGGCTACTACCGAAGGTTCATTGATGGTTTCACCAAGATAGCAGCGCCCCTTCAAGATCTCCTGGTGGGCCAGCCAAAGCAGGCTAAGAAGCAGAGCCCTCCCTTTGAATGGAGCAGCCAACTAGAAACATCCTTTGTCCAGCTGAAAGGGGCTCTCACGGGAGAAGAAATTCTGGCCTACCCTGACTACAGCCAGCCGTTTGTACTGTATACAGACGCCAGCAACGTGGGCCTGGGAGCCGTGTTGTCCCAGGTGCAGGGAGGCAGAGAGAAGGTGATAGCGTACGCCAGTAGGAAGCTTCGGCCCACAGAAAGGAATCCAGAAAACTACAGTTCCTTCAAGCTGGAGTTCCTCGCTATTGTTTGGGCAGTGACTGAACGCTTCAAGCACTATCTGGCGTCGGCCAAGTTCACCATCTTCACGGACAACAATCCGTTGACACACCTGGCAACAGCCAAGTTAGGTGCGTTGGAACAGCGGTGGATGGCCCGGCTGTCTAACTTTGACTTTACCATCAAGTATCGGGCTGGCAAGAAGAATAACAATGCTGATGCGCTGTCCAGAATGCCTCACTTACCCGAATCTGGAGAAGACCTGGATGAACTCGAAGAGATAGAGTTACCGGCTTTCCATCATCAGGGTGTTTCCCAGTGTGAGCATGCTGTGGGAGTGAAGCGCTCGAGCCAACACGAGGTCTCGGTTAACCCATTACTCCACCATAATTGGGAAGAGACACAGAACGGTGACCCGGCTGTGCGATTGGTCAAAGAAAAGCTAGCACAAGCTGAGACTCATCTTGGCCCAGATGCTCCAGAAGAAGCCCAGCAGTTGTGGAAAGAGAGGGGACGACTGTTCACCTACCAAGGCAAGCTCTGCAAGAGATATGTCAACTATCGAACAAATGAACTTGTCTGGCAGATAGTGGTTCCGCAGAGGGATGCTCCAATGGTCCTAGCAGCGTATCATGATAACGCCGGGCACTTCGGGTGGAAGAAGTTGGAGGCCTTACTCCGTGATCGGTTCTACTGGGTGCACATGAGAAAGATGATCGAGAAATGGTGCCGAGACTGTGGCCCGTGTAACTTGAGGCGGAAGGATGATGCCAGCCAAAGGTCTCCCCTACAGCCAATTGTCACGAAGCAGCCCCTGGAGTTGGTGGCCCTGGACCACGTGAAGTTAACACCAAGCCGGTCAGGCTATGTGTACGCCCTCACCATTGTGGACCATTACTCTCGTTTCCTGGTAGTAGTGCCTGTGAAGGACCAGACAGCCAGGACGGCAGCTAGAGCGTTCCAGGCATCCTTTTGTCGACCGCACGGCTATCCGGAAAGGGTACTGACGGATCAGGGTCCTGCATTCGAGGCTGAAGTGTTCCAAGAGTTCTGTAACATGTACGGTTGTAAGAAAATTCGAACCACACCGTACCACCCCCAGACCAATGGACTGTGCGAGAAAATGAACCATGTGGTTATTGATATGCTGAAGACCCTACCGCTGGAAGAGAGGAACCAATGGCCAGAAAAGTTGCCAGATCTGGTAGACTTGTACAACCACATCCCAGTGAATTCGACCAACTGCAGCCCCGCTTACCTGATGCGAGCCAGACCAGGCAAGTTGCCTGTAGACTTTGAGATGGGGACTGTGTCGCCTGAGGCGGTTCAAGAAATAGAGGATTGGGATGCAGAACGGCAGCAGCGGTACCGTAAGGTCCAGGAGTGCGTGGAAAGGAGCCTGTCTCAAGCAAGAACGAGACAAGAACAGCAGTACAATCAAACGGCCCCAGCAACTCCCTTAGCACCTGGAGAACAAGTCCTCAAGAAGAAGCGGAGGACGCATAAATTGGATGATCAGTGGGAAAACGAGCCCTACACCATTATCCCCTCCAACTTTGACAACAGTAAGGTGTGCCTCATAAGCAAGGATGAAGGCAAGACTTGTCAAGCAGTATCCAGAGACCGCCTGAAGACGTGCCCTGAGCGGTGCAAAGTTCAAAAGGAAGTGGAGGAAGTTCGAGAAGAGGGGGAAGAGATGATACAAACAATCCTCGGCAAATTCCCCAAGACTTGGACCCGCATAAATGGTGCCGTAGTGGTACCGGTCCTGACGTTCCCACAGTTGGTCGAGCCAGAAACAGAACAGGTTCCGGATCCACCCAAAGAACCGTCCGCCCCGACACGAGGTGACACGCCAGCAGTGGAACAGGAGGATCAACCCCCTGTCAGTGGTGAACCTGTCATACCCTTGGCGACTCTTAGACCACATGGGCGATCATCATGCATACCTATTGGGGTTAGGCCTACCGGTAGTGCTGAGATAGGAGACACACTAAGTAGTCAGGGACAAACACCAGAGCTACGCAGGTCCCAACGCAGCACTCGGGGACAACCCCCTCTAAGGTATAGGGAATCAAATGTATAAAGGAGAAAGAAAGAGTATTTTTTGGAATGTAAATAGTTATGCGAAATGTCTGTAATGTTGTGTACAAAATGTTTTTCTTTTTCTTTGATTGTGAAAATGGACAATTGGGCCACTGGACTATGGGTGGCCAACACCTAAATTGTTCATAGTTAGCACCAGTGTGCTCGACACCCCTGAAGAAAAACCCGTCCGGCGTGCATAGAGTGGGGTCATCAATGCTCTGACGCACGCCCAGAGCCTACGTTGGGGGTTTTATCGCGGCGGGTCCCCCATGGAGCAGTGTAATGGACACCCGGCAGGGAGCCACACTGGACTCTTATAGTACTGTTTGAATTTGTAACGTTAAAGAGAATGTGCCTCCCATATTGGGATGAAATGTATGACATGTTATGTGTTGTTTCCACAGTCCGGGAGTACTGAATTTAACTAAGGGGGAGTGTGGCGCCCTAGGACCTGGTCGCCACAACAGCATTGCCCTCCCAAAGGGTTAATGCTGAGCCTGGAGGTAATTGGGAGATCCATTGGCCAGAAGGTTTAACACCCAACACAGTTCTCCCTCCGGCCAGCAGGGGGAGCTCTGAACCTGGAATTCCAGGGAGCCTTCCTCTACCTGACCAGAGGGAGGAAGTGGAGTCAGTCTGAAGGGAGTAGTGGAAGTGAACAGACGCAGAGTGAGCTGTCCTGTGAATCTGGGGCCTGGAGCTGGAGCAGCTTGGCCCAGAGAAGCAGGAATAGCTGAGAGGCAGCAGAGAGACTCAGACATCGGAGTCTGTGGTTGCCAGGGTATAAAATCCGTCCCTGGTAGCCGAGTCCGGAGGGCAGGAGAGCTGCAAGCCCCTGGCCCAGAAACATCCAAGGTACAGCTGTAGCATCAGGGCCCGGTGTGGACTCCAGCGGAGAAGCACCAGAGAGAGGGTCTGCGCAGCCACCTACAGAAAGAAGGGACGTGCTATTGGTCCCAGCAGCGAAGAGGGCCATTGCTGGATTCAGAGAAGCAGGGTCCTATCATCACAAAGCAAAGTACAGGAGTAGGCCTCATACTCAGCTGGCCAGAAAGATCATCCCAAGTACTTCCAGGCCGACCGGATCCCCATCACCACCTGTAACGGTCTCCCAGGACTGGACTGTTCCCAGAGTAAAAGAGGAGAAGGTAAAGAGACTGTTGTTTGTGCCTGGTTCTTTCCTCGCCTGTCGGCCCTGCACCGTGTTAGCCACACAACACCATAGACTTTCACGGGCACCAACGGTATCCCGGGGCATCGCTCCACCTGTGGGGAGCAGTACCATCATAGCTGCCATAACATCACCCCGGAGTTCTCCCATAGCAGCGGCGGCTTAATAGCCGCATACCACAGGTGGCGTCACGAACATTAACTTTAACTCATCAGCCACATATTCAACTGACACCCACCAGGGCCACGGAGCCGGGCCCAGCCACCACTGACTACCACCGGACTAGTCCGGCCCGGCACCGGGTGTCCCATAGCCCTGGGGTGGGCGAGTCATGACCATTGAACACAGAGTGGTGACAAGGGTTTTGTAGGTTGGCTGCTGTCATCTTATTAGTGGGGAGGTGTTTGTGTAAGGGCCTACTTGTGACTACCTGGCTAGTCCAGGGCGTCACATTAGTCTACACCTATGAAATAACAAACTTCTCAAGGCATCTAGTCCCTTCTGTAGCCTCCTACTCATGCTTCCTAAGTGTCCTCCTCTCACTCCCACTCTACAAGTGTCTTTAAAGGCGTTATCCAAGACTACAATATTTTTATTTAGTTTCTTTGCCACATAGTAAAAAAATAACAGGCAGGTAGTTACGAAGTACCATATATAGCAACTACCTGGCAGTTCTATTTGGCGCTGGCTCAGAGCGACCACTGACTGCTCGTCCCCGGTGGGTCAGCTGCTCCACGTTAAAAGAGCGGCTGTTCTTTCGCTCTGCTCTCTTGACGGGGCGAAAACCGCAGGCCCCCCACTACCTGTCAGTATGACGTTGGCCGTCCCACCCCCATAGCAGAAGAGAAACTGATGTTCTGTAAACATGACATCAACCAGAACCACAGATTCACCGGCAGGAGTAGCCAATTAATACCCCGAACCGGTAGAGATCTGAGCTGGGCAGGTAGTAAGTGATGTCTGTATACTGTTTTACAGTCTCCCCTGCCCTGGAGATGTGGTATGATCAGACCATGTCCCTGTACGGTCAGACACGGCCGTTACACTGCAGGAACACGTCTACGTATACGATTATCTCAGCACAGGAATGTGACGCCCTGGCAAAACCAGGTAATCACATAAGTTGTCCACCCTCCTTGATACCACAAAAAACCCACACCCAGGTACAACACACAGCCATTAAAGCCTAGCCACCCCTCATGATAATAAGGACACACCAGTGGGCGGGATCAGGTGGATGAGAATGCCCACCTTGCCTTAGGTGTCAGGGGCGGAAACAAAGGAGATGAAGTTTGGAGTTGAAGTCAGTCAGAGAGTGGAGTTGAGTAGAGGAGAGAGGAAAGTTGAAGCGGAGTCAGGGGTCGGGGCCCTTGGCCTATCCGGCTACGTGGCAGACAGTGAACGGGGCCACAGGCGACGGAGATCCGGTCGCGGGAGACCTTA